>NC_052490.1:17409184-17503064 GCF_009730915.1 Dioscorea cayenensis subsp. rotundata
ATGTGCACTCTCTTGGTTCATTGCATCATGCAACAGATGACAGCGGTTCTTTTGGGATCTTTAGAATATCTTTGCTTCACTTGTGGTGACGCCAGACTCTATCGAGTATATGTTCATAGCGATGTGGCCAATGTCAGAGTGAAATTCACCATTGCTAGATCCATATCTATCATTCTTGATACGCTACTGACTGACGTTCACATCAGCCCGATCACTGGCGAAGCTTGACACAACCTTGAACTTGTTAAAATAATCTAACTCGATTATATCATTAGAGTACCCCATAGATGATCAGCATTTCCTTACGAGATCGGCATCAACACTAGCATAGCTCATTGTTGAAGAAGTAACGAGACATCGATTTTTGAGTTTTCCTCACAATCTTTCCTCGAGAGTTTTGTATGGAGTGAAAATCCATTAATGATGAGTGCTTTTTATATCTCTTACCACTTTTAATTCTGGGCGCTGCTGCCAAGAAATTTCAACTATACAGCACACATCTTTTCCGCATGAAACCTATACAAGTTACGCGAATCTAGTGTTAAAATATTAATAGAGGAAATTGTTCAAGTTGAGAAGATGTTCTTGTTTACCTACGTTTCTCCCAACCATTCGCGAAAGAGTTTGATCAAATTCCTATCTCAACTTTATCGTCAGAGCATTTGAGCGTCGACCCTCGCATTTTGATCTCTTAAGAGATGTTCTATACTCACTTTTCGCAAGTAATGATGATAATAAATGTTTAAAACTTGCAACTCACCATCAGAAAGCTTTGAAATGTAACTTACATTTGAGTGGTTCAATAAGCTGCGTAGTGTGGCTTAACACATAACGATGTGCTTTGTGCCCGCGATCTATCATCCATCTACGCACTTCAACTTTCCTATTGGCTCTCCACCACTTTCAAATAAATATCCCGAGGCTTGCTAGTACCTCATCGCATTGTACTCTTTCCAAATTTCTCCGAGGTCTATAAATAAATACTGTTTCAACATTAGCCAAATATCTAGAGCAAAAAGTTACACATTCCTACTTGCTAAAATCCTTGGCGCGATGGATCCTTGAGGATATCTTTTGATTCGCACTTTGTAGATTTTAACTTTTAGCAAAACCTATAACAAAAAGTTAAAACTTGGCACTTCATAGAATTTAGTTTTGATAAGACATTATAACAAATTAATGTTCTGGTGAAGCCCTCATACCGTTCGATTGGCATACATCCGCCGATAATAAATAGCAGATCCTGAGTTTTGCCTCCAATGGAAGATGATAGTCAGTGCGCCATTATGGTAAAGAATGAGAGGCGGGAAAATCTTTCCAGAGTGGCGCCGCGCTGTATGCTCGATAATATTGAAGTTTGGCCGAGGAAGAATCTTCACCTTAGAACTTTACACGCCGAGAAATTTTGACAATAATGTTACAAACCTACGAAATGGCATGAGTCACTTGCTTTGACATGGATGACCGCAAGACCAATTGGAGAGCAAATCATGCAGCAATATGTGATAATCATGGGATTTTAAAGTAGGAAGTTTTCGCTCCTTCGATTTACACCTTTGGACATATGTTGAGGGTAAGCATGCTGGGACTTTTATATTCTTCAAGACTTGACAAAACAAATCTTTTTCTTTTGTCATGGAAAAGCGGGTAGTAGTCTTGTTTTGCCCTTAAATGCAGAATATTCGAGGATGAAGCTCTCGTACCCGAATTTCCATCTCTACCAAATCAAAGCCCGCATTTTTAGATTTATCTTTCGATTCCCATCAACGTTAAAATTGTTCCAACAATATTTTCACAAACATTCTTTCTCAATGTGCATCACATCGGGTTATGGCGCAATAAGTTGTGTGCTCAATACTGATAAATCAAAGAAGATGCTTCTCTTCTTCCTCAAATCGCTTCATTTGATTCTTCATCCTCTAGTTCATCATCATCACTACTCTGCATCAACATTAGGGACTTGGGTGGCCTTTTCTTTTGATTCATTACAGTCTTCGATTTTTATATTTATGTTTTGGACTGTTTTCCATAACTAAAGTGCAAACTACTTTCAGCATTAGTAAAATACTCGGATCCATTGGTAACCCTAAAGGGAGCTCCACGCATCTCATTACCATCAAACAGTGATGTTTCTGTGATCTATATGGATGATTATGTTCTAGCCACCGCCGATGTGCCATAAAACAAAACTTCTGCCCATTTGTTAACCATTTCAAAGAAGTTTGTGCAGCACAACAAGGACAAGCATACTTTCCTTTGGTGCTCCAACGGATAAATTTCGTGGCGTGAGGAAAATCATTAATGGTCCATAATAAGGCGTAGCACGATAAAGAAATTCCTCCTGGCGATGCATCATACGTCTCAAATCTGAGGCCATAATTGCTTTAACTCTTTAATCAAAGGTTGCAAGTAGATGTCGATATCATTTCTATGATCTTTATCTCCAGGAATAATCATTGATAAGAAGAAGAAGGTTTAGCTTCATCCCAATCCACGGTGGTAAAATTATAGGGTATCAACACCCTTTGGCCAAAGTCACTTGCATGACGTACTTTCAACAATTTGAATGGGTTAAATCCATCGGATGAAAGACCAAGCCTAACATTTCGAGGATCAGAAGCGAAGTCGGGATATCTTGCATCAAATGATTTCCATGCCTCGAGCATCGGCAGTGTCATAAATGACCATCATTGGTCCGACCATTAGCATGCCGGATCATATCGAGTGAAGTCTTAGCGGACATGAAAAATCCTTTGCAGATCTTGGTATTAAAGGAAAATAGCGCCACAAAAACCTTCGCGAGGTCTCCCTATGAGCCACTTCGCTTTCATTATTCAAACAGCGATCAGAAATTAGTGGACACCCAGCGAGAAAGCGACCACACATTTGACAAGATTGTTGACCTTCATTATGTTCCCAATATAACATGCGAGTCATTAGGACAACTATAGAATTTTTCATCACCCAAGACCTAGATCCTTAATGATTTTCTTGGACTCATGACTATTTTTCGGAATAGGCTAGCGAGGGAAAAATTCTTTTAAAAATTCAATCAAGTAGTCGAGCCCTTTCGCAGTCATCCCCCGCACATGCATTTCAGATGAAAAAGTCGAATGCAAAAGTATAATCTAGAATGCTTCGATCCCTCGTAAAGTTTGTCATTTCATATCTTCAAAGCAACTTGTAAAACTTTGCCGCTTCTTTAGAAGGTTGTTCATCAACTACCCCTCTAAGAGTTTCACCTCCAACATTCACCTCAACATTAAATTCATCACTACCGGATGGCAAACCGTCGTTATCAACATGATGCATGTTAAAAGCATCCTGCAATAATTCTTCCATGTTATCTGGTCTTAAATGAGAAGTTTGGTTGTGAGAAGCAGAGCTTGATGGACCTATAAATGTGTTTCTCGCCTTTTGAGTAGATGACGGTACACGTTTTCCATGGAAAAACCAACATTTGTAACCTTGAAGAATTCCATCACATACTAGATGTTCAAGAACTATTTGACGTGTTTGCCAATGATATTCACACACTTTATGCAAGGGCATATAATTTTATCATCTTCACTTGAGTTGTCAAATGCAAAATTAAGAAATTCTTGGACTCATCAGGCATTCTTGACTTAATCATAACATGCATCCAATTCTTATCCATTTCTCGGTTAATATATTAGAAAATTAATTAGAATATTATAAATTATATCATACTTTTGCCTTATCCAATAAGTACTTGTAACCACATCCAAGATTATAAGAAATGTAACCACGACCAAGATTTATGAGAGAAAAATTGAACTTCTAAAGTTCATCACAAGCAATCAAAGGGCATAACAGATAAGATCAATTAGGAATGTAACATTTAACAAAAATGCATTGTATTTGACTACTATAATATAATAATACGAAAACTTAGGCCTAATAGTATACACCCTAGTTCAAATAAAAAATGAACAACCAAATCACAATTGAATAACAATGGTTAATGGCATAGAAAGAAAATCAAATTAAAAGCATGGCAATATTTAAAAAATTACCTCAACTTTTAGGAACTAATCTTTTCTTCTTGCTTTCTACTTTTTCCACTTGATCTCTCGTATCCAAATCTAACACACAAGATCCGCAAGTTATATAAATAGGTTATTTTAGAGCAAATCATTATAAAATTATTGTAAGCCCATTATGAATATTTAGAAAACAAATGAGTACCCATTATGGTTTTGAAGCGTAGTTGCATTTCATTGTTTTGTTTCTCAGATTTAGAAGTACACAAATGTGAAAAATTAAGGAAACCATGAAACAGTTGGGTTTGGCAAAATAATAATAATAATAATAATAATAATAATAATAATAATAATAATAATAATAATAATAATAGGTTTCCTTCAACCAATTAATTGGTTAATAATAACATAAAGAACATAAATAACAAAAAAAAGCATAATATCTATCTTTCCCCTCAAATCATGAAACAAAACATAGATGAAAATGTATATGGTATATACCTTCTTCTCATCTTAATTTGATTGAAGTACAAAACATAAAACAAAACAATGAAATGAAACCATAAATCATGAAACCGCAAAGAAACCACAAAGAAGGATGACATACATAAATACCATAACGTGTTTGATTTATTGAGGAATTTACTAAGGGAAATGTATTTGGAATAATTTCATTGTTTTTTTACTCAAATTTAGAAGTACACAAATTAATTGAGGAATTTGTTTAGATGTATTGAGTTAAATAATTCCCTACTTAATTAAATTGCACATATCTACTACTGCCCACATGAATGATTCCTTTAATAAGCCATCCAAACACATGGAGATATAGATATAATTAATTAATGATCAAAGCTGAAGCTGTAGCAAACATTGATGATCTAAATTCTCTCAAGTTCTGCTACTCCATTGTGAGCATGTGCATTAATGTTCTAAGGTGAGCAAACATATATATATATATATATATATAATTATATATAAATTAATTAATCAATGTCCACTCACCAACAAAATAAAAACTTCCGTATGTTATCTACTAAGCCAAAAGCATGCAGGGATATTAATTCAATATCATATATCATATATATAGAAGCCCAACCCATGCTATACTCTCCATTCATTTTCTTCCTAGATTTGCAAATCTATTTTATTGTTCAAAGAAACAATTATTGATTAATTTTAAAGACATTTTAAAGCAATAAAAAAAGACATAGATATCCACGTACTTGAGTCTGCTTTCCCAAAATAAACTTAGAATATGATTATATTTTTGGAGGTCATTATTAAAAAAGATAAGAGTGACACTTTTATCAATTTTTTAATGTTTGGTTGACAATGTGGTGTACCAAAATATGATCATGATCAAGTTTGTCAATAATTACTTCAAAAATTTTTAAGCTACATAAAAAGTATTTCGAAAAATTACATAAACATAACAAAGAAGGTTAACTTGTGCTTTATCAATCAACCTATTTATTCAAATCTAATAAATACACAATCAAATCTAAAAGGGAAATAGAAGCCATCCAATTGAGGTAATAGAGCAAATTTATTTATCGCCTAACAAATTTTCAATCATTTTGACGCACCATCAAATCTAGAAATAAAACTAAAATATTAGAATAAGCAAGTAACACATGAATAGAAAACAATCCACTCTCAACCATGGAACAAAAATTAAAAGATACATAAATCAACAAGTCTTTTCTTGGATGAAAAACAAGGACGAATCACTAAATTTAATTGAATTTGTTGAAGGAGTTCAATTGGTAATTAAATTAGAGGAGGGTGATAATGGTAATAATTTTTATAATTTTTTTAGAAAAATTGCATACATATCCCAAAAGAGATTATAATTGAGTGTATATCCACGGAAATAATATAATCATATACAAGCATCTCCTTTTTTTTCAGATTTGTGAAAAGTTTGATGTGCAAATGCGGATATATGTACAAGTTTTAATATTTTAGTGTGTATATATATATCTAAATATATTTTTTAAAAATAATTGTCTTAACTTATTCGATAGTGGGACTTCTTTATATTAATTAAAACTGACACTAAACAACATAAATTAGTTCATGAGTTACCTGATCAATTTGAGCTATGTTTATGGGATTTGGGCTAAAAGTATATATTATATCAAATGAATGATATTATAATTTAAAACAAGAGTATAAATTCTCAATATATATATAAATCAGGGGGAATAAAAATGATCTTCAAATAGAGTATAAAACCATGGTATGTATGCACGTATATACATCAAATCAGAGGAAAAAATAATTTCTCAAACATTTAAAAAAAGAATCAAAAGATAAAAATTAACTTTTCCGTCAAAATAATCAATAATTCACTAGCTCATTGATTTATCCAAACCAAACCCTAGCCACAATGACATACTAATCCCCTTATCCCAAACCCTAAGAAAACCTCAAATTTTCCCAAACAAATCCCAAGCAACCACCAAAAAAAAACAAAAAAAATAAAAACCGGACAAGACCCCACAAAAATAATTTAAAAAAAAAAACTAAATCAACAAACACAAGTAAATGAAAAACACTACAAATTAAAATTCAGAAACAAACAACATAAAGGGTGAAAACCCCAAAAAAAATTTGCAAATTAGGGCATCACATATCATTTTAATTAGGAACTCACATACCTAATTAGCTTCAATGTGAGGAAAACCTAGAAGAAAATAGAGACAAAGGAGAGGGACCCATGTGCACTGACGGGGACGAGCGGAGGAATCAGCCAAGATGAGAGAACCCGGTGGAGGAGGAGTCGGCCTTGCCGAGGGGTGAGGCGATGGTGAAGGCGCCGCTGAGTTGGCCCTGCGAGTTGGGAGATTAAAGATATAGGGACCGGAGCCAACGCCGAGAGGCCGGAATCACCGGTGAAAAAGGCCGGAGTTTCGGGTGGCCGTAGCCGATGGCGACGTTGGTGATGGTGGTGGATCCGAAGGTGAGGGTTTCGAAGGCGAGAGTGCCTTTGGTGAAGAAGCCGTCAAAGTAGGAGAGTTAGTAGTGGAAGTGGCCGGAATGGGTGCAGCCGGAATTGGGAGTTAGGAGAGAGCAAAGAGAGGATCGGCGTGGAAAGAGAGGAAGGGCCAGCGCGTAGGGAGAGAGAAAAGGAGAGAGAGACGTACGAGATATATACTAATTAATATATATATTATTCTCATAAAGTAAAGTGAATTGTCTTCTTTAAACTAAATCATTTTTAATTTGTTATTAAGTAGCGGGGCTTCTTGCAAAAAATACCACGAAACAAACTTTTTTACCTGCGAATTTAATGCGAAATCCCTCCAAACTAAAATTAATAAGAACTTACCGGCATTTATTTAGTTAAACCCCGCTAACTATAAATAATTTCCAGGCGTTTTTAAAAATAAACGCCGAGTGAATTTCCCCTGCCCTAATTTCTTCAAGAATATGACTCACGGCGTTTTTTAATTCAACGCCACTAAAAAATCCCCGGCATCTTATAAAATAAACGCCGCTAATGAAAAATATTTTTCTCGCGTTTTAATCCCTCAAAGTCCACAAAATCACATGCCGGTGTTTATGACCAAAAAACGCCGCAAAATGTAAAATATTAGCTGGGTTTACATAAAACACCGCGAAAAGCCTAATTTTGTGTAGTGTATATGTATTTATGTTGTTATATACATGCTGAATTATTTAGCATTATTTGTATTATTGTAAAAGTTTGGTTATTGGCATTCCATCGGCTTTGTTTTTATACTCTTTCAGAATTGTGCTAACCAATTCACTTAGTGACTTTGGTTACTCACCGTCTACTTTCCTTCCAAGCTTTATCATTTATTAGTGTTGAGATCGGATGGAGTGATAAGCATTCGTCTAGCTATCTTTCTTAGTTCCTATCTTATGTATGTTTCTTCTTGAATGTGTTGCACTACATAAGGACATGGATCCACTAGTGTATTTGTCACTCTATATGCATAGTTTGTCTGCTTGTCTAGTTTCTTGGAAATCTTGTTACATTTGTGATGAGCATGTCTCTTTGAACTCTTTTATCAGGATATAGCATTGTGGCTTCCTCTGTGCTATTGTCTCTCATGCCTTGTTTATTTTGCATATGTGACTTTTAGTTCATGATTGTGAAAATCCAGGGTTTTGTTAGCTTTGCCGCAACTCGAGCGTTGAGTGGCATGGGTGTTCCTCCTCAGGTTCGTTGTCGTGGTGGTTGTCACATGCCTGTCCCGCAAGGTGGGGCATGACATAATTTAAATCCTACAATCAAACTCTAATTTATGCACAAACTCATGTAATTATTACTCTATTATATAATGTTATTAGCTACTTCTGAAGCCATTAATTCTTTTACCCTAAGAACTTAACCACACTAGAATGAATAGACTATAATAGGAGTTGGCTAAGTGCCTTACACTATTATGAATGAAGATACTTCCCTTCCCTCCATTCATCTCTTTTTCCTTTTTGTTTTTTCATAAAGCTTATTGACATTAATCTTGACCTTTCCAAGTATCATTTTTAATGTGCTTTTTTTTAGAACATGTACAATTCAACTCATTAAAGAGGAGATCATAGTGAATTCCCTCATTAAGGAACTTCTGAAGGAAACTTTGGCCTAGTTTTCTAAGTCTCAAGCTCACCTACCAAAGCTCAAAGCTGAGCCTAGTCAATCAGATTCAAGATCAAAAGAGGCAAGGTTGTATGATATATAGGCTAGGGTCCTAATTATAGAGAATAAGGTCATAGTGAGTGAGATCAAGGTGAAGACACTTAATTTAAGCTAAAATCTAAAGCAAACCTACTATTAGATGCCTAATATGCCGAGTTCCTTAAGTCCAACATCGAGGTAGAAAAGAAAAAGGCTACTCAAGAAGTTACTAACCATGTAGTGGCAAACTTCAAACTCTCTAATGAATATGGCAATGAGCTCTTACTTACGGTAAAAAGTAGTGAAAGAATACAAAGGGTAGCTTTTCCAACTTGCAAGAGAAGCTCAAAGTTTATACTAATTAGAGGATAGATGAACTACAAAAAAGAGGACTTATAGCTATAGTAAAATCTACCGATATAGGTCCCATTTTAGCATTAATAACCCTATAGTGGCAGATAGCTAATTACCCACTAAATTTTTAGCCGCTATATCCTTTTTTGCAACAAATGTACACTTTTGCCGCTATTTTATCTATTAGGATTGGAGCTGCACAATGATATGTAGTGGCGGAAAATTTTGCCACTATAAATTTTATAGCGGATGAACATTTTTGCCGTTATAAACTTTTAGATTTGTTTAGTATCCCTATAGCGGCGAAAAATTTTGGCACTATAAATTCTATAGTGGTGGAATATTTTTACCGCTAGAAGTCCTATAGATTTGTTTAGTATCCCATACCGGCGGAAAAAATCTGCCACTATAAGCCTTATAAATTAAGTAGATGCTATAATAGCTAATCAAATATGTTTTTAATATAGACAAATAAAGATATATATATATATATATATACATATATATATATATATATATATATTTGAGACAACATGAAAGACGACATTAATATTTTAATTTAATAATCACACCATAAAAGTTAAGAAAAGATAAACTAGAGATCAATTTTTTTTTAATAAATATACATACTATATGCAAACACACATAAATATACCCGCACACACAACAAAAAATATATACATAGAGATATCAAGAACATGAGGGCATGGGGTTTACACTTTTTTGCAGTAGTATCTCCTCTAAAAACATGTGCTTCCTCACTGGGCAAGGAGGTCAGGCATCTCAAAAATAGAATTTTCAATTGCTGCTTGGAATGCATCTCTGTACTTTCTATGGTTTAAGTGGTGATGACATCACTAAGTAGATCTCCTTGTAATATATGCCTTGTTTGACAATAGCACCTCTCTATTAACCTCATGCTCAGACATAATATTGAGTTGATAAAGTTTGGTATGCAAGTCACCCACAAACAAATTTTCTGAGTAATACTGTAGTACCATATATATATACTGCTATAAAGTGTCTTGCAAGCATGTTAAGTTTATATAAGACTAAATTCGATTATAGTTTCTGCTTATGCCACGTATTGGTTCAATTCAATGACCGAAGCATTTAAATCATCTGAGTAAACAAGGCACAACGGCAGGTATTGCTAGAATAAGTAAAATAGTGGTGGTTGAGTATCATTTTTGTCATAAAGTAAGGTGGTTTTACCTCAAGATTAAAGTTACTGCCGTGTGAAGGAGTATATCATGCATCATTATCATAGATGGTGGAGCAAAACTACACTGTGCAAGAAATCAGAACAACATATACTAGTTACCATATTGCACAGTGCATTCTCCACTTAGAATCATACAACATTAGAAAACATTAAAATTGAGCAACCTACTTCACAATTAATGTCCACTTACTCTAAAGACTATAGAAGAGAACTCTTTTAATGGCCTATGTCTTCAAAATATAAAAATTCCTTTCCTTCCAAAAAGCATGAAACTAGTCTTCATCTGCCCCTTTGATCAGAACCCATCAAAAACAAGTGAATTTTGCCGTGTTATCTTCTTAGAGCATGAAATATACTTTCAACTGAACTAATAAATTGGTTCCATAGGAATGGAATAAAGCAATTAGGTAACATAAACGCTTAGAGGACAAGAACCAATTTATGGGCATCAAAAAGCAAGGATAAACAAGTAACTATTGCCATGTTATTTTCAAAAAACCTAAACTTTACTTTCAACTCAAAATATACCAACTACCTCATTAGGTATAGAAACAATGCAAAAGCTATATGTCTCAACAAAGCACACAAATATAACCATCTGCACTCCAGCAACATATAAAATAGCCTCAGGGAAAATTCAGTACGATGCTTATGAAGACAGTAAGAATTTAAATTAATATTTTGGGACTTATTTAATTAGTAATAAATATCTCTATCAATAAAAAAATCCCTCAATAAACCCTGGACAAAAATGAGATCTATTACATACCTGAGCATCTTCCTTGACAAGCAAGTTTTGACCAGTAGGATTTACCAAGTAATTTATCACTTGAAATATTTTCTAGAAATTAGCACTAAGAAAACAGACAAGTCTGAAAGCTTCATCTATTTATCATTAGATCATAGAACTGAAGAGCACAAGTTGAGAATATTAGTATTGCCCAATTGGCAATAAGAAATAGTTTTAGCAAAGCACCTGAAAACAAAATCATATGTTTAAGATAAATGAATATTATTCCAAACATACAAAAAAAATATACCAACCTCATTTTAAATTCAAGATACATCATCCTTAACCGGAGCAAAAACTTTCTTCCTGGAGTCTACCATGAAGATCCAAGTACCAAGCCATTAACTGGTCAGCATGAATACAAAACTACCTTCAGAAATAAATCTGAATATGTTAAATTGATGATACAACAAAAGACAATAGTTTCATACAAATTATTGGATTGTTCACAAAGCAAATATTTTTGGTACTTTTAGTTGCAAATAGTAAAATAGAAAAGAAAAATCACCATACACAAACACAAGGAAAAATCATCAGGTTTAAGAGTTAAACATTGCAAGTCACTCTAAAATTTTATGCCAATTTAGTCCAAGACAAGTAGGAAAACTCAATTTCAAAGATCATGAAACATGGTAAAAAGCAACACTAATATATAAACAAATGTTAAATTGCATGAGGTTATTACCCACGACAATGCTAAGCCTCTTTTAAATATCCTTCTCAAATATAAACAAAAAATTCTTGAAGCTAGTATGTGCTCAAATATAAATAAGAATATTAAACCAGAAACCTAATAATCAATAGTGGTCTCTTCAACACAAGCATAGCAACTACCTCATCTGGAACATCAAATTTGCATAAACAAAAAGAACTTCCCTATCAAACAAGCATAAATTTATAAATATATATATAATTGTACTTGGGATTATCCACACAAAACTAAATTTACATCATGATGGATCAATAGCGAAAGGAATTGCTGTCCATGCTTCACATACTTCAAGTTCGACAAAGTAAAATGGGCAGTAAATTCAAACAAGACCATGCTTCTAATAATTGAAATGTCTTGCATTCCTATTTTCCGAATCCAATATGCAAATTGAAGCAATGACATCCTTAACTAGTTTTCAAAGATTAGATCTTAAGTTGTTAACATTCATACATTTCAAGCCAGCTTGATCTCAGCAATTGCCAGTAGACAATGGCATATAATTCTTCAATCAAAGCTTATGAAATTCATTGAAACTATAGAGCGAATTGATATATCCCTTCCTTGCATGTGTGTACCGTAAGTGCACAGGTTGTCGAAGTAATAAAGTAACTGGTGAGTGATTAATCATATCCAAAGGGAATAGTGCTCCAAAACACAAGAATTGCTATCTAACTATAGTGAAGATGATTCAAGATTGATGTGAACAATATCAATGCAAATAGAAATATAGAAAATAAGAAAGAGATGCAAGAAAATAGTAGGAGAGGCAGTCGATAGAAGATGGGGCACTCGGACATTGCTCACCCTAGGACTATTGTTTCAAGTGCAGGACCAATCATTATGTCTCCTAACTGATGTTTAATGAGTCGTGGAAATCCTAAAACACACCGTCCAAAATCTAAGGTCAACCGTGACTAACCCTATACTATGCCCCGGTGGAAAAGAATACTCTCAACGCCTCACACTGTGTGGGGTTGCATAAAGCTCTGGAGACTCCAAGTGATAAACCCAATTCCCTAGTATAGATCTAACCTTTTGGTCCATGCGAAAGACCCCTAGTCACAATTAAGCCCCAGCAATAAGGATTACTTCAACACTTCACTCTGTTGCTTGCGCAACTAAGCCCAAGCGGAGTTTGTCTGTTAGCACCTTACTCTATCATAACCGCAAAGAACTCTTAGAATGTGGAGGTAGGATAAATCACATCGGAAGGGAAAGGGAACGTTCCACTACCTCTCGACTTACACTCTCGACCCTCTCCAACCTTGCTTTGTCTAACCCTCATTGTGTGTCACTCATCCACAAAGATTACCAAGATAGATTCTCAACCCTAGTGTCACTCTAAGGCAAAATCAATGCAATAAATATTCAAGGTTGGAACTCAATTAAAACATCAATTAAAGAAACAACACAAGAGTCAATGAAAAAAAATCATCCTAGGGTTTACAAGTCCAAGCACCCATTAGGAGTTTAGCTCTCCATGGAGCAAAGTACAACCAACAATAAAATCAAAAGTAAAAGCATGCTATCCATAGATAAAACCCCCTTGTAGTCCGTATCGATGGTCTTGTAGAGTTGCTTTGTCTTGGCCAAGGGTTCGCTCGTCAAGCCTAGGGCACACCTCGCCAAATCGATGCCGATGAAAGCTCCTCCAATAACTATCTTTCGAGGGAACGCGATGTCAAAGGCCGTAGAACCACTCCAAAGACCTAGCCAAAACCTCTCTAAACCCTAGCCGCGAGCACCTCCAAAGATGGGGAAAAGATGGGAAAAAGATTTTTTAAAACATCTAAAATCACGGCTTTTATAGGGGCTGGAATTGGGCATCCATAAGGGCGTGTGAATTTCCAGAAGTTGATTTCCTACGAGCTGTGAACAGTAACTACTACAGTTATTTACTACAGTACTTCATCAAAATACTCCCAAATCCACACTTTTCATCGAGCCCACATGGATGGGCACACATCCATGCGGTAAATCGCGTCGCGTTTTCAACTAAACCACATTGATGAAGATCTTGCTAGCATTGTACAAGTCGGAACACATGAGTGTGACTGCCTTTGTGTCCCTCCAATTTGTGTGTCCGCTCGAGCACAATGGAGGTTGGCGCACACTCACATATCTTTGAGCACAACTTGTGTCTTCACATTTGTTCACTCTAAGACTTCATCAACAAACGCATCCACGATCTACTTTTGATTCCTTTCTTCAACAATTATCTCCACAACCCTACATGCAAAAAAGAACACATTTACACAAGAATAAGTGATAAAATCTGAGAAAAGTAATGCTCATTGTAAGAAAAAGAATACTTCGTATTATTTATACACAAGCACTTATCACAAATCAAGCTAAACAAGAAATATTCACTATATTACTGCATTATTGCATCACAATATTTTAAAAGATAGAGCAAACTTCAATCAAATAATAGGGAAAAAGGAATCAATTTTCCTTCTTTAACATAATGCACATTGGATTCATATGCTGTTCAATTTCTAGCACTAGTGTCATAATACTAGTTCTGGTTTGCTTCTTACCCTTCTTCTCCTTGGCATCAGAAGGTCTCGGCACCTTCAAAGTGATTCCAGCCATCCATTTCACATTCTTATCTTCTTTTCTCTTCGCCTCAATCTACTTGTACTTCTAACCCATACCCTCCCCTTCGCTCCCCTTAATTTTCATCATTTATCTGCACCTATAGCCATAATCCACAGGTTTTTCCCTCATCATCTGGAAAAAATCCAGCTCTAGTTAGGCCAAGCGGTCGCTAAGGTTCTAAAGGTCCGCCTTCATCTCTTCCTACCAGAACAGTGCCTCCATTCGGTCGCTAAGGTTCTAAAGGTCCGCCTTCATCTCTTCCTACCAGGCGGCGCTCTTAAAGAAACCCAAAGGTAAATGGAAAGGAGAAGGTGTGGGAATCAAAATGGGGTTCAGGAGGCCTAGTTCAAGGCTGACCTCATCCTCGAGGTTGTCAATGGAGGGATGATGCGAATCCTTTAAGATGGAGGTCTCACGGTAGAAGAAGGGACGTGAGAGGGGATCCATGAGCTCAAATCTCTTAAAGAAGCTCATTGGGGAGGGGGAGAGAGAGAGAGAGAGAGAGGACGATGATGGCGGAATTGGAAGAGGAGGAGATGAAGAAAGAGAAGGGTAGAATGGGAATGAGAAAAAGTATGGGAGATGGGCATTGATAGGACATTTAGTCTTTTACTTGATAAAAATTATGAAAATGGGAATAATGCGCAAATTTATATTTATATTAATTTTAAAAAATAAAACTTAATATTTAAAATTTATTTTGTATTTTATGTGGGAATTTGTATTTGAAATTGTGTGTTGTTTTTTTTATTGAAAAAATAGGTGTACAATCTTTTTAAAAATTAAGTGCGTACATCTAAAATAAATAAATAAAACATTATACACCTAATTTTCTAAAAAGTTCTCAAATAATCAGGTGTATATCTGAAGTAAATAAATAAATAATTTTCTCAACAAAGTCGATAAGCGACAAAGCAAAGGATAAACGGATATGTAGGTGCACTAAGAGACTCAAACTTAAGACCTCTTAATCACAAGAAACTTATGCGAATTTCGGCAATTGATTGGAAACTTCACGGCCTCTATGTTGACCTCATCCCAGGCCGCATGCCATCCCGAGAAGGGTTTTAAAAAAGGGTTAGGGCATCATTGAAGGGGCCTTTTGGCCACCCTTTCTCCACCATCATCTTCTAGGACTTCAAGGCTGCGGGAGAAGGCAGAACTAAGGTGCAAATCCAAGGGGAAAAGAGGAGTGCTATCAAAGAGATCATCAAGGCGCTTGCCGGCGTGGATCGACAAAGCTCTCATCACTACTTTCTAGTCAACATTTCATGGGAATTTCTTTGGTTTTGTTCATGTTTCATATGTAACTTGAGATGTCTTTGTTATTCATGTTGAACTAGACTCCCAAAGTCACTGGGCATCCGGTGAACCTTGGGATGAACCTGCTTGTATGGATGTTGTGATTTACTTTTAGTGCATTTGGTTTGGTTTATGGTTCAAGCTTGGTGTTTTTTGCTGTGTTGTTTTGCATGACAACTCTGTGATTCAACTTCTAGGTTGTACTTGGTGCGTGACCATCGCCCTTGTGCTGGACTCACCTTGCTTGGAAGGGATACATGTATGAATACGCCATGACCATCGGGTATTTCATATCCCTCTAACCATTAGGGATGAACCGAGGTATTGAGTTTGACCCTAATTAGAGATTTCCCTAGGCGTAATGCAATCATAGGAAGATTTGGGTGGATGTGATTCTGACCCAATACTTGTATGGGATTAAGGGTTATTGTCGTGACCATCTGGGTAACCTACTTTAGGATGTCTCTTGACCCAAAACCACCATTGCCTGTGTAATTCTAGCATCCGTCTAGTTTTAGTAGTCCCAAGGGGATCCTTGCTCAGGGACCTTGCTCTTTCATTGTTATTTGCGTCCTTAATGTACTTATGTGGTGAGCGTTGCTTCATTTATTCATAGTTCTCTCATTTGTTATTTTCTTACTTTGTGTTTAACCTATCTTTATTAGACTAGACAATACCATCTAGGGGGAATTAATAGTAGCTCTTCGGACCATGGGGAATATGATCCTCTCGTACTTGCGCGAGAGGTATTACTTGATGACCCATATACTTGCGGATATAATCAACCCTCTCTAGATTACCCAATGCCCACTCTCCTCAAACCACACACTAAGATCTCTCACTTGTGGCTCATCCTAAATCTCAAAGTAGAGTATCTTATATAGACATTTCTACGTCCCTACCACTTTCTCTTTTAGACTCTCCACGGCTTCTTAAATTGGATACCTTTCAAAGTTAGACATTGCAACTTTTGTTGCAACCAAACTTGCAACGCTACCCATCTACTGATCTTGACTGAGTTCCAGCTCTAGTTGTAACATGACCTGTGACACCTCCAACGCTTCTATATAGAGACTAGCACTTGAATTACTCCAGGCTTTTTCCATTCCACATGAATCCACACTCTCTGGATAGCAAATCAAGGATCAAGGACTTTATTTTCCGAGTGAAATTGAAAAGCATTGAGGGATTGAAGTAGGGTTTTGTATCAATACCTGGAAATTGGGGTCATTGTTGGGATTTGAATGATAACGGGAGGATGGAGAAGAAGAAAGAGAAGAAGCGAGGTCGAGTTTGTTTGTGAGGGCAAGAGAGGATCTGCGGATTAAATAGAAATATTTATTTTGCATTTACACCCCCATCAAACACCATAATTATATACTTTCATTTATTGGATTTATCACATTATATTATTTTTCAAAATATAAATTTTACAGATAATTTCACAAAAACTATTTTTTAATATATATGTATAGTTATACATATATAAATATGTAAGCCATCACATATTGAAAACCAAGCAGCCAAAAGTTATGATTTCAGATGGTTGTAACAATCATAGACATGGTTCAATTAATTATTCATTTGGGTAAATCATTCAAAGGATTTTGCCACTTAAGAGTTCATCTTGACCTGAAGATGTCCTAATCCAATACAAGATAATGTATCAGTAACCTTGGTCATTATGGTGAATTTTGCAACACAAAAACAGCCATGTAGCAAAATATCCCAAAAAACATCTCAAAATTAAAATCATTTTTCCAACTCATGTAAAATCAACAAATGATGCAAAATAATATAGTAATACTATAATCATCACTAATTTCAAGCGATAATATATAACATAAGTCGATTAATGCAACACTCATAACTCAAATCACCAAAAAATTGCTAAATACCCTAAATCTAACCATAAAAACATATTCCAGAGAGAAGGGAGGAGAGAGAAAGAGAGAGAGAGAGATACCAACTTAGATCACTAAATATAAAGTTTGAATAGTGATGCTTGATTGGTCAAGAAATCGTCAAAACTTGGGAAGAAAGTGAAGAAGGGTGAAGATAGAGGGATGAAAATAAGGTGTTTATGGGGGAGTTATTTTGCAATTGACCACAAACTAAAACCCACGTTTTTTACTGCGAGAAATATAAGTTTTTATTGTTAAACTTTGTGATACATTTTGTGACAGTAATAGATTGCTGCAAATAATGTGTTACAATCTGTGTCGTAAACCAATTATATGCTGTGTCCCAAAAATTTTGCGACAGATTATGCGAAGTTCTTGGATGGTCAATTTTTTTGCAACACAATTTGGTTCTTTCTTCAATATTATGATTTTTTGTCGCACATTGTTGCTATTTGTGTCGCAAATTTGCAACACTTTTATGCGTCGCAAATTTATGTGCTGCAAATAGAATTTTTTCTTTTAGTGTACTTTTCTTCTAATATAAAAAAATTAAAAAACTGCTTTATTTTGAGATTAAACAATATAAACGAAAAACAAGAGATAAAATGACTCACTGTTGAATGTTTGAGTGATAATATATTTGAGTGACGAGGCATTTGACACCAACAGGGAGGTTTAGGATTCAATTTTCCTCCTAATAGTTAGTTGAGGTGTAAGTAAAATGTATGTCATGATGGCTTGTCCATATTGTCAGAGAATAGTAAGGAATAAAAGAAATTGCAAATTTCACCCATATACCCTCCTCGTGGAGTTCACCTTTTTATAGCTCTAAAATAAAATTTTTATAATCCTAAAAACTTTTATTCGTTGTGCATGATTTTTCATGTTAAGTTTTGAAAAAGTATTTTTATTTATTTATTTATTTTTATTTATTGAATAAAAAAACATTTTACGGTTAAATTTATTAATTCAGAAATATAATAGAAAATTTGTTTGGTTTTTTTTGTTGAAATGCATCTTGCATAAAGAGTTATAGAGAATAGTATAATGATAGTAATGACGAGAATGAGAATGGCAATATAAAATTATTATTATTATATTGTGAATTTGATGTGTTAGCATTGACTATTGAGGTTATTTTGTAAAAAAAAAATTTAAATAACCAAATTAAAATCGACCTTAATTGGATAAGTAAAATTTTAATTTTTTATGTGAACAGAACAAAACAATCTATATTCAAATGTTGATGTCCTTTAAAATAATTTTAAAATATAAAAATATTAAATTACAAAGAAAAAGTCTAATTATTACGATTTTCACGAATTCCGTAATTTACTGAAAAAACACAGATAATTGCATTTTTCTATAAGAAAACACTAAATTTATAGAAATCATGTAAAATAATAAAATAAAATAAAAACAAAGGTTCTGTTAGCTATCATTGATATATATACATATATATATATATATATATATATATATATATATATATATATATATATATATGTGTGTGTGTGCATACAGACATATATGAGAAACCTAAAAGCTAAAATTCGTTTTAAAAAAAAACCTTTTTATCATACATATGCATAAAATAAAAACCCCAGGATAAAAACCAAAACTCATGCATATTGCTCATTTTACATCTTCTAAGCAAATTTAAAAGGATCAAATTAAAACCATATAGTTTCTAATATTTATATTTTGATCAATTAGTCTAGGTATGTCTTTCATCCTTTTTAACAAATTACTAGGTAGTTTTTTTTTTTAATAATAGACGACAAGCGCCTTTTTTTTAAAATATAAACAGTACACTGAACAGTTCTGAAGCCCCGGATGTTTAATATATGTACAGTACAAGAATAATATAAAAATCCCAAATGAATAGTATATGAACAGTACTTGATAGTTCTTCTCAAAACTTTGTGTAAAATGAAAATTTAAAATATATTGAAATTGAAATTTCTAAAAATAAGTTTTGAAAAGGATATAGTTTTTTTTTTTATGAAATGTAAACAAGTCACATGTCAAAAAAGTGTACAAATATAAAATTATTAGCTCAACACACATTTATCACTACCCTACATGAGCTAAGGTTCAAATTGGCTTTCTCGGCAAGAACATAAATACTTTATGCATAGGGATGCAAGTGTCACACGGCAAGGAGGGAATGGGATTCCTGTCCCCATCCCTGCTTCTCACGGGGTGGGGAATCACCAGCCCAAAATTCTCCACGGGGGAGAAATTCTCTTTCCTCACTCCTCCTCCGGGATCCCTGCCCCTACCAATCCAATTTTTTTTCCTACAACATATACATTATATATGAAATAAAAAATCCACAAATATTTCTCTCAATAAACCATAATATAATGTAGAATGCGACAAGTTAATTAATATAAATAACATAAAGTTTGAAACTAAATTAATAAAAAAATCAAAAAATATATATATATATTTTTTTTTATTTTTGTTGTTGGGGAATCACCGAGAAGAGCAAAGTGCGGGGATTCCCCGCTCCCCATGGGTATTTTCAGGGGATCCCATGTGGAGCAGGGACGAGGAGAGCATTCCATGTCACTGCCCTACTCCACTGGGCGGGGAATATTTCAAGGAATTCCCACTTCGTTAAGGCGAGTCCTTGCGGAAAGTGAGGATTTTCCGCCCCACTTGCATCTTTACTTATATAGGGGGCTCGTTGTGTATAAATTAAGAGATCATTGGCCATTAAAGAAAATTAATAATTATAAAAAACTATTTTATTAAGTTAAAAGTATACATAAAATCATACTTATTTTTGTAAGTTTTTTATGTGCATAGGAATTACATGGAAGCCTTGATGCATGAATTAGCACAAAAAGCCAATGTTTTGTTATATATATATATTGATCAAATGAATAATAATAATAATAATAATAATAATAATAATAATAATAAAGACCCTGCGGCTCAACATACGAGGAGGAGGGACTGTGCAAGGAATCAAATGGGATTTGCATGTCCCAGCTGTGCCGAACACTGTGAAATTGCTGGGACCTGTACGCAGTCCTTCCTGCTTTTCAAACCGCATCACCAACCACTCAAGCTCCATGGCGTGCTTGGTAGATTTTAGAAAAAAATTAATTATTAATTCTCTGAACATCTTCTTATTTTTGATGACTAACTAATTAATTGAATTTTTAACGGATGAAAGAAAAAACTTTTAGCTTCTGTGATTGACCATGTACTTCAGAACAAAACTTAATATCGTTAGAATACTTTGTCTTTCTGTACTAATATTTACCCATGAAAGTGGTGTGATATAACGTTGTTTTATTTATTTATTCTATTCAAATATTTCTAAGTCTTTAAATTAGTTTATGAAGTACTAATTTTGATCTGCTTTGACTTTCATACTAGATTTTATTGCGATAAAAGAATAATATAATAATATAATAATATTATAACTTTGGTAGATTAGATACACCGGCCGAACATTTATAAGCTAAAATAACATTAAGTGGTGTTTGGTCCATTTGGTTATTTAAGATGGGAATATGGGCAACAATATCAGGTAATGTGATTATGAACTTAATAAATAATAATGTAACATTTTTGGGGAATGTGAAATTTTTTCCAATTATACCCTTCAAATCCAATAAAATCTCCAAATATCAACTTCATAAAAAATTTAAAAATAAAAAAATTGCATCTTTCTTTCACAAATATTTTTTATATAAAAATAAATTTACAGAAATATTTAGTTGGAGATAAGAAAAAAAAACTCATCAAAATGTTAAGTTTGGAAAAACAATTTATATTTATTGAAAACAATTAATTATAATTTATTTAATATTAATAAAAATTAATTATTTTAAAATTTAAATTTTGCTTATTTAACAATAACAAGTGTATGTATCAAAACAACCTTGATATATACATTAGCACTTAGTAGATATGGGTGGTTTAGAGAAAAAGAAAAACTGATAATATAAGATTCTAGTTAACTAAACATAGAAAAGTTACATTACAGTCGCATTACTGTTTTATAACCCAAACTGAAATTGCACATATTTTGGGTGGTAATGTAAGATTCTGTCAACCAAACGGCCCAATATAATTATTAATAATGGTTTTCTGCCAATTTTTAATTCAAAGGTTGAAAAAATCAATGCTTTAAGTTTTTGTCATCACTTTGACACTCTAGATTATTCGAATATACAAAGATTAACAAAAGTTTTCGAAAAAAAATTGTGGACAAACCATAAATAAGTTTTGGCCATATGATCTTCGGGTTGGGAAAACAATGAAGTGCCAACTAGTACTAAGGAATAAGCTAAAATTTTTTTCTAGGGGCCAAATAATAAAGATGATTCACTGTACTAATGTTTTGAAATTTGGTTTGACTGAGGTAGTTGAACATGGTTTGATCAGACCCGACTAGATCACCGGGTCAGGTTTTATAAAAACCCCAGGTTTATAAACAACGAATCTTACATTAGTCGTTTTGCTAATCTTTTATAGGTTAATTGGTTAGAATGGAGTCCATAGCTCAGTGGCATGGCCCTACTAGCATAAGATAATGGTAGGAGACTTTTGTTGCCATAAGTTCAAATCCTCCCGGTTGTAATATAATGATAACTAATCCCTAATATGGGCTCAGACTTGCCACTGGAGCCTCGCATTCCAAGGTGAAAGCACAAGGTTGGATGTTCAACACCCCAATCCCACGAATGCACCCAACTAATTGCTCTTGTCACATTTGTCAAAAAAATAAAAATGATTTTATAACAATGATGAGGTCTTGAGTTCAAATCTCAAAGAAAGCATTTTTTTTATATATAAATTTATTTTATAATAAAATTTTGTACTTTACTGAGATTCATGCCCCTATCAATTCTTAAATATATAAAATATAAATATTCATATGGATAATCTAATTAAATATTCAGGTTAATTTGGAATTAGTCTTAAATAAGGGTTTACACTTTATACCCTTTTTTTTTATAATGTCACCAAATATATACTTATTCTTTGCACCATCACATGATAATCATTATGCTTATAAATCATGTTAGTTGTTAGTTTGTTACATGATATTAAAAGATGCAAATCTAATTCATTATAATTACTACAATATGTTGGTACTTATAAATTATAAAAAATTATTTGTTTGTTGTAGTTTGTATTATTATTATTATTTATCAAATTCTTAGCATTATAGTACATATTCTATATTTATATTTAACTAAAATTATAAATATATATATATTATTTATGATATGATCAACCGGTTCGACCACTGATCTGTCACCCATTCCCTTAATCCCCAATGGTGAGGGTCGGGTTTTATATTATTGTAACATACAATCTTTAGTTGAAGTTTTGATGGTATTAGTAAAATGTTAAGAGGGTCAAATAATATTTCTTTATAAATTTATTTTTAAAAAATATAATTTTTGAAACATATATACAAATTTATTAACAGTTAAGGGGCACAAGAAAAAGTCAAAGGGGGAAGATTTACAAATATTTTTCAAAAAATATAATCATTTCGAAAGTCTTCCTTCCTATTTGTAAGAAACAGAAGAGGTACTAGCAAAAAATCAAGGTCTGCTTTTATAAATATTTTTTTAAAATTATAAATTTCTTAAAACATAATGCTAATTTGTAGATACCCGGGCAAACTAGTAAATTGTTAACTGAGCCAAATAATACATTTAGACAATTTTCTTTAAAACATATGGACTACTTTGCGAAAAACATGGAGAAGGGCCATGGCACCTTTTTTGGCCTTGGTTCCATCCATTCCTGTTACCTTATTAGAGGGGTGGTAAAAAACATAATTCTTATAAACATTAATATTGTCATGCTTAAAATATGAGTTTTAAACCCATTTTAACTGGAAAACTGACACCCCTTTAAAACAAAATCAGACTTACAACATGACTAACAAAATTTTCAAACTACAAGTTGATATACACGTATATAAAAAACCTAAATACTTAAATATGTGGGTGCACCCTCGACAAGATTACAACACCAACAAATAGAAATAGAGGGGAGCCACTGCAATCCTAGACTCAACCCTGACTGGCTCTACACTCGCACAGCGATCTTCTAGGGTCCTGCTCTTACAACTTTAACACACTTTAGTTGGTTGATGGTGGGTTAATAATTTCAAATAAAGTAATATAAAGATATAAAATATATAAAGATCAATTTCTCAAATAACTTCCCAACTTTCACAAATACCACAATTTTGCAAAATACAAGTTTTAAGAGCTTTTAAAATATAAACTCATCACGAATTATCATCAAATAAATTTTCCAAGAAATATATTTTTTGTGAGAGACTGCCCTCCTATGAGCGACCGTTGGGCTTAGCCCACTCATCACAATCTAAAATAACATTTTTTGCACGACCGAACTGTAAATCATTGGCCTAAAAACACTATTCGACTTAGACACCATTGCGACTAGGTTGAGATCCATCAAGGTCTTTATAACCTTGACGTTGGCCATTGAGATCCCCGTGTGGTGACCTCGGGTTTCTCATATAAATAAACCCTTGTCAATGGCTCTATGCACTTGTTGACCAGTAGTAAACTCAAGGTTGACCACGCAACCTCCAATCAAGTCACATCGTAGAACCTCAATTGCAGTGTCGGACTAAAGTCCATAGTCACCATTAAAATCCTATGGAAGCTCAATACTACAATACCTATATAATACCCGTAAAGTTTAGATCCATGACACCATCCCTATACCAGCAATGAAAACCGATTCCACAAGCATTGAATGTAAAATCATTTTAATATGCACACATAGTTTCACAAATCATTCAAAGTCAACGCATACGTAACCATTAAAATAAATACATGATATGAATAATTAAATCATATATACATGTATTATCCACACTTGAAACTATGTATAATTATCAAAACCAAATGTACTAATACAATTGCTATGACATGACAAACTGCTAATAAATATAAGTATCCCTTAACAATATAAATTATTAAACATAATATAATGAAATAACTAAACAATTATTTCCAACTAGTAGTCATTAGGCATTTGTTTAAAAATAGTAGTAATCAACAAATTATTTTAAAATAGTAGCCACTACCAACTCACATAGTCTCTCGTGGGTTTCCAACTAGACTTGAAACTCCATCCCAAACCTAAACAACACCTAATAGGAGAACTAAATAAAATAAATAAATACGACAAATTAAAGACAGAATTGAACCTAAAAGAAAATACAAAAAATAATAACATACTCTCTAATTGGGCCCACTCACTCCAACTGTTTCAAACCCGACCTTACATAATCAAACTAGCCTCCAACTTGCACTTAGGGGCTGTTTGGTAACCTGCATCTAGCTGCAACTAGATGTATTACAAGTGGAGTTTCATGTAAAACATTGTTTGGTTACCTATGAAATACATATTGCATGTAAAATATTTTACATGTTATTGTACTTTAACAATATTTCAACTTACAACAACTTTTACTATAAGTTGAAATGTTGCAAAACAACTTGATTAAATTTCCTTCTTTCCAACAAAAATCATTCCATTCAAAACACAAAAAGCCCAGTACTCTACCAAGCCCTCGGCCCCGTTAGGTTCACCGTACCAACATCGCTCCACCCTCACTCCTGTATCGCGCTCCAGTCTCTCCCCTAAACACCCCATCCTCACTCCAGTAAACTCGTGATTTGTCCCTCCGTTGGGTGTTTGCTTTGTTACCAGAGGTGAGCTCATGATTTGTCTCGCCCCTAGGTGTTTGCTTCGCTACCGTAGTTGAGCTTATATTTTTATTCTTTTTCTTTCTTTTTTATTTCAACTTTTTTGTGATTTTATGGTGATTTGAGCTTGTTTTGGGTTGTTCTTTGTTATGATTGATAGGCTTCTTTGTTTGCTTGACTTGATAGTGGGAAGCAGAGATATCTCATCTACTCCATTGTGTATTTGGCCCATTATAAATTTGAGGTTTGGGATTTCTCATCTTGCCTCTTTTTTTCTCTGTTGTGATCTTTGTTGATGATAGTGTGACATACTTGTTGGTTATTTTTCTATAGAATTTCCAATTCTGATTTTTTTTTTCCATTTTTATTTTGAATTTTGTGAGCTTTATGTAGTGTTCTTTGTTTTATTTTGAAAAGGTGGTGGTTTGTGGATGAATGGTTTGATATTTCATGTATAAGAATTGTGGTGTTAGAGATGATGCCATGGTTAGGGTTTCACAAGTTCCTGTTTATCATGGTGGGTTGAAGGGTAGTTTCACTGTGAGAGAGTTGAAGGAGTGGGAGAAGGTTGCTCGAATTCCTAGTTCTAGTATTCTTTAATTTTTTTTATTTTCATGTTTTTCTTTTTCTTTTTTTGTGTAAATTGTTTGTTCTTTTCATTCAAAATAAATAAATAACTATTTTGTTTGTTAATAGCTTTGTTTTTATGTTTGAAAGGATGTGTTTGTTTTGAAAATGAAAGAATTGTTGACTTGGTGTTGTTATTTGATGAAAATTTGGAGGATTGAATTGTTAAAATTCATATGAAATTATAATGATTTCAATGCACATAATGCTTTTTCTTAACAAATATAAATAATTATGATTATGTAGATAATGCAGATAATGTTTTTTTCTTAAAAAAAAAAAAAAAGAAAAGGCAATATGGTTATGTATGCAATAATATCAGTCATTAATAAAAGAATTAATCCAATGGAATGGAAATAATTACCAAACATGGTACAGAAAATAAAAAGGGAAAAATATATGTAGAAGAATATTTGATTGAGAAATTTTAGTTAAAAATGTATTGAATTCGTGCTATTTTTATTATTAATTTAATGATAATTAAAGCTTGATTTTAGGGGAAATAACTCTTGAGACTTTGATAAATTTTCCAACGCATGGTTTGCGTATTGTTTCTATCATTCTATAGATTTTTATGCAAATAAGTTTTTTTTAAATGAAATAATTCAAATGAAAAAAAATTCACAAATCCTATATTAAAAACAAAATTTTAAAAAAAGCGGAACAATGTGTAAACGGCAATTTAGATATATATTTATTAAGAAAAATTACAAATACAAAACTCCCTATACATGTTTCATTTCATTTTAATCATAGTCTCCCTAACTTTTTTATTTATATTTTTTATCTTTGTTTTTAAAGTTTTGGGTTATTTTTCAAATTGACCCTCATTTTTTTTATAATATTGTCAAAATGTGTAGTGTCCTCTCACATTTTTATGCAAAAACATCTTGAAGGCTTTTGTTTTTCTTAATGAAGAGCATGCATTTGTAATGAGTCAATCATAATTGATTTTGGTATTTATTTTAATTATCTTACTTAATAACTATTGCAATATGACTTATGGATGGAGTCAAAGTCTGAAGATGAATATACCTCAATTGCTTCCACTTTATTTGCCACCATCTTTGCGTTAATGTGGTTTAGGAGAAGAAAACTTAGTTTGTCATGAGAGCCTTATCACAATAGAGATGCACAACTAGCAAATTATATTTCAAGAATAATAAACAACTCTGATGAGGCTAGTATGTCTATGTTGAGAATGAAAAGAGCATCATTTTTTTTATTGTGTGATCTTTTAAAATCAAAAAGATTGCAATATAATACTTTACATGTAAGTGTGGAAGAGCAAGTGGCTATGTTTCTTCATATCATTGGTCATAATGTTAGAAATATGGTCGTTGGAGTTAATTTTCTAAGAACAGGAGAAACAGTTAGTCGATATTTCAATCATGTCTTGTATGCTATTGGAGAAATTTGGGGTGAATTAATCCAACCACCTAATATGGCTACAAGTCCAATCATCACACAAGATCCAAGGTTTATGCCATATTTTAAGGTAAGAAATCTAGATTTAACTCTAATTAGTTTTTCAACTAATTGATGCAAGGTGTTAATAATTTTTCATTAATTAATAGGATTGCATTAGAGCACTTGATGGTACATATATTCACTCATCTGTTCCACATAATATTGTAGCGTATTTCCATGGAAGAAAGCCTTACCCTAGTCATAATGTACTAGCTACAATTAATATTGAATTATAATTCACATATGTATTAGCCAGTTGGGAAGGTTCAACACATGATGCACTTGCCCTTCGGAATGCTTTAGAAAGAGAAGATGGGCTTGTAATGCCAAAAGGTATCATATCATTATTTCAAAATTAAAATAGTTAATCTAATACAATTATGTAATAGGTTGTGTCTATTTTGTTAAAGGTAAATACTATCTAGTAGACGCCGGATACTCCACCCGATCAAGTTTTATATCACGATTTCGTGGTATTCGATAACATCTCAAAGAATTTAGTGCACAAACTCCATCAAATAACAAGGAGTTGTTTAATTATAGGCATTCCTCTTTGCACACTTCAGTGGAATGAGCATTTGGTGCTTTGAAAAATCAGTTCAAAATTCTAACATCTAGACCACTTTTTTCCATTTCAATCACAACTGAATATTGTTATTGCATGTTGCATACTTCATAATTACATTTTACAAAGAGGTAATGACATGTATGTACCAAATATCGAAGATTGGGAACCAAATACAAATGTACGAGAAATAAGGGAATAGTGTGCAATACGAGAAATAAATATGAATGATATGTGGATTAATAGATAAATCTAACTTTGTATGTTTTTTTTAAAAAAAATTTGTGTAGCTTATGGAACACTATATATTTTGTAAATTTTGTTGTTTAATTGTAGAAAACAAATCATAGGGTGAAACATGTTTATGTGGCGTGTTCATTTGTGATGTTATTGAGTATTTCCTTACATTTTGAAATGAGTTTGTTATACCTTCTAAATTATTGAATTTTTTTAATTGTGAAATAATTACTTCAATGCTAATTATGTGATATATATGGATTCTCAAGACCTAACACAAGAAAGCCGTGACTCTATTGGAATGAAAACATCAACTAATTTCCGATGGACTGCTATCATGACATCTTTCATGTTGCCATCTTTGGCTGAGCAAGCAAATCTTCGGCTTAAATCTGACAAGGGATTTAAAAGTGTTGCCATTAATGTTGTTGCTAGGGCTATAGCTGAAAGGTTAAACTTAGCTATAAGTGACACACATGTTTTCAATCGGCTTAGGTATGTAAGAAGAATATGGCTAATAATAAAGAATATCAAGAATTTAAGTGGTGTGTCATGGAATGATGTGAAGAAAAAAATAATCATGGGAGAGAAGGAATACCTAATATACAAGTAAGTAGTGCCTCAAAGTTTTTTATAATATATTTTAAACATTGTGCATTGACTCTAATTAGAGAATGTATATCTATCTTTGTAGGCCCACCCTGGGGAAGAGATTTATATCAATAAGCCAATTCAAGACTAAGAAGAGATGCCAATTGTATGTGGAAATGATCAAGAACGTGATCTTCTGCGAGCACATGTGCTCAATGTTCTAGAAGCCTAGACACACAAATGGAACCACCACCACAATCGTCAATAATCAATGTTGATAAACAAAGTCAAGGCTTCGATGATTTTGAGGACATCGCACCAACTCAACCTCCTACTAACGACACACCGACGAGCTCCACCTCCAAAGGAAAAAATAGTACAAAATGAGGAAAATGTGCTAAAACAGAGGAAAAAATCATGCGAAATGTTGAGCATCTATTAGGAAAAATTGCAAATGCATTAGAGGGAGATGAGTCAATTTATTAGTAAACAATTTTTTGATGAGATCATGACTTTAAGTGAGCACTATACCGAATATAATCTTTGACGGGCATATGACTATTTGCTTCAAAATTTTTCTTTAGTAAATGAGTTTATGAACAAAACTTATTCTCGTCGTTGTCTTTGGATGGATGATTTTATTGATCAATTAAGGCGTGATCGTCAAGCATGAGTTTTATAACACCATATCATGATGTTTTATCTTATGTTATTTAGTATGATGTTATATTTAGAACAATGTGTTTTGTTTTAATTGGACAAGTATCATGGATGATGTCTTTGTTATTTTTTATTTTTTATTTTTGTTGTTGGATGGACAAGTATCATGTTATATTTGAATTATGAATGTTGAATGTCGTTTTTTGAATGAACAAAGTTTGATGCTTGTATTTCTATGTATCAATATTTTGATGTGTAGACAATATGAATTAATGGAACCTAGAAGCTATTTTTTTATGTATTTCTTATGTTAACTATATATTTTTTTCTTTTTATAATAATATTATCAATTTTGGGTTAGTATTTCAATTACTTGTTTGGTGAAAGTACAAAACTATATTTAGGTGCATTGTTTATGGATAGTTTATGGATGGTTTGGGTATAACTGATTTAGTTTATGGATAGTTTGAGTATGATTCATTGAAAAATTAACAACTTTCATTAGCACAATAATATTAATTTGTCATAAATTTTATTTGGTGTTTTGAACAAAATAGAGAAAATAAAGAAAATAAAATAGCACAACACTAAAATAATTTTAATTAATCATTTTTAATATATAAAGTAATAATTAATTAATAATAAATAATAAATATTTTGGCATGGTAATCTCACCATCTCAGTTACAGGGTGACTATATCCTTTAACTTGCATCATACCCAACAAAAAAAGTAAATGCAGCTTTGCAATTACAGCAAACTAAACAAGAATGATGTAATTTAAAATATAGCATTTTCACTTACATTGTAACTTGAATTACATATAATTTGACTTACAGGAAACCAGACAACCCCTTAAACCAACTTGACACGACCGAATATGCGTGTAAACCGCAAGTGCACCGGTATCGAAGTAATAAATCCTAAGTGAGTGGGTATCGTATCCACAAGGAATAGTGAATATAAACACAACGATTGCTATCTAACTATGATGAGAATAAATCGATGTTATGATGAATGAGATTTATATAAAAAGACATAAAAGAAATAAGAACGAGAGACACAATAAAATTGAGAGATAAGGCAATTGATATAAATGGGGTACCCGGTTGTTCCGCCTAGGACAATCGTTTCAAGTGCAAAACCTTCTATTATGCTTTCTAACTAATGCATTAATGAGTAGTGGAGATCCTTCAATACATGGTCCCAAATCTAAGGTCAACCATGTCTAACTCTATACATATCCCGGAGAAGAATTTGAACAATCTCTCAACCTCGCATTCGTATAGAATCGCAATGAGTTCTAGGGATTCCAAGTGATAAATCCTCTTCCTAGATCTAGACCTAACCCTTTGGTCCAGGTGGAAGGTCTCTAGTCACAGCTAAGCCCTATGTGCTAAAATCACTTCAACACTTCACTCCGTTGCCTCTACAACTAAGCCCCAGCGGAAGGTCATCCCTTGGCCCATTCACTCTACTATGACCGCAAAGAACTCGAGGAAATAGAGGTAGGATAAGTCACACCCGAGGTGAAAGGGGACGCTCTGGTACCTCTCTACTCACCCTCTCAACTCTTTCTAATCTAATTTTGTCTAACTCTCGTGGTGTGTCACTCACTCACAAGGGTTACCAAGGTGAAATCTCAACCCTAGTGTCACTCTAAGGGAGCATTCAATCAATTAAGGATTCAAGATTGGAACTCAAATAAAACATCAATTAATGAAAGCATAATAACAAGGTTTAATGAAACAAATACATACTAGGGTTCACAAATCCAAATACCCACTAGGGGGTTTAGCTCTCCATGGAGCTAGTTACAATCAATGAAATCGAATGTAAAAACAAGTAATCCATAGAAAACGCCCTCGGTAGTCATGTCGATGGTCTTGTGGAATGGCCTCGTCCTCTCCAAAGTTCCCCTTGTCAAGCCTAGGGCAGACCTCGTCGAATCGGTGCCGATGAAAGCTCCCCCAATATCCTTCTTCCAAGTGGAGCGCGGTGTCGAAGCCGGAGAACCACTACAAAAGCCTTGCCAAAACCCCTCTAAACCCTAGCCGCAGTCCTCTCTCAAGTTGGGGAAAGAATGGAGAAAATAATGCTCAAATCGGGGCTGAAATCGGCTTTAAATAGGGCTGAAATCGGGCATCCACACGGGCCTGTGGATGTTCCACACGCCCCATGGAATTCCACACACCCATGTGGATTCTCTGGAATTCTGATTTTCGGCCGGCTGTAAACAGTAACTGCTACAGTGCTTTGCTATAGTACCCCCGCCAAAAATACTCCCAAATCCACTTTTTATCGAGGTAACATAAACAGGCAAACGTTTATGCCATAGATTGTGTTGCTTCTTTAATAAACAGGTTCAATGCTGAAGATCTTGCTATCATTGTACAAGTTGGGATATGCAAATGTGATTGCCTTCGTGCCTCTCCAACTTATTGTAATGGCTTGAATACATGGAGGTTGGCACACATTCACATATCTTAGAGCCCTACTTGTATCTTTGCGTTTGTTGCTTCCAAGATTCCACCAAATAGTACGTTCACGATCTACTTTTGGCTTCTTTTATTAATACTTAGCTTCACAACCCTACATGCTCAAAATAACACAAATACACATGTATTAGCGCTTAAACCTGCTAAAAGTAATGCTCATCATAAGGAAAGAACACTTTGCATTCTTATCACACAAGCACTTATCACATCTTAATTTGGGCTAAACCCACCTGAACCAACTTGAACAATTCCAATTCATATATAAAATCTATTGAACCAGCTTGGTTCAACTGAACACAATTCTCCTTGAATCGGTTCACCCCAAAGTCATTAGCCCAAAATTTGAACCAAGCCCAAATCAATCTCAATCAACTTAACTTAACCAAAAGAATTCAAGCCCAACCACAACTCATCTTGATTTGATCAAACCTAGATCAAATTAGTTCAACTGAAGCCAACCACATCAACTTGGTTAGCCAAACCCAACTCCAAATTCATCCATTTAGGTTCAAACTCACTCAAAAGAACTTGACTAAACCAAATCAAACGCACTTCACTTGATTTGATCAAGCCCAACTAAATTAAAAATCAATCAACACATTTCCAACCATTATCATCACCATCTTAATCATCAACTTCATCATCATCAACTTAATTAACCAAAACAAACCCTAATCCCCGGTGTTACAGTAATCTACAGTAAATTCGAGAATTCCTACACCATTCCAAGCAAAAAATCCATCTTAAATACAAGGATTTCCAAACAAAATTGGAACAAGAATCACTACAAGAACAATTTCATCATTTCCATCATCAACCCTTTTTCCTTACTTAAAAAAAAAAAGATTTTTCAATATAAAATACACACACATACATCCAAGTATAACAACAAATAAACCATCAAAATCCTTACCAAAGAATGCTTTATCCCTTTCTCCCTTCAATTAAGCATCAAACTTCAACTCTCCCATTTTCTTTTCCTTGTTTTTTTAATTGTTGTAGCTTCCGTTAAAGAAAATGAAGAAACCCATTCTTTCAAGCTAACCAGATTCCAATCTTTGATTTTCTTTTTATTTCAAAATTTCACATTCAGTTCCTATCTGGAAAGAGCCTTACAAAAAGGTCCCTCCAAACTCTCCAATAGTCCCTGCATCAAAAAATAGTATTTCCAAAGGTTCCTGTCAACTTACCTTTTAGTCCTTGGTCTCTGGAAACAGTTTAAATAAATCCTTTTAATTACTTGTCAACACAAAATCTTCTATAAACCCTCACACTTAGGTTCTTGTATTCTCCACTTGGTTTCTCAATAGAATTGCTGTGTAGGATAATTTCACTGCAATTGTGATAATACCCTGAATATAATTTCTTACAAGTATCTAAAGGTTCAGGGTATTACAATAATGACAATGAGGGGATTAGAGAAGGAGTGTGAATGAAAACTATATTTGGCTGGAAGGATTGGGGAGGTAGTTTATTATGAATGAGCAAAGTGGGAAAAAAAATATGATAAAATGCCTATTATGCTCTTTATGGAAATAAATATTATATAAAGTGAAAAAAGTAAATTAATTGTTATAAATAAATATTTAACTTTAATAGGTATAAATAAATATTTAAATTCAATAGGCCACCAAATCCTAAAATTTTTGTTAATATCATTAATTAGTAATTAATTAATTATAATAAATAACAATTTAAAGGTTTAAAGATATTTTGTTAATATCATTAATTAATAATTAATTAACTATAATAAATAACTAATTAATGAAGAAATATAACTAATTAATTATTATAAATAAATATTTAACTTTAATTATTAATTACTATTTCCTTTTAATTATTAATTATTTTTAGAATTATTTACTTAATTATTATATTTAATTAAATTATTACTAATTTTTATTTAATTAATAATTGTTTTTAAAATTATTTTGAAAATTATTTATTTATTTATTATCTAAATCAAATTATTATTTTAATTATTAAATAAAAGGGTAAATTTACCCTTTCTCTTTAAGAAGTCAGGGGGAATGAGCAATTCTTTCATTTTTGGGAGGATTGCTCACTCTCCACCCACTCCTCTCTCGTTCCCATTCATGGCCATCCAAACAAAGGTTTGGGTTTACTCCATTCCCATTCCCATTCCAAGCATGTTAACCAAACACCCCCTATCATTAACCTTTTCTTTCATTTCTATCCCCTTTCCCATCTCCATTCTATTTCTATTCCACAAACCAAACAATCCCTTATCGAAGTAGGGTCCACAATCACAAGAGATAAACTCAAAAAAAATCTTCCTGGTCTATATTTCTATATCAAAATAATTAATTTTCCAAATCACTCACTTAAAATGCAATTTAATTTTTCGAGAATTGATCGAATATATAACATTGTACTAACCCTATAAAGATATGAAAATAACAAATCAAAAGGAAATTTAAATTTGTTTGTCAAATGAGGCAAGGGGTTTGTGTTATTTTACATAAACGAAATGAGCATAAGTTGAGATTTTAAGTTCAATATGTAAATGGCTTGAGCTCGAACACATTTTTGCTAATTTGAAAGCTCAATTACATGTGTGTGTCATATTCACAAATATATGCTAAGTATGCATGTACAATACATATATACATACATATGCAGATAATATTTAAATTATTAAATAGATTATTCTAAATTATATTCTAACAAAAGTTCTTCTATAAATAATTATACTATTTTAAAGATTAATTCCCTAAATTTTACATTAATAAAGGCTCATACAAAAATTTTAAATTGAAAAAAAATACTAAATTCTAATTATGTTTTCTATAAATGACTTGATATTAAAATTTTAATTTAATTAAATCAAGAATGAATCCTCATTACCATCACCACAGTTTGTCTCCCTTGCAAAGCATGGTTAAGGATTTGGGTTTCTGCCTGATGTGGCATATTTATATTGTTATATATTAAATAAAAAACCTCCATTAATTATCCTTCATCTTATTCGAAAATTCTACTTAACATTTTTTTTTCTCATTGTGGTCACCTCTTCCATTACTTCATCTTTTCAGATCATTGGTTACTAGTTCTTAAAGCAGCAGCATCAACAACAACAACAACAACAACAACTACTATAATAATAATAATAATAATAATAATAATAATAATAATAATAATAATAATAATAATAATAATAATAATAAATCGTTTGTCACCATTTGCTTTTCTTTTCCAGTTATTATTTCCTCTACACTCTTGTTATCTGTCACAAGTAGTAAGCCTTGAGCTTAACTCAATTATGGCAAGAAAATTGAATTTTTTTTTAATTGATTAAGTGAACTTTATTTAAGCAAATCTGCATGCATAACATCCAAATAAAGCTAAAGAGGAGTTATAAGCCACTCCTAACAGCCTATGTTAAAATCGATAGCCTTCGCCAAGGAATGGAACGCCCGGTTTGCAAACTGTCTCACGAAAGGAAATTTTACATCCCTAAAAGACTATTTAAGGCTAAGCACACACCAATAAGGATTCCCAACAATCTGCTCTCGGAAGGTGCTCGCCGATGAATACTTGATATTAGAATTTGTGAGTCAGAGTTAACCTCAACCATATCAAACTCATGCAAGAAAATTGAGTTGAGTCAACCTATCTCAAGCACCCCTCATTCACAACCTTAGTTGCAATAACAGTTATGAGGTTAATTAATTAAATAGCCTACTTTTTAAATTTGTGTACTACTTCTATTATTGATTGCGTTCCGTTTTATTCATCGTTCTAGTAAATTAATTAGGCCGATTTAGTTTTGTTATTTTTTTATTATTATAATTCTTCATAAAAACTTATCAATTAGATAAATAAAATTAGAGTTACTGTTAGCAATTATAGTTGTTATAGGATCGACACTTGGAACTCTTACACCCTATACTACAAAAGGCAATAGATGTGTTGGGATCTTATCACTTTAACAAGGGAATTATCATGCTAAAAATAAATGCCAAAATGCAGTGGTTAACAAAACTTTTAACAACAAGTAAACATGATAAAACCCTAGCGCATGTCAGAACTAGGATTAAATTCTAGATAAATAGATAATTAAAAGTTATGCCTTTCTTTTGATGGTGATTCTCAACACACCATTCTTTCCCCGAAATCGAAAGGGACTGCAAATCGTGACTCCTCTCTACTATCACGTATACATGAATGCCTCTAGGAATCAAGCAGGTATGATAGTACTATTAGTGTAAACTCTAGCCCCAATATATTGTATAAACTCTTATAATTTGGATAATCATTATGAGGCATCATTTTATCTATTATTATTTCTGTGCATAGTTAATAAGATAAAATATCCTTGAATATCGGTTCCGCTCAAGTTATCAAATGCGTGATTTGAATAGTAAAACCTTAAAGCATAACCTAGAACAATATTCTAAATGTCCCTAGTCGATAATTTTCATGGGAATGAAAATAAATTAAGACTAGTATGTTTTTCGTGAGATGGCCTTATTTTACGGGTTATAGGATATGGGATATCAATCAAAGAACATAGATACATGTTAGGGAACAGTATACTTGGATCGATCCGCTCTAGAGAACACTACATGGTTGTAAAGTCATAAGTGTTTTTCTAAAGCAATTCTTGTACTCGAACCCTTCGACCTGAAATCACTATACATCTCGGATGAATTCTTACATGCTTTAACTTACGCATAACGTTATTCATAACTGAGTGGCAAGTGCGGGTATGTTTGGACATATCGTGTTTCATGCTGAGAGACATGAGTGAAGTGAAGGGATTGTTTTTCTCTGTAGAAAGAGTGAATATCACCGGCCACTTGATTAGTGAGATTGAGTAGTGCGTGGCCACGCTCAAGGGAAATGATAAGAGTTATCATTTACTTGACCTAGTCAGTTCACTAAGAGATCACGAAGTTAATTAGCATTAAAATAAGGGTGACTCGCTCCATGCCTTATGCTATTTAAGATATTCAGTGGTAAAGGATTGTATGAGGTTGCGATAGGTTCCGTTAATTCTCAAAATTGACCTTCATTTAATATTAGGTAATCATATTATCTTGCTAGAGAATAATTATGATTTATGAGTGTTAAAATTGTTTAAACTCATCGCCAATGTTAAATGGACCAACAGGATTGTACACTAAGAATGTCGGGATCAAGGTTCAGTATTTGTTACTTATTGGACCACCTATTTAGGGTTTTGGTAAAAAACCTAAATTAAGTGGAGCGAATAGCTTATTCAGGTTGGGTCTTATTAACTGTTGATCTAATCTAATCGATTTGGTTAATTAAAATGGTTTAATTAATATATTAAAGAAGAGATTCCTAATTTGATTAGGAGTGAAGGGTCTTTTCGTAAATTAGGTTTATGGTTTTCAATATAAATAGATGGTCTAACCCTAATATGAGAACTAAGAAAGAAAAGAGAGAAAAAAAAAAGATAGAGTGATTGAGAGAGAGAAAAAAAGATAGAGTGATTGAGAGATTGTCTCTTAAGAAACCCTAGCCACCACCCACTGCTGGAACCTGCCGCCATGCCTAAATCCCCTTTTCTTTTGAATCTCGGCTGCTTTCTATTCGAACCAAGAAACAAGTGTTGTTTCTTAAGGTACTATCATACCTGCTTGATTCCCAGAGGCGATCCTATGTACGTGATAGTAGAGGGGAGTCACGATTTGCACTCCCTTTTGATCTCGGGGAAACAAAGGTGCGTTTAGAATCATCATCAAAAGAAAGATATAACTTTTAATTATCTATTTATTTGGAATTTAATCCTAGTATTGGCATGCGTTAGGGTTTTATCATGTTTACTTGTTGTAAAATTTTATTATACGCTATGTTTTGGCATGTATTTTTCGCATGATAATTCCCTTGTTAGAGTGGTAAGATCCCAACAAGTAGCTCAAGAAACAACACTCGTTTCTTGGATCGAATAGCAAGCACCCGAGATTCAAGAGGGGTTGTAGGCGAGGCGGTGGCTGGATCCGACGGCGGCGACAAAGGAAAAAGAATAGATGGCGGCTAGGGTTTCTTAAGAGACAATCTCTCAATCACTGTCTTTTTTTCTCTCTCTTCTTTCCTAGTTCTCATATTAGTGTTAGACCATCTATTTATATTGGAAACCCAAAACCCTAATTTACGAAGAAACCCTTCACTCCTAATCAAATTACAATTTCTTCTTTAATTGATTAATTAAACCATTTTAATTAACCAAATCGATTAGATTAGATCAACAGTTAATAAGACCCAACCTTAATAAGCTATTCGCTCCACTTAATTTTGGTTTTTCAAGAAAACCCTAAATAGGTGGTCCAATAAGTAACAAATACTGAACCTTGATCCCGACATTCTTAGTGTACAATCCTGTTGGTCCATTTAACATTGGCGATGAGTTTAAACAATTTCAACACTCATAAATCATAATTATTCTCTAGCAAGATAATACGATTACCTAATATTTAATGAAGGTCAATTTCGAGAATTAACGGAACCTATCGCAACCTCATACAATCCTTTACCACTGAATATCTTAATTAGCATAAGGCATGGAGCGAGTCACCCTTATTTTAATGCTTATTAATTTTGTGATCTCTTAGTGAACTGACTAGGTCAAGTAAATGATAACTCTTATCATTTCCCTTGAACGTGGCCACGCACTACTCAATCTCACTAATCAAGTGGCAGGTGATATTCACTCTCTCTACAGCGCGGGATGATCCCTTCACTTCACTCATGTCTCGCAGCATGAACCGCAACATGCTCAAACATACCCGTACTTGCCACTCAGTTACGAATGACGTTAGGCGTAAGTTAAAGCATGTAAGTATTCATATGAGATCTATAGTGATTTCGGGTCGAAGGATTCGAGTACAAGAATTGCTTGAGAAAAATACTTATGACTTTACAACCATGTAGTGTTCTCTAGAGCGGATCGATCCAGGTACACTATTCCCTAACATGAATCTATGTCCTTTGATTGATATCCCATATCTTATAACCTGTAAAATAAGGCCATCTCATGAAAGACATACTAGTCTTAATTTATTTTCATTCTCATGAAAATAATCGACTAGAGACATTTAGAATATTGTTCTAGTTTTTCTGCTTCAAGGTTTTACTATCCAAATCACGCATTTGATAACTTGAGCAGAACCAATATTTAAGGACATTTTATCTTATTAACTATGCACAGAAATAATAATAGCTAAAATGATGCTTCATAATAATTATCCAAATAATAAGAGTTCATACAATGTATTGGGGCTAGGCTTATACTGACAAGATGCACTTCTCGAGTGCTAATCTATAGTGTAGAAAATCAAACATAAACACAAAAACCACACTCCACCATGTTTTTGGAGCCATTGCCAGGGACAAGGATATTAGCGACACTTGAGTTTTTATTAATCTAGCCATTATCCTTCTTTTACACTTATTTCCTTTTTTTTGTTTTGTTTTATATTAATTAAGTTGTTAACCTTTTTTTAAATTGTTAATCTTTAAATTAAGAGAATTATTCTTTGAAAACTTAAAGGGAGACTTAAGTAGAAGTAGTAAGAGTTGGAACAATTATGAGAAGCCAAGCAGCTAGTACTCATGGAACAACAAAAATGGACCATGCCTAAATATGTGAGACTTTCATCAATAGGAACTGAGCCTAGAATCATCAAACCTATTGTTGTAGCCAATAACTTTAAGATTAAATCAAATATTATTTAGATAATGTAGTAGTTTATGCATTTATGCAGTTTATAAGGATCTAAATACTCATATTGTAATTTTTTTTAAAGAGATAAAATACATTCAAGACCAACAGAGCCATTGATAATGTAATTTTCATTATTTTATGTGCTTTACTAACAATAATATATATCTTTATGTGTGGGGATCAAAGGGGAATTTTGAATTTGCTCATTTCGACTTATGATGGCCTATGATATTATTAATATGAGAATCTTAGTCTTGGAAAATCATAAATGTTGAGCAAGTTTTTCTGAATTTAAACATTTTGTTTTATTTTATTTGCGGCTGCTTCACACACCACTAAAGTACTCAGTCTTGACTAAGTAGAAATCTATATACTTAGAGAAAGTTTATGTGGATAGGGACTTACTTTTACCACCTTATTTTTCTTAATTTTATTGAGAGTGTGAAAGCTACTATTTATGGTTGTGAGAATAAAAAATGTTACCTTTTTTCACTTGTTAAAGTCACTCTTAGGTAATCTAATACTATGTATAACCCATATGTAGTTGATGATCTACCAAAAGAAAAGGCTATCTCAAGAGATGTATAAAAGCTTCTACCCAAATTTTGATTAAAATAATAAGTTTAGTGTGAGATGATTCTTTTGTGTGCATAACCCAATCTAAGTTGACAGTCAGTGAAGCAGGAGAGACTATATGCACACATACATGTAGGTAATTTTAAATGAAGTGAGCAATGAAGTAAGACTTTCTTATCAGTTGAGATTGCAAGCTTCCATTGATGTTTGGAATTTGTCCTTGATTTTGAGACTCCCATGTTTAAGGCATACGGTCAATGAACCATTTTCTTTACTTCTACATAATTGCTTGAGAACAACCAAATACCTAAGTATTTGGGAGTTAGGTAAGTGATTAGTTATACATATTTTTCAGTTAATACTTATAGAATTTGTTTGGTTTAATGGTTAGTTTTTATTATTTTTGGTACTTCATTCCTTCAAATTTTATTTTTAGTAGTAATTCACTTATTCGAGAGAGGAAGAGTGACTTCAAATAGTTATATAATGTTTTTTTGGTCAAGCTATGAAGATTTCAATGAGTTACACGTTTAGAAATATCCCCATGTTTATAGATATGTTGATGAAATTCAATTTACATGGTTGTGTTTGATGGATTTTTAGTGTATTTACCATTTGATTTGTTCGGGATAATCTCAACTTCTAAAGAAATTCGGGTTGGCACTAATGTTTCTCCCGCTAGCAAGTGTACTAGTCATATCAAGTAGTAAAGTATGCTATAAGAGCAAAGTTGTGTAACCCGCGAGGACTGAAAGTACTAGCACTTACTATTTACATATTATATAGCCTATTAGAACAATGATGAGCTCTAAATCCTAAAGTATTCTAAACCTAAATCAAGCAAACATAATGGGAATTAATAATAAATAATCAAGGAGTAACTAATTATAAAAAGAAGGTATCCGATCCCCCTAGGATTTTATAAGCTCAAAGATATGGATATTGTATTGATGATTGAATACATTGGATCTTAGTATTTCTAAAATATACTAACCTTTTTTTTCCAAAGCGATTAGTAAATAATCTCATACAGAGCTTGATTGAAATCACTATCTAATATAGACTCTCTAAGATTGCATTACCACTCTATGAATTATGAAAGTAGGATTAAACTTAACCAATGAGGATTATGGTGATTAGTACTCTATCTCTAGACATACTCACAACCCCTTTCAACTAAATAGAAATCATAGCATACAAACACGAATTGAAGCTCTCACTAAATAGAAATCATAGCATACAAAACACATAATTAAATCACAAGTTAAAACCATAGCAGTAATAAAAGCAATGAAAAAAAAATCAAATTATTTATAATATCAGAAAAGAGCTTTACATTAATTATAGATTATGAAGAAATAGTAGCATTCTATAATAAAAACCATAAAGTAAATTATCAGAAAATAGATGGTTAAAATTTATGGATTACATAATAGATAACTTGTTCCAAGTTACAATAGAAAATATAAAAGTAAATAATAAATTTTTCGCAGATAAATTCTCATGAATAATAAAAGAAACCACTTGATTTGCCATATGCGAGGACCAAAAAAGGGGTTACCAAATTAGTAAGGGAGTGTTTGGTTTATGGAAGTGGGAGAGAAGTGGGGAACTCTGGAAGTCTCACTTCTCCAGAAATCTCACTTCATGATGGAAGTGTCAGTTTTTGGTGTTTGGTTGCACTTTGAAGTGAGATTTTTTTTTTCACTTCCATTGTTTGCTTCATAGAAGTGATGATTCGGAAGTCTAACTGCAACACTTGCATTTGTTTGGCTGACATGGAAGTGTGTGTACAATTACCACTTTCAAGTGATGGTGAGATTACCACCTATAATGTAGTTGCAAAATTGTAATTATTATGGATAAATAATTTTATCTTTTAAATACTTATACATATTAAAAGCATTATCTAGATTATTTTTATACAATTTGATATTTATATATATTAAATGCATTATATTAACTATGTATAAATAATTTTATTTGGTTAAATATTTATATATATTATACATGGAATTATTGGTTAATAAATTAATCAACCAATAGAAATTTTTTAATAAATTAATTAACAAAAAATGTACCTAAATAATATTTGTAATCTTTTTATTTATAATTAATGGGAGAGAAAGGGAGCATGTACAAATAATTAGGTCATCTCCACATTAGAAACAACATCCATACAACATTAGAAAATATGAATAGTTTAACACCAAGAAACAACATCCATACAACAACAAAAAATACAAATAGGGTAAAACCAATAGTCTAACACAAAGAAACAACATTCATAATAAAAGTCGACAACATTAGGAACAACATCCAACAATCCAAGACAAAGAAAATACATATAGTCTAACACCAAACATATGGTCCTCTCCACATAACATCAAGCCATGTGAGAACTCACAAACCTCTCAATCCAAGCCTTTCTTATGTCCAATGTTTTTTCTACAAACTTCCTACCTTGTCTTTCATTATCATCAAGGTATTCAAACACGACATCTAACATATTAGACTCAAATCCCTCGACTTCATGCACCAACTTGTAGATCACTGTAGTTATGGGTGAAGGGTTTTCTATTGCTCCAACCATCCTATTAACTGCACATATCAAGTCTATCATATAATTTCGATCAGCTTGTATATTACCTTGTCTTGGTAGCCGTTGAGGTCTAACAGCAGTAGAAGCCGGGCTACCATTATCTTCATTGTTTGTAGGTATATCATTTGTGTGGTCCTCTTGCTCTAATTCTTCTTCCTCATGTAAAAACTCCTCAATATTCCTAAACAAACAGGTCGCATATGATCCAGTCACACTATCGTCTCCACAAATGATGCATATTCCATCATAGTTCTTCATTGACCTTTTAATGTAAGGTATTACTACTGGATGTGCTTGCATTATTTAAAGTTAGTCAGTGTTGTTCATTATCAATGTGTGTAACTAATGGAATTTAATTTTAATTAACTAACTTTTGTGTACACTTTGTATACTTCAGGTGGTAGAGTAACCATCTTTTCTGTATCATTCCATCTAGCACCACTCAGTTCTCTTGCTTTCTTAATCTCAAAATATCTTGTCTTTAGTGTTTTGCAGTGGTTTTCAACATTTTCACCAATGAAATCGGTCTTAAACTTGGCATTAAAAACATTGGCAGCATAAACAAATACTGGCTTCTTAAACGTCTTGTCATATTTTAGCCCCTTGTTAACTTGTTCCACAAGTACAAGGATAAGAAAGTTGTCATATTCGGCTTTCCAGCATTTATTTGGAGTGCCATGCCATACAAGTGCTCCTGATGAGGAACCAATCCCAGCCATACCATCATCCATCTCTTTGAAAACTGTCCTGATGATTAACCAATCCCAGCCATACCATCATCCATCTCTTTGAAAACTGAAAAAACCTAAGACAACTATAACAATGTCAGCCATATACAATAGTCTTCCCAATGTGTCACATATCATACCAAGTAATATACCAATCAAATCTTTACCAAGTGAATTTAAAGCTCATAAAGTTTTTGATTGTTTGAATTAGAAACAAAAATAACATAAAATAAAATAACACAACTCTGTATATGTAAATGCTATTTAGACTGATTGAATTTGAATTTTCTTTCATGGAATTGAGAATTTCACATTGGTATGGCACTGCAGAAAATGGGCATGCCTAAATTTCAGTCTTGTTTACATTAGTAGATATATTTACAATTGCTAATAATAACAAGCTATTTAAGCAACACTAACAATAATAATTATAAGATGCAAATAACAGCACCCTTCCAAACATTACAAAAATGCATATGGAATAACACCACATTACTAAACAACACCCGTTTTAATTCATGCAATTGAAATAAAAGAAAACAAGAAGAAGAAGAAGAAGAAGAAGAAGAAGAAGAAGAAGAAGAAGAAGTAGAAACAAACATAGTAGTCAATATCATACCATTTTTAAGCTGTATAATGTAACCACATGTCACTAGAAATCTTATCTCTCAATTCAACCCAAAGCCTATTTTCTTCTCTTTGCTCACGTTGGCAACGGTTTTGAGATACAATTTGCATGTCTTCAGTTTCTGTAGTAGACAATTGCAAAATGTGATCATTCGGGTCGATACGTAAAATAAAATTATGTAAGCTACAAGCCGCCAGTACTAGATTCACTTGAGTCTTGTATGGGAAGAATAGTTGTGATGTAAGAATTTTGAAAGGATTCTTGAATGTACCAAATGCGCGTTTGACCCTTGTACTTAAAGATGTGTGTCTTAAATTAAATAATTCCTTGGGATTAGTGGGTGTACAACCACTGTGTTCCTCGTACACCAAATACCCAAAGCTTAGACCATTGCATTACATAATTTCATACTTAAACATCTTATACACATACTTTCTATAACCCATAAACCCTCAGGCTGGGGACGTGATATAGCATCTTTCAAAATAGTGAAATCATTTACAGAATCTTCCCAACCTACCAAGACATAGGTAAACTAAAGGTCTAGTTCAACTATGGCAAGCACATTCTCGGTTAGGCCTTTATGCCCTCGGAAACATGGCAACTCTTCCAGCAGAACAAATGCTACTATGTGTGTTCCATCCAATAAACCGATACAATCCTATAATTAAATGATTGTGCGTGAATTAAAATAACTATATTAATTTTATAATTAAACTAATTTTTATTTGTTTGAAATGTTTACTTACTTTGAAATATGGATAACAACTAGAGTTGTTCTCAATGTCTAGATGACAACTACATCTTGGTGTATGTACGAAGTCATCTCGAATGCTACAAACAACACATAGAACATCATTAAAGTACCTACTAATAGTTTCATCAGAGCGTAGAAATTCGATCGGCATGGTTCTATTCTTTGTGTTGTGGCCTATTACATGAACAAATATAGCTAATTGTTCTTCAATGGACATATATCTTGTATCACGAAGAAGATGGCTATCACGCATGATTGATGCAAGATACATGAAGGGTCTAAAATCCATCCTGAGGTAGTTGACACAATAATCTTTGCCGCAACTTAAAATGCAGTCCATGTGATGCTTCCTAGTCAAGTCTCTAAACATAGAGGGCTCCACAAGCGTACATGTAGAACATATCCTTAGTTGTTCATTTACAATCCAAACAACAACTACCATCATCGTGAATTTGACGGTGTACACTTTTGCTTTTGGGTTTGAGATCCAACCATCCATCTATATTGAAAGCAATTGTTTGGGAAAAAAAAAGACTCAATTCAATTATTTGAAATTATCTAACTTTAAAGCATTAAAAGGTAGAAAACAAAGTTGCCAATAATTGCATGAATTTTGATGCAAGTATAAACAAATAAAGATGAACACAGTTTAATAGAAAGCCTCATATATGCCCATGGTGTCATTAAATCCTAAAAACAATGCAAAAGAAAGGAAGATGTGAGAGAACTCACACTACAAACCTGTAGGTAATAGAACAAAGTTGTAGAAATAATATATATATATATATTAGACATGGTTAGGAGCACATTGATTGGAAAAAAAAATGCTTTAAAACAACCTCTACATAGAATCATATAATTCTTAAGTCGATATCCTTCCCTTTGAATAGAGACACAATTAGGCTATTGTACATGTGGCAATAAATGACTTTAATAGGGATATTATGAATCAATTTGAGATACAAAAGATTTTGAGCTTACAATTATTTTTTGGGGATACAAATCAAGCAAGAAAAAATTTATGACATTTACATCATAAATATGCTATTAATCAATTGAAAAGCTTCAACATTGTTGGTTGCAAATATCGCTATGGCAGATGAACGAGTAGTTATCAAAGACTAATAGTTCAAAACAGGCTGATAACACAATGCAATATAAATATGTATGACCTCTACTTTATCTCACATATACAAGGCCCATTATAGTTCATATTGTTAGTATTCTATTCTAGATTAATAAGTGAGACTATCAACATCCATTTTGCAGCAACAAAGAGGATCTTGAGATATACACAAGGAAACTTGCACTATGGTATACTAAAATAGGCAAGTAGAGAAAAAAAATGATCTAAGATAAAATAATTTCTATTATGGTTGTTTATCATTCAATATTAGCGGAAAAATTAGCAATTGATACAAAATAGATGCAAAGACCAATAAAACAGGGGAAAAAGAAAAAGGAAAGCAAATAATTACAAGATAAATTTATCCTGGTAAATATGAACCCCAACATGGACCTCCACATCAAAACCCATTCAAGAAACAAAAAATCCAGATGTTCAAATTCTAAAGGTGACACAAATGCATACCTTTGTTAACTAGTTTGTCACCTCCAAACTAGTGATTGAGTGACCTCGGAATAGCTCCAACAACAACAAGCCCTAAACAAAATGTAAGAAAATTATATACATGAAGGAGAGATCGGGGAGAGATGCCAGAAGCATAGAGTGAAACCCTATATTTGAGAAATAAAACAAGAGATTCGGGAGAGATGGTAAGGGACCATGTTACATTCAACAACAAAATAAAGAACAAAGAGAAATCCTATTGGCAATTGCGCATACCTCAGAAATTTGGCAAAACAAAGATGGATGATGATGATCCGGTGATCTAGTGAGATTGAGGTCGTCGATGTTCCAATGATCAGGTCAGATCTAGTGAAATCGGGTGATGTGGTGAAATATGGTAAGATTAAAGAGGATTTGGTGAAATGGATGATGATGCATCAGAGATTTGTTGAGACGGAGATCAGAGATTCGGCAAGACAGACTAGATCTGGTGAGGCGGACCAGATCCAATTAGATGGTGAATGCAACCTTTGTTTAAATGATGTGGAAGGAGAGAGGGGATGACGATGCGATAAAAAATGAGATGGAACTTACTGATGTTAGTTATTTAATTTTTGGGGAAATTGTGACTTTCGGGGATTTTTCACAGAAGTCAAAAATAGGAAGTGGGAGAGTTTTGAAAGTGGGACTTCCAACTTTTGCTTTCACTTCCGGGAACCAAACAAACAGAACTCATGGAAGTGAGCCCAGTTCCATCACTTCCAAACTCACTTCCATGAACCGAACACCCCCTAAGTTCCTCTGAGCTATTGTTACTATGGGAATCAAGAAACCTTCTCCCTAATTTAACAGAAAGGAGCAAGGAAAACTAGGAAAGAGTTTAGAAATCAAGATGTGGAGACAAGAGACCCAAATGTTATCTAAAAGGATGTGCTAATGATTATTATTTAGTAAAAGGGTATTGAAACGAAGATTTGATCCTATAGGGGAAACAATAGGGTAGGTTCTAAGGGAAAGTTCTACTTTTCCATCTACAAAAACAAAAAGAAAATGATTAGCCCTTAAAAGATTGCTATCATATGCTACAGGTAGTTGGTATCAACTTAGCACATCCCATGTTTAGAAAAAATAAAATAAAATCCCAGGTTAATGCGTAAGATAAATCACTACAAAAAAATTACAAGCTTGCAATGGATATTTGCAACCGATGCATTATGTTGCTCTTTTGTAACAGAATTGGAATAGCTTTGCAATTCCATTTAAAATTTGTAACGGATTTTGCAACGAGACTAAAAATTTGTTGCCAAAATAGTGGGAGTGATTTTGAAACCGATTTGCAACCTATTTTGTGATAGGTTTGCAACGGATTGGCAATGGCATAAATTTCTGTTACAAAAATATGGAGGGAAGTGCATCGGAGAAATTTTCTGACAACTTTGCAATATCTTGGTAACGTATACAAAGGTATTACAATTTAGCAATAGGAATTTGCAACAGAAATTTGTAACATATTTATTCCATTACAAATTTGCAAGAGAAACTTGCAATGGAATTATGACATTACAAAGTTGCAACATAATTGTAACAAAGATGCTACGGATTTTAATTTTATTTAATTTATAAAAAAATTTATATAATTTATAAATATTTTATTTATATCATATAATTTTTAGAGCTATTAAATGTACTTTATGTCAAAATTTTGATATAATGATGATGCCATACTATACTATATCTTTTAATATATTTAAATATACCTACTAAGATATTCTAAATTTAATTAATTATAATATAGAATACTAAGTTATTTTATTTTTTTTACCAAAATTGATAAATTTAAGATATATATATATATATATTAAAATAGTAATCACATGAGTATTTTCTTAATTAAGTATTAAATTTGGTTATCATAACTATTTCCATATTATCTTAATATTTTCATATTAAATCTAAATTGAAGTTATAGCCTTAATCGAAGTTTAACTATTTCCGTATTACATAAGTTCTCTTGACTTTTACCAAAATTTAACTTCGCCTTTTTTCCAAAGTTTACTGTTGGGAAATGTTTGTCACCAGCCACCATTCGCTGACTCTCATAACGTCCCTCCTTGGTTATCGCTAACTCAAAAACCCACCGTCACATCCCTTCTCACCAGTGAGATGACTCACTGATCTAGAAGCAAACTCTCCATCAGCAACAACACCACCATCACCACCTCACCGGTGCTTGATCTTTTTCCCATTTCTTTTACCGCGCTGGAGATGTTCAATCTTTTGTTTCAATGAACTCTTTGAATCATCTTTATCACACTTGCACTGGGTCTAAGTCACTGCTGATCTTGTCACTCTTATCCCCCATCGTCTCCCCACCATCCCCGTTGACCCAAAAACCAATCCCCTTGAAGAAGAAGAAGAAGAAGAAGAAGAAGAAGAAGAAGAAAGCTGTCTCTCCTCATAGCAGTGACACATCCTCCTTCGCCGACACCAACAATTCCGTCGCCTCATCATCGTCATCATTTTTGCTTGCCTTTGACTTGTAGGCTTCTCTCTTTGGATTAATCCTCTGATCTCTCTCTATTTGGATAATGCTTGTCTTTGTTTTTACTAGCCCCCATTTGTTGTTTGTTTTGGTTCATGCATGATATTTTGTCTTTGTTTTCACTAGCCTCCATTTGTTTTCTAAAGTAGGGATTGTTGTTTATTTTCAACTCTCAATGGGAAAATGTTTTGTTTTCATTGCTTAACTAGAGAATTTTGGTATTGTCCTATTCCATTTTCATTGTCTGTTTCTTAATTTGAATAATTCCAAGCACAAATGAAATAGTAACAACTAATTCTTTTAAACTTTCACTTCTATTAACCCTATTATCATGTCTTTTTCTCTTGTACATTTTTGTTGTTAACTTGATATTGATAATTGTTGTCTATGAATTTATGTTTTCTTGTAAACTTGGCCTACTTGCTAGCGTATGAAAAGTTGAATTTAGTAGTAAACTTTTGTGTATACTTGGCAGACTATCTTTATCAATTAGGCTGCTTCTATATACTTGATATTTTGGTTCTTGCATACACTTTGACAGATCATTTTACTTGTATGTATGGTTAGAAACTAAGACTATGCACACATGAAGTACTTTGATTTGAAATGACTGTCTTGCTTTCATTTTAATTATAGAGACAAATGTATAGTTTATTGGCTATCAATTTGATAGGATGATGAAGGGTGTTACCGAGAATTTACTTGTGGATCATTGGTGTATACGAGCACTGGTTTGATTGAAGGTCATTGGCAACTTATTTTTACTACAAGACTAGGAACAACACACCAATTTAAATAAGTTGGCATAACTTACCGATGTATATTTGCAAATTTTTTTCCAATATTTGTTGTTTCCATGAACTTTGATTTAGTTGGTTAATTTTATTAACACGTTATGTATTTATTTTTCCAAGTGCAATGGTTGTTTCTGATTATTGAGAATTGTAGTGTAGACTACTAATGGAAATATAGTTTATTAAAAGTTCTTTCATTCCATACTCTGAGCTTCTCCCTTTTCTTTGTGGTCATTGTTTAGAAGTTGTCTATTCATAGTAAAATTATTTTTGTTTCATTACAAACCAAATGTGTTTGCCTTACCTTATGTATGCAAGGCATTTCTAAATTCTACTGTGATTCTTTAAAATCTTTTAAGAGGTCTACCTAAGAACAAATGATCCAAGAGTATCCAATTTTTTAATGTTCTTTGATGCAATAGGTGAACTGAAAGTTGAGATGGGTCACTGATGCCTTTATTTGGGAACTTTATCTTGAGATTACCTTTATTTGGGTTTAATAAAAAAGGCCATAATTTGATTTACTCATTAGGAGAACACCCTAAAACCATGGTTCACTTCATAATAACTTTAGAATTCTTTAAGTAATAGGTGATTAGAAAAAATTGAGTTGTTTTGTTTGTTTAGTTGCTGATAATTTCATGTCTTTGGTGGTTGTTCTACATTGTTTTCTTTTGTTGTTTAGCAAATATTCCTACATTCACATCTTTCATGAATAAAATGGATAGTAAAACTTTGTTTATGATGATACATTGATAAAAATGAGACAGTTATTGTTTATAATTTTTGATGAAAATATGCATAAAGAATCAGTTAGCATGCTTGTACACATGGTTGTTGATCCTTTTTCTCCAAGAATATATTATTTGGATTCAAGTGTTGTTCTTCTCTCATCTGCTATGGCATAAAATTAATCTTTCTCTTGCTTTTGCATGTGTTCATGGTGTTGTCTGTCATCAAGCGCATGTGCTTCTGTGTTCCAAATATTGGCTTGTAGAAGAGCTGGTGTTTTATTATTTCTTCAGCTCAACAGTTTGCCAGAAACTTACTAACTCAATTGATTTATTAACTAAGCAAGTGAGCAAGGGCATTAATCTTCTTCTTAACATTAACTATTTTCACGCACAACTGTCCTACATATATATATATATATATATATATATACATTATTAATGTTTGTGTTATTTATGGCCATCTGATCATTTATAGACGGTGGTATAATTTCCAATTTTATTTATTTGGTCCATGTTTGGTGGTACAGTTTCCAATTTAATCTGCTCTATTTATATTATAATAGACATGATATCATATATTAAAATTTAATCTACCTTAATTTGTTTTCTATATACGTTAATTGGATTCCTTGCCACCAATTAAAATCCAGCATTCGAGAAGTTCTTCATTTTAAGATGATGTTTTGAAGAAGTTATAGCTTATTCCTCTATATTTTTTTTACATAGTTTTAAATCTCAAACTTTGTAATTCAGACAGCATTGACAATTTTCCAAAGATGGTGGAGGACATTGTGCAAACTTCAGCCAGTATAGGACCTAAGGGTACATGGAGGCTAGCACAAGGTATAGAAGTTGTTCTTGTAGTTTGTAGTGAGTGGTTCACTGATGTCTCCAAGGTATGTAAGCCTTGTTTTATGCTTGAAGACATGTTCTCTTCGGTATTACTTGTGTTAACATTAGACTCCTATACAACACAAGCCATGGTTTACATAGCTTTTGACTAGTTTCCACTTTTTTTATTTCTACTGCTAATGAAAACCTGACTGTTGTAATCTATGAAAATTTTTCGTATGCATATAATGGGATTTAGAACCAATTTTATTGTTTGATGCTCATGCTAGATTGATATGAAATTATTGTAATTTAATTAAATTTGAGCTCACATTTCCGATCCTCTTTTAAATGAATTTTGATTGACATAAATGAAAAAAAAAAAATCTAATCTGCTATGGTAGAGGTTGGTGGATGTGGTGGGGATTTGGTTCGTGAATGTGTTTAGAGACTCACTAGTCTTGTACTTATTCCATGAAAACAATTGTTTTTAATCTATTTATTGTGTTCATGTTTTATGAGAAGGTTTTTTCATAGTTTTATTTTAGAAATCTTTTTCAATTTGTGTGTGTTTGTTTTGGCTAGGTTTGTAAAAATATTTCAATTCTTTAACTTAAATAATCTTAGATTTGTTTCTCCAGAAGTGTGGTGATTTAGGCAAGCTATACATGTGCTAATCAATAGTTTATAGTGTGAAATGACATGTAACAAAAGATTATTTAACAAATAGTTCAATTTTTCAATGTGACTATGGAACGCTTATATAACATGTGAAACATCATTTTTAATAATAGTTCATATTTAATGTTATCCAAAAAGAATTGCATATGTAACCAATCAATTTTTCCTTTACTCTCTCATAATTGCCAATTGCTAATGTCTCTTTTTAAGTTATATCATATTAAGAAAACTACCATGCCTATACTGCATGGAAGATTCAGATGCTTTCACTCTGACAAAAGGTCTGAAGACATCATGGTTTGATATTCTTGAAGAAATTAGTAAAAATGTGGTTCTTGAAGGGAAAATTAGTAAAGAAATCTGCACCTCCAGTGAAATCTGGACTTGAAATACTTGAAGAAATTGAGAGCTTTGAGCTTCAAAAGGTCACATAAATAGATGGATAGGAAATAAATTCTACTATTAGAAAGCATTGTAATAAATGTGGGTGGAAGAAAAGAAGTATATTTTGGGATTTGCCTTATTGTATGGCGAACCTCATTAGACACAACTTCGATGTAATGCATATTGAGAAGAACTTCTTTGATAATATTTTTAACAAAGTGATGAATGTGACTGGAAAGTCAACAAATATTGCAAAATCTAGAGAAAATTTGAAGGAATTTTGCAAGACCTGAGTTACATATGGATGAAAGAACAAAGAGGTTTCCAAATGCATGTTATATTCTTGATACAAAAAAGAAAGAAGAATGATGCAATTGATGTACTCTCCGCAAGTGTACGAGTCGCACACAAGTAATACAGTGGTACCTCGTGAGGGGTATGGTTGTCAAACCATAGGGACTAGACTTAAAGTACTGATTCTTCTTCTAATCTCTAGTTGAACAAGAATAGAATTTGGTTCACAAAGAGAAAATAAAACAAATAAAGTATAGAACATGTTGAAATTATCAGGTAGATTAGGATCAAGTGTTCCAACAGTAAGAGAGCAATGCCTTAGGATGATTCCTATGAGCTATAGCATGCTAACTGATTTCTAATGCTACCAGGTACATTCTATGGTTCTCATGTGTGCTCAAGAGCAATGTTGCATCTATGGTTCTCAAATACATCAAGTTTTGCTAAGGTAATTGTGGTTTCATACACATCGAGTTTTGCAATCACACGAGACAACTACAACTCTAGCAATCAATACACCAAGTTTTACTTAAGCAACTGTGCAAATCAAACACATCAAGTTATGCAAACACAAAACACAAGAAACCAAAAGAACTCCGTAGATCATTAGAAGAAAGTATTCAAAGCATACAAAGCATCATAGTTCAATATCCTGGGGCACCGTGGATGGTTAGCCCCTCATGGATGGGTACAACATGGAAGAAACAAATAAAGATCTAAGGGAAGAAAACACAACTCCCACCTTCTCAAGATATTCTTCCTAGTTGAGCTCCGTATGCTAGCCCCACTTCCCTTGTACCTCTGACTCATCCTTGATCCCGTTAGATGGTGTGGGGAAGCTTGATCATCGTCCTCATCAAAGTCCTTCCGGTGGAGAAGAAAATCCCTGAACAAAGATGAGCTTGAAACCATAGAAGCTGGAGTTAAAAAGCCTGATTTCAGGCTTGACACGGTCTAAGCATGGTCATGCTTGGACCATGTTATCTCATTGAGGTTTTTGAGTGAATAGGCTAAGTTCTCACCTAGGAGAATCAGGAGGGAGGTACATGGTCGTGCTACTCTCGTGCTTTGCCTGTACATGACCGTGCTAGGAGAATCTTGAGTGTGCTTCCCCCGTTGCGCAGAAACTATCTTCATACTGGATTAATCAAGGGAAGAGCACCTCCTGGAGCAGGTGAGATGCCAGAAATCTCAAATTTGTAAGAAGACTGGTGTTTTTGGTACTAGTTCTCTCACCCTTATATACTTGGATAAGGACATCAGGTTGGTCATCGGAGTAGGTAGAGAAGAGCACGTCATTTGTATTATAGACTTCCTCCAGGCCATGTAGTTCAATTGAGTTTTATTTCCTTAATACTTTTAGTCATTTTATTCAGTTTCTACTATGGATAGTTAGCAACTAGCTAGCTTTACTTTTATTTAAAAAGTTGTATTTTGTATAATTTGTTTTAAATCAGATCAATGAAAGAAGTTCAGTACTGATATGTGAAAACAGAACATTTGCTTGAACTCTTCATAATATCATCAAGAAGGATATTGACTTTATCAAATTTTATTTATGAAAGGATTGTCACACATACTTTAATTTAAGCATAGCCTTTAAAATTAAAAAAAATAATCCATCACTTGACATATGTGCCGTCAAGCAATGGGATTACTTTGCATATGCTACCATGAATTGTGACCGATCTTTAACTACAGGAAAGGGTCAATCAACAGTTTTATGACTAATAACCAATGTGTCATCACCTTTTGGTATCCATGATATTCAAGTGCATGACTATTGTTTATTATGCCATCTTTGTTATAATGATGAGCCCCGACAAGTTCTTCCCAAGATCTTGCAACTGTTGTCTCAATGTCACTGAGTAGATGTTTCTGAGGTGCAATCCTTTGAGCAAATGAGATTCTTTGTGTTATTTTTCACACTTCTTTTCACAAATATGAACTAACCATTCTGTAATCATCCAATGTGATTTCTTATTATGCAACTTAACATGTATTACCAATCAGTTACTTTTGTTGGCTTCCATGCACAAGAAAAAGCAAAGCTTCTTACCACTCTGATTTAAATTTGTTTATTTCATCAAGGCAAAGTTCCTCTCGCTTCAACAGTGATAGCATCTAGAAGTTTGCTCTCGAGTCTCATCTTTTTTTACTTCTTTGCTTCCATAGATGAATATCTTCTTCACCATCTTCCAGACTTCCTACCATGAGTCATCACAAACGAGCATTATATTATCTTTGTTGTCAGTGATGATCACTTCCCATTTATCCTGATAGCATAGCTCTCCTTTGATGTTAAACATCTCTTCGAGCTCCATGATGAGTTCATTGTAACCTTTAAGATTTGTAAGATCTATGGCTCGACCAACATCATTATCACTAGCCTAGGTACCAGCTTTCTTCTTTGATGATATCTCATTCTTGGAAACCACATCACCTTTTTGCATCTTTGTTCTTCTATCTCTTCCCTATCAATTCTGATCTCCAAGTTTGCATCCTCAAATCATGCGGCTTGTTCTTTCTTAGTTTAACTAGTTTCTACCTCATTAACTTCCTTGAGCTCAATATCAGCAATCACTTTGGCTTGTTCTTCTTCACCGGTAAATGCTATCGTAGTCATGCCCTTTGATGCCTGTGAATTCTCAAGTTTTAGGTCTTTTTTGTCCAAGAGGATTTGATAAAAATGTAGGTAGCAAGTCACTGGTCTCTGGTATAATAGGTTTTATACTATCAAATACAAGATCTTGATACTGTTGCATCACGTCTTCTTAACCAGGCTGAATGGAAATAGTTGGTAGTATTGCTGCTGTGATAACAACTCTCACAAAATTGGGGTTTAGGAATGGATGCGATGGTCCAGAGCCACTAACAGTCAAAGGATTCAGTGTTGCATAGAGTTGTGGAAGGTTCTGGGCACTTCCAATGAATCTGCCCATTGGAACCAAGTGAAGACAAAGGGTGTTGGATCTACAGATCTTAAGATAGGGGAAGACTCAGCTGACTTTGTCTTCATTCTTAGACTTATACCATCATAATCACTTGCTCTTGTTTTTTACTTGTATCATAAGTATCTCCAAGTTCGGTTCTACTCTTGTTAGCGCCTCTCACGCAGTTGCTCTTCCATTCTCTCTCTCCATGATAAGATGCGTCTTCATGCGGATAATCACCATCATGATCATCATCACTTTCCATGATTTAACTTGAATTACCGGATAAGAGAAGCAAATGACCTCCAATGGCAAGAAAGAAGAGAGGGGTTAGCAAGGTCAACAATGAAAACCACCAAATCAACAACAAGCAACATTAGCAAAGACGAGTACTGATTGACGACTTTGTCAATGAGGGATGTCATAGCAGACTTCATGAGGGATTCACGATTAGAGAGTTCAACCGGTATTAACATAGATTAGCGGATCTCAAGCACCTTGAGAGAGAGAAAGAGAACTTGTGGACAATGTCAGAGATGATAATAGAGGTAGTTACATCACCAACAACATCATCATGAGAGGGGAGAACTCGACAAGCATCTTTCGGGTAGGTTGGAGATGGAACATGTGTGATAGGTTGTTGGTGATGATGACGTCTCCAGATAGGGAGTAGATCATCTTGTCCACACTGTGGGGACCAAGGTTGGTACACACAGTGTCGATAACGGTGGAAAAAGTGAAGGCAATAGCAGAGACAATAACGACTACAGCAGTAGTAGCAGCAGCAGCAGCAGTGATGACATCAAGAAATGGCAGCAAGCAACTGCGATGGCAGGCAGTGAAGGAAGCAATGACGGTAACAATGGCAGCAAGTAGCAACTTTTCTTTATCGGTTATCTTCTCTAGCTCTGGTTCTTTCCCTTCTACTCCTTCGTCTTTCTTAAAATTCTCTCCCCTCATTTCTCCCTTTTCGCTGCTTCTCCTTTTATAATCTTTTAAAGTCTTCTTCATATGGTTGATCGTGGAGAGGTTATATCGATCGTGGGGCTACCACAGCAAACACCTGCACGGCAACCACATTAATTTATTATTATTATTATTTAATTTCTATTATTTTTTTATAAATTTTATCATTTTTATTATTTTTTTATTTAATTGTTTTTTAATTATTATTTTTTTATTTAATTGTTTTTAATTTATTTTATATTTTATTTTATATTATTATTATATGACTTGAATTTTTTTATTTTAATTTATTTGATTTATTTTATTTTATTTTATTTTATTTATATATATAATTGCCTCGTGATTTGTATTCATGGCCAATCTTGAGATTTGAATATTTTATATCACCTCGAGATCTGTGCTCTAGGTTGATATTAAGATTTGTGTAATTTAGATCACCTCGAGATTGGTGCTCTCGGCTGATCTTGAGATTTGTGTATTTTAGATCACAACGAGATCGGTATTTTCGGCATACCTAAAGATTTGAATATTTTAGATTGCCACGAGATCGATGCTTTCGGTTGATATTCGGGATTTTTGTATTTTAGATCACCCCGAGATCTGTGCTCTTTGCTAATCTTTGGATTTGTGTCTTTTAGATCACCCGAGATATGTGCTCTTTGCTGATCTTGAGATTTGAATATTTTAGATCGCCTTGAGATCAGTGCTCTCGGCTGATCTTGAGATTTGAATATTTTACATCATCTCGAGATCGGTGCACTTGACTAATCTTGAGATGTGGATATTCTAGATCGCCTCGAGATCTATGCTTTCTCACTGATCTTGATATTTGAATATTTTAGATCGCCTTGAGATCGGTGCTCTCGGCTAATCTTGAGATTTGAATATTTTAAATCACCTCGAGATTTGTGCCCTCGGCTGATCTTGAGATTTTAATATACTAGATTATCTCGAGATCTGTGCATTCAAGTGATCTTGAGATTTAAATATTCTAGATTTCCTCGTGATCTATGTTCTCAGCTAATCTTGAGATTTGAATGTTTTAGATTGCCTCGAGATCTGTGCTCTCGGTTGATCTTGAGATTTGAATATTTAGGATCACCTCAATATATGTGCTCTCTGTTGAACTTGGGACTTGAATATTTTAGATCACCTCGAGATATATGTGCTTTAGCTGATCTTGGGATTTGAATATTTTAGATCACCTCGAAATCTGTGCTTTCGACTAATCTTCGGATTTTAATATTTTTAGATCACCTTCAGATTTGTGCTTTTTGTTGATTTTGGGATTTTTGTATTTTAAATTGTTTCGAGATCGGTGCTCTGAGCTGATCTTGGGATTTTAATATTTTAAATCGACTCAATATTTGTGCTCTCGGTTGATCTTGAGATTTGAATATTATAGATCTTCTCAAGATATGTGCTCTCAGCTGATCTTAGGTTACCTGATAAACACCTAAATGTATGTATTTTATACATATTAGTTGTCTATGATTTGTGCATTTTATTGATGAATCGATGCCCTTTATGGTTAAATTGGCAACTTTCGTGTTACAGGAATGAAGCCTAGGTCAGCTAGACAACGCGATTCAAGCAAAAATCGACACTAAAAACGGCGTTTTAGAGTCCCGGGCACTGTAGCATTATTGTAGTAGCCTAAAGCACAAGAATTTAAAGCAAAAGCTAAGTCTGGAATTCCTCATGGGCAACCTCACGGCCATGAAGATGACCGCAAGACGACTGAAGAAATAGTACTGTAGCAGTTTCTGTAGCAGGTTTATTGTAGCAATCACTGTAGCAACTACTGGAAATTCTACAAGTTTTCTGAGGATCCCCACGGCCCCTTTTTTGACCGTGAGTCAGGCCGCAAGCCATCCCGAGATCAGCCTTTAAAGGGAGTTTTAGGGCATCTTTGAGCGATAAAGGAAGCCATGTTCTTGGAGCTCATAACCACCACCTTCGATCCGAGCTAGAATAAGGAAAAAAAGGGCATTTTCGAGGTAAAAATCCAGGAGGAGAGCGTGATTTGGTATATCCACTCCTGGAACAACATTTAGAGTAGGTTGAAGGCACAAGGGAAGCCACCCCTTGAGTGGCGTCTTTAGAAGCTCTTCTCCAAGGGATTCCAAGCGTCATTCGGCCTCCGATCTTTTGAGGGAGTTTGTCATGCTTTGTTTAATTGTTTTCATGGATTTGATTATGTATTTTGTTAGAATGGACAACTAACCCCCCAAGGTCACCGGATGTAGGTGAGCCTTGGGGGTAAACTTGTGTAGATTGTATGGTTTGACTTATTTATTGCTTTTGGTATGTTTGTGATCTATGCTTGGTGCACTTTAATGCTTTGATATGCATGAGAACTCTGTGTATCATTTTCTACGTTATGCTATGTTGTGTGATCATCACCCTTGTATTAGACACACCGAGTATGGAAGGGATACATTCACAAATACGCTGTGATCATCCGGTATTTTGTACCCCTCCAACTCTAGGGTTGTTCCTAAGTTATGTTTTGACCCTAGATTGAGAAGTCCCTTGTTCCCATTACAATCATAGGAGGATTTGGTCGGAAGAAATTCCGTATCAATACTCATACCTGATTAGGAGTCAATTGTCGTGACCATCGGGTCGACCTAACTTATGATTTTTTCGGTCCAAACTACCATTTGCATGATAGTTGTAGCATCCTTTAAACTTTAGTAGCCCCAAGGTGACCCTCATCCGTGACCACTTTCCTTCCTTGATTATCACCCGTAATTTTCCTTTGTCGTGGGCATTCTAGTAGAGTTTTATCTATTGCTTTGTAGTTTCAACACTTCACTCGAACTCGTAGGTTAAACAGCATGCAAAGAGGAAGTAATAGTAGCTTGACGACCCTCTCACGCTCGCACGAGAGGTATTAGTTGACGACCTATGCGCTTTGCGGATCTTAATCAATTTTTTGGTGCCATTGCCAAGGACCCACGAGTAATACTCAAAAAACTTAGAGCTTGTTGATTTGACCATTGTTTTGTTTATTTGTTCATCTTGTTTTTGTTTATTGTTTGTGTACATAGGCTTTCATTTTCTTATTTGTGTTTCCCTTTTCTTACTATCTTTTCAACTGAAACCGTGCTCTTTAGTTTGTACAGATTCTAGTCAAATGCACAGTCGTAAGCACGTTCGTGCTTCCTTAGTTGGGCTGAAATTCTGTAAGTCCTGAAAAGTGCAATGTCTGAAGCACTAGCATGCTTACCAACAGTGCTTGGCCTGAAAGGTACATTCCAACTCTATTTCACACTAAAATTCATCTTGATTCATTCTTTTCAATCCAAGACATGATATTCTGCATCATTTAACAAACATACCCCAACTAGCCTCGATTTGTACTAAATGAATGCAAAAAAATAAGCAATTTATGAAATAGGGTAGATAAAATGTCTGTATAAAATGAAGTCATCAAATATAAGTAAAATTAGGTTCTAATAATTCTATTGTCCTGTGCAAGTATTTGGAAATTACCTTATGGATGGAATAGATCCACAATTCTAGAAGAACATATGCAAATACATATGCAAATGGTATGAATATGGTTGTATAAATTTAATTTTACAATTTTGAAACCAATTTGGTTTTTCATATTGTGTCAGGTTGATCACTTAATTGAATCTCAATTCAATGAAAGGTTTTAAACAACTAACAAGGTTCCAATAGAATCTGTGTCACAAGTATCACTTTTGAAATTAAGAAACACAATATAACTAGCTAAACCATTGCTTAAGTATTTATGTTCTTGGTATAACTAACTAATTTGGTCTCTCATATTGTGTCAGGTTAATCAATTAATTGAATCTTAATTCAATGAAAGGCTTTAAGCAACTGAAAATGTTCTAGTAGAACCTGTGTCACAGGTACTACTTTTGAAATTAAGCAACACAATATAACTAGCTAAACCATTTCTTAAGTATTTATGTTCTTCAGCATAACTGGCTAATTTGGTATCTCATATCGTGTTAGGTTGAGAACTTAACTGAAGCACAAATCAATCAAGAAAATGAAACAACTCAAAATGTTCAACTACAAACTGTATCACAGGTACTACTATTAAAATCAAGCAACACAATTTAGCTATCTTTACCTGATGCATAAGTATTTATGCTCTTTAATAATATAGGTTATTAATATACAAGAGCAAGAGTTGTATATTTCTAATGAAATGAGGCCAACAAGGACAAAACTTCAAGTAAGATGAGGGAAGAAAAGGGCCACACTTGAAGTTTCCCCAAAATCAGCAGAAAAAAATAAAATTGAAGCTTCACCCAAAAAGAGGAGACAATGGAATCCACCAGGAGGTAGTAGTGCTTCTAATGCTGGAGGGAATGCTTGAAGGAGGACCAGCTGCATAACTTTTTGTTATTTTGTTTCTAAGGATATAGTTAGAGCCTAATGACATTTTTTATATTACACATTGTAATCACATTCCAAAATAGGCTAAATGAATCAAGTATAATTTTTGTTCTCAAAAGTTTGTCTCAAGCTTGCATCTCTTGTCCCTTAAATAGATATTATGCAAAATAGATACAGAGTAAATAATAGATAACTCCCTATAAGTAGTAATCTCTAGTGTTAACACATGAATTAACTACATTTAAGAAGAAATCACTAGTTTTAATAAATGAATTAACTGCATTTAAGTAGTAAGTAATCACTAGTTTTAATACGGGTAAATTTTTTAGGACGGTCACTGTATTTTGGCTAATTTACACTTTGGCCACTATTTTCAAATTTGTATCAAAGTGATCAGAAATCGATTTCATTTCCCAGAGAGGTCACTCTTGGATTTCCGGCCAAATTTATCTGATGTGGCAACCGGAGATGCCACATTACATTAAATTAAACATTTCTTAACACCCAACTGGACTAGACACATCAGCTCCAGTCCACGTCATATTAACTAATCTACTCAGCATAAACACTCAGTACCATAGTCAGCATCTTCATAAGATAAATTTGGCCAGAAATCTAAGAGTGACCTCCCGGTGAAATGAAATCGATTTCTAATGACTACTTTAATACAAATTGAAAAATAGTGGCCAAAGTGGAAATTGGTCAAAACACAGTGACCTTCTCAAAACTTTACCCATTTTAATACGTGTTTTAACTTATAAAAGTAGTAATTACTAGTTCTAATACTGGTTTTAACTGTATAAAAGCCTCTCTCGGGGAAGAAAGAGGGAAATCTCACGATCTCCGGTTGGAACATCTTCCTCTACAAATGTGGCCCTCTTCGATCTCCTGAAGTGTAGATTTAGGCATCAAGAAGTCACAACTTTCACCAGAGATGGTGGACACGGAGAAAAAGATTAGGGCAAAGATGGCTTCTGGGGAGAAGAAGGAGAAGAAAGAGAAAAAAAAATCTTCTGGAGTGGCATCCCGCGTGGCACAAGAGAATAGCAACATGCTTTAGTTATCCACTTGGCGCTTCCACCTAAACATATGACATGGGATGAAGCCTTCCACATGAGAATTTCGGCGACCACATCAGCAGCTTACCACCGGAATAGTCCTAGTGCTCTCCTGTTGAATGGAAATTAAAATCAAATGCTTATTTTGATACAGATTGAAATAAAGTACTCAAAATGAAACATTGGCATAAACTACCCACTCAAAAAAAATAACCCCTTTTTTACAGTATTTCGGCTCAATCAATTTATTTTATCCATTTTTGGAGATCCATTTCCTCTTATTAGATGGTTTAACTAGCTTAATTGTCTATAATGCCATCCCCTCTGTTAGATAACTAGATTTTGTCTCTTTTAAAGATATCATCTTCTCCATAAGATGTTTAATGTCCTTCGTATGATGGTTGAGTACTCAAATATATATCTATAAGTTTAAATCGTGCCACATATTGTAAACAAGATCCTAAACCATGTTCAAGCATCTTTTTTATTAGTATCATTTTCCAAGGTGGGTCAAGCTAGCTGCAAGATTGATTACCTATAAATTATATAAAAACCCCACCATCCATTGTAATCACTCTCTTCCTATAATGTCCTAAAGATTTTAATTCAATTACATAACTACAACTTGCACAACTTCAAACTTCAAGAGCCGCAATAGGCAATGCCTCAATACCACGAGTCAATATTGTACTATTAATAGTATTAATTACAAATTAATTACTAATAGGAACCATTTGACACATGTTCAGGCCTTCCAAGATCTACTAAGGTGTAAATATCAAAATGGTCCATCTATTTTGTGTTTTTCGCCCTTTTAGTTTCTCTAATATATAATTCGCCCTTTTGGTTCTTATATTTGCACATTTTCGTCTTTTAGCTATAAAATCCGCCATTTGGGTTCTTCTATTTGCACATTTTCATCCTTTAGATATGAAATCCACCCTTTCGGCTCTCGTATTTGCACATTTTTATTTTTTTGGGTCCCTCCAGTTCATCAACTGGAATAACCAAAAGTGCAGGAAACGCATAACGGAAGGACCATTTTGATATTTTGACAATCTACAAATGCCTTGTTTTGGATGATAATATCTTATTTATTTTAAATATTTTGAAATTTGTATTAATAAATTATCAAATTTATTTAAACAAATAATGTTTTAAATAAATAAAAGTATCCCCTTATTCATATTTTATCTATCACAAAATTATCATCAAACGTAATTTATTAATGAGACCAACAACAATGCAATTATTATGTATCAAATTAGATTTTTAAATATGCATGTGGACAAATATTATTTAATTATTTGAATAATATGGATGTGAAAATACACATCCTATTTTGGAATAAGTGTGAGACTATCAAAAGACTAGAGAGAGGACACTTTAGATATTCAGACAATTTTCACTCACCAATAGAGATTTCTATTGCTTGGATAGATGGGTGAATGAGTTTTATCACCAATAAAAGTGTAATCTCGCACATTGGATGAACATATAACTTGACTTGTTCTATTGTGGATTTGTTCATGCATAATACTTTAAATGGACGAGATTATTTTCAAATGTGAATTATGATGTTTTATGAAAATAAAATTTCTTAATTTTGGAAATCAATGTACTATTTTTGACACTAGGCGACAAGCACCATTATTTAAAATTTAAGTCATAAACGGGTATAGATGTTGAGTGCACTCGCAAGCTTAACAACACCTATAAAGGACCCGATACCAATAGGCCAAGCAACCGTTGGTCACTAAATATTTTTCTAAATTATACTTCAAATCAGTAAAAACTGTGAGAGGATTTTAAAAATGAAAAGACACTAATCTAATAATCACCACTTGTAATATAACTACTGAGAGGTTGTCATTTGTAATTTCATTAATTAATTAATTAATCAATGGTTGTTTTGTTTTATTTGAAATGCTATGTCTCATTAATGAAGTCTTGTGTCCCTTTAATGAAGTGGTGTGTCTCGTTAATGAAGTAGTGTATGGAAGTGGTGTGTTTCTTCAAATGACACTCATTATTGAAGTGGTGTCTCCCTTTACTAAACACTACTTCATTCTAACAAAAATAATCTCCTACCATCATTCAAGCCAATTGAATGAAAAACAAACTCTTCACAAGTTCATATGCTTGGTTCTTTGAGTGCACAAAAGATAGAAGCAAACTTTCACTTTGTATAAGCTATTGTTGTCTTTGCTTAAGTTTGGAAGTGCGAACCATACTCAAGGGTCTTCATTGTATCCTAAAGGAAATTCGCCATTCAATTCATTTTGCATACAAGGTTTGAAATTAGGTGGAGGTGAATTAAGCCTAAAGGAAAGTGTTTCTCACGCCTTGAAGACTTGTGCACTATTTTTTTTTATTATCTCTTCTTCTCTACACTTCAAAGAACCATCAACCACCAACAATCTGTAGGCTTAATCACTCTTGCAAAAAAATGGCTTCTTTGAAGGATTTGACTGTAAACTTTGTGAAGTTGTAGAGGTTTGAGGGTTGAAACTTTCTAAGATGGCAAAAGAAGATCAAATTTCTCCTCATTACATTGAAGGTGGCGTATGTCCTCATTACTTCCAACCTCGAAGAAATAGAAGGAGAGACCATTGTGGAAATTAGAGAAAGGCAAAACTGGGAAAATGCTGATTTCATTTGCGTTGAACATATTCTCAATGGGCTTACTAATGCACTTTTTTTATGGTTATCAAGACTCAATCTCTGCAAAAAGAACTTTGTGAGAAACTAGAAGCAAGGAACATTCAAGAGGATGCAACAAGTAAAAAATTCCTTATGAGTCAATTTAATAACTTTAAGATGATTGATGGTAAATCTGTCATGGAAAAAATGCATGAAATTGAATATATTTTGAATAAATTCAAACAACATAACATGCATATGGATGAGTCTATCATTATCTCCTCAATCATAGACAAGCTTCCACCATCATGGAAAGATTTCAAAAAGAATCTCAAGCATAAAAAAGAAGATATATCTCTTGAGCAATTGGGAAATCATCTTCGCACGGAAGAGAAGTATAGAAAACAAGATGATACAAAAGATATCAAGGATCATGAGAAAGTACATCTATTGGAAGAAGGGGAGTCCCACAAAAACTCCAAGAAAAGGAAAACGTATAATGGACAGTTACATGCACAAGATGGTCGTAATAACAAGAAAAAGAAAGGAAGTTGTTTCTTCTGTAAGAAAGTTGGCCATTACAAGAAAGAGTGTCGCTTTTACAAAAAGATGCAAGAGAATAGTTCCTCCTCAAAGGACAATCTTGTGGCCGTAATATCTTGAAATCAACATGGTTGAAGATAATGAATCATGGTGGGTTGATTCTGGTGCAACTCGTCATGTGTGCAAAAATAAAGATCTCTTCAAGACACTCAAGGAAGAAGATAAAAATGTACTCTACATAGGAAATCCTTCAAGTGTCCAAGTCAGGGCAAAGCGGACATTTGAAATTGAGTTTACTTCTAGAAAAGTTCTTACTTTCAAAGATGTGTATTATGTACTAGAAAGTTTGGAAGAATTTAATTTCTATGCCTTTACTTAATAAGTTTGGGTTTAAGTATGTCTTTGAGGAAGATGAGTTTATTTTCTCTACTGGTGGAATGTTTGTAGGCAAAGGTTATTGTTGTGAGAACCTGTTCAAGATGAACATTGCTAAAATTAATAATAATAATTATAATTCTGTTTATTTTGTTGACACTTGTGATTTATGGCATTATCGTTTAGGTCATGTTAATTTTCGCAAATTAAATAATATGATGAATCTTGATTTAATTCCAATGACTTCTAGACAACATGAATCTTGCACTACTTGTAAGTTAACTAAGATAACAAGACAATCTTTTCTTAGAGTAGAAAGAAATTCTAAAATATTAGAATTGATTCATTCTGATGTTTGTGATTTACATGGTTGGCTTACTATAGTTGGCAAAAAATATTTTGTGACATTTATTGATAATTGCACTCGATATTGTTATATTTATTTAATGCATTCAAAAGATAAAGTTTTACGAAAAATTTAAGATTTTTAAAACTGAAGTAGAACTTCAATGTGAAACTGTTATTATATGTTTGAGGTCGGATAGAGGAAAAGAATACTATGATCCAAAATATTTTGAGTCTATTGGCATAATCCATCAAGTAACTGCTCATTATTCCGCACAATGAAAATGGTATAGCCGAAAATAAAAATAGGGTGTTAAAAGAAATGGCAAATGATTTGTTATCTTACTCTAGTTTAACAAGTGGATATTGTGGTGAAGCATTGCTAACTGCATGCTTTATATTAAATAGGTTTCCTAATAAAAGGCACAAGATAACCCCATATGAACTTTGGAAGAAAAGAAAAACCCAATCTTTGACTAATAGGGTTAGGAGGGCAAAAACATATGGCCCAGATTTCTTCATGTTCCTTACTGACGGAACAAGTAAAAGAATTCAAAGTCATGCACCTATTTGTTTTAATATAGAAGGTGATCCTGAAACATTTGAAGAGTCTATAAAAATCTCAAGATGCAGCCTTTTGGAAAAAATCCATACAAGATGAAATGGACTCAATAATGGGGAATAACACATGGAAGCTAGTTGACCTCCAACCTGGTTCCAAACCAATTGGTTGTAAATAGATTTTAAAGAAGAAAATAAAAGAATATGGAACCAATGATAAATTTAAAGTTAGATTAGTTGCTAAGGGGTTTACACAAAAGGAAGGAATAGATTATTTTGATACATATGTACCTGTTGCAAGAATTACTACTACTAGAGTGCTTATTGCACTTGCTTCAATGTACAATCTTGTAATACATCAAATGGATGTTAAAACAACCTTCCTTAATGGAGAATTAGAAGAAGAAGAATGTATATGAAACAACCGGAAGGGTTGTTTTTCCCAGTTAAGAATACAAAGTGTGTAAACTAATTAGGTCTCTTTATGGACTTAAGCAAGCCCCTAAACAATGGCATCAAAAATTTGTTGAGGTGATTCTAGAAAATTGGTTTAAAATTAATGAATCTGACAAATGTGGCTATAGTAAATTTAATTACGGAAAAGGTGTCACAATTTTCTTATATGTAGATAACATGTTAATATTTGGCACTGATATAAATGAAGTTGTGAAAACAAAAAAATTCTTGTCTAACAACTTTGACATGAAAGATATGTGAGAAGCTGATGTCATTCTAGGAATTAAAATAATTAAGGATAACAATTGTCTTAGTATGTCCCAATCTCATTACATTGAGAAAATATTAAAGAAGTTGATTATTTTAATTGTTGTCCTCTTTCTACACCATTTGATTTTAGTATCAAGTTGGAACAAAATAAAGGTTGTCATGTGAGACAACTAGAATATGCTAAAATAATTGGATGCTTGATGTATGCCATGACATGTACAAGACCAGTAGCTTATGTTGTAGGAAGGATAAGTAGATACATAAGCAATCCAAGTAAAGACCACTAGCATGTTGTGTATAGAGTGTTAAAATATTTGAAAGGAACAATAAAATATAGTTTGATCTATAGTGGTAATCCTTAAAATTTAAAGGATATATAGATGCTAGTTGGGTAAATCACACTAAGGATAATGCTTCAACAAGTGGATAGGTCTACACACTTGATGGGGATGTTGTTTCTTGGGGATCAAAGAAGCAGACATGTATTGCAGACTCCACCATGGTGTCTGAGTTTATAGCATTGGCTGCATGTAGTAAGGAAGAATAATGGTTAGAAACTTATTACTTGAAATTCCTATATGGCCCAAGCCGATGGCACCAATAGCTATACATTGTGATAGTCAGTCTACACTTTCAAAGGCTTATAGCCAAGTTTATAATGGAAAATCACGATATATTGGACTAAGACATAGCTCTGTAAAAGAGTTAATTATAAATGGGGTAGTTTCAATTAATTATATATCGTCTGAATTAAATGTTGCGGATCCTTTGACGAAAGGATTGGCAAGGAATCTGGTGTTAAAAACATCAAAGGGGATGGGATTAAAGCCCATTAGACCATAATTACCAATGGTAGAAACCCAACTCACACTTGATAACATCAAGTCTTGAGTTCAATGGTGAAACTACACTATTAAAGTAATTGCAAGTACTTGATTTTGTATACATCCCAAGATGGAAAGTACTTAGTTAACATGAGTTTACAAGGTGAAGGTTTAGATTTAGCTCTTAATAGACCTATAAGCATATATTTGTTGGAGTGCTTGTCATAGTGGCGCTCTTGATAGGGTCTACCTATGTAAGAGTGAAGTGGGGCCGCTTCTTGGAGTCTAAGGGTTTGACTCTAAAAACTCTCATGAAAGGGATTCTAGACAAGGCCATCTTAATTGTGTCAACTTAAATGACATACAATGGTTCGAGATCATATGCGTAGGGCATGTACACCTGTTCAATTGGGATAATTGGTTCAAAGCTTGTCTACCATATTAGTTCGGATGGGTGAAACTATGTTTTGCTTGGTGAAAGTTCAAGTCTTAGAGACACTTTTACTAAAAGCATGAGATTTCCAAAGTGATTGGAATTGTGTCATTTTCAAAGTGGTGGAGGATTGTGAGAGGATTTTAAAAATGACAAGACAGTAATCTAATAATCACCACTTGTAATATAACTAATGAGAGGTTGTCATTTGTAATTTTATTAATTAATTAATTAATGGTTGTTTTGTTTTATTTGAAATGATATGTCTCATTAATAAAGTGGTGTGTCTCTCTAATGAAGTGGTGTGTCTCTTTAATGAAGTAGTGTATAGAAATGGTGTGTCTCTTTAAATGACACTCATTACTGAAGTGGTGTCTCTCTTTACTAAACACCACTTCATCCCTATAAAAATAATCTCCTACCATCATTCATGCCAATTGAATGAAAAACAAACTCTTCACAAGTTTATTTGCTTTGTTCTTTGAGTGCACAAAAGATAGAAGCAAACTTTCACTTTGTAAAAGCTATTGTTGTATTTGCTTGAGTTTGGAAGTGCAAACTATACTCAAGGGTCTTCATTGTATCCTAAATGAAATTCGCCATTCAATCCATTTTTGAATCCAATGTTTGAAATTAGGTGGAGGCGAATTAAGCCTAAAAGAAAGTGTTTCGCACGCCTTGAAGACTTGTGCACTATTTTTTTTTTATTATCTCTTCTTCTCTACACTTCAAAGAACCATCTACCACCAACAAAAACTAGCATCAAACATGTAATTTATTTACATTTCATCTTCCATTAATAATTATCTCCGTCCCCTTACATTTTTTTATAACATTTTTATATTAATTTAAATATATTTTTATGGAATAATTCTTAAAATAGTCCCTCTATTATAATTAAGTTACCCTTTTAGGCCTTCTATTTAGAAATGACCCATTTGATCCCTCTATTTTTCTCGATTGAGAAATGTCAGCATTTGCCCTAACGATCATCATTGTCGCTGTCCATTTTCACTGATATGGCATCCACTAACACTGGCGTGGTCATGTTTAATATAAAATAAACCAATGAATGGTTTAAAATATTGGTAAGGGTTTCCATGTCATTTTGAATCTTGCTGATGTGGCATCCCACTAACACCGGCATGAAAATCTGTACCAATATTTTAAGTCATTTATTGGTTTCTTTTATATTAAACATGATCATGTTGGTGCTAGTGGAAGTCTTTATCAGTGAAAACGGAGGCAATGACCTATATTTCCCAATCAAAAAAATAGAAAGACCAAATGAAAGTATTTTATAATAGAGGGATTAAAAAGGCAATTTGACCATAATAAAGAGACCAATTATTTCTACTTTAAACAAATTTATTGCACGTGACACATGCGACATTTCTAAAGAGTAGCATATATAAAGAGATAAGATTGCGTGATTGTCTTCAGCACATAGTCTAAATTGTACTTTGAATTTTTCGCTTTAATGTTAATTTAGGCAGTATTACAAAAACAGAGAAAATCAGAACTCAACAATGTACATGTAAGTTTTAAATGGGGATAAATTTTATTCCATGCCACTTTTTGTATTTTGTCCTACTTCATCTGACGTATGCATAATTTCATAAAACAATAATAAAATAATACGTTAAAAGTTATCTCTTGTCCTATTTGGATTCATTTGTTTAATTTAATTAATTTATTTTGAGTTTGTTTCTATTTGCAAGTAAATCAAGATATTTCACATTTAAAACATATGTTTATAGATAACCATTAATAAAACGAGGGAATTGTATACATATTAGTTATGGAGTAATAATGCATTTAAAAAAATTATAAATAGATATCGGAGTTACTTCCCGTATAAAAATAATTTTATTTATTTGTTATATATAAATTGAAATTATTATATGTTAAATAAAGTTGAGTATTATACATATTTGATGGTTACTAGCGGTCCATGACTGATTATGAATGAGATGCAAAATTGTCCACAGGTGATTTTTTTTAGATGTTTAGATGGTCACTTTGTTGTGCTTGGTGATGGGAATGATCCTTTCAACCTCTTAAATCTACTTTCATTTAGAGCAAACTTGAGTGGTATCTTGACAAGATTAACAAGTAACAGACAGCCCAAAGACCACTGTTAAATTGTCATGGGCGTGCACAAGCCTTGGTGGAGCAAGTGGGGACGAGGCCTGCACACACATGGGCTCTGGGACCACTCGCACACAACCACTGCTCACATTTTCCAGAAATGTGCCATCAGCTGAGAATCGAACTGTTACCACTCGGTGAAGAGCTCTATCGGCAACCCGTATACCAATAGACCATTTGGTCATTGGCTATTAACTGATGATAATAATAATAATAATAATTATTATTATTATTATTATTATTATTATTATTATTATTTTTGATAATGTGTACTAGCCACCCATGCATACATCTTTAAATCCTCAACTATGCTTAAAAGGGAGTCAAACCCTTAAACATTCCGTATATGAGTTAATAGCACTACCATTTGTTTGTTGCGGTGATGGGTCAATTTTATCATGTGGTGTTAAAATTTTTAGGATATCTTATTGTAGATTAGTATGTCACCCAATAAACCATAACTTGAAAATACAATATTAATATATTGATAATGTTCTCTCTATGCACGAGTCTAGAGTTTTGTTTGCGGAATGAGAATGAGGGATGTTTGATTTGCAGTAATGTTTTCACATGGCCGTACATTATGCAATAATTTGAAAAGATCACCATACTTAGCACTATAGTAAGGATAATATTGATAGTAATAAGAGATTATTAATAGTAAAATATTACCAAGAAATTTAATAATCATATTACCACAAAAAAATGGTAGTCAGTTAGGATTACCAAAGAGTGGTAATCTGAAATGTTTTTGGACAAATCTGCTACTCTTTAGGACATGATTTTTTAACATGCCTCTAACTAAAAACAACCTCAAGGATAAGGGCACCAAAGTTGAACACATCCGTCTCTTTCACGGCATGGTTGGCATGTATTCCGGTGAGAGAAACCCCACGGTGGAAAGTGGTGACAGTGGCATTTTGTTACGTAACAATCTTCACTTGGCGAGTAAGGCTAAAGTCACTTAGATGATGCTAATCATATGGCCCTTACACTTGCAATGGAGGTACACCAGAGCCGACGCCATGGCATTAGTGCTGCCATCCTAAAGCTGTTAGCATCAATAGTGGTGTGTTTTGTGTTTTAAAAAAAAAAGAAGATTATATAAAGATATATATATATATATATATAAAAAAAGTGATTCTCTAGAATGCATTTATGGAGACATGAATGAAACACATGTTCATATCAATTTGAATGTCATTTAGATTTTTTTTCTAATTTTAGAACTACTAGTAGCCCAACAATCTCTCATTATGTGAATGGGTAGCCTAGCGATCGATCCCTCTTGGCCTCAGCACTGTACATGCTATAACCAAGTTTTCCAATCCTATTATGTGATGCTCGAGATATTTTTCTTTGGTTTTGTCTTTCTCTCTGAATGTACATTGAAGTGTTTTGATTAGTCTGAGGAGTACATAGTTGTAGAATAGTCATTTTTGGTGTTTTCAGTCTGGAAGCATAAGCACACCCTTGTTCAGGTCGTGCTTATGCCCGTGCACTTTATAGGCCGTGACTTACGCCCGTGCTTAGGTCTGCACGCCACACGATGCATGTGCTTGTTATTGTAGTAATTTTACAAGATGAAGCACGTCCGTGCTTCGAAGAGCATGCCCATGCTTGGCTTTTTTCCCCAACCCTAAACCCCTTTTTATGTCTTGTTGCCCTCTTTTTTCTCTCAATCCCTTGGTGTTCTCTTGGAAAAGTAGTTTGGCTTGGTTGGTCCCTCGATCATGCTAGTTTGGGGCATGAAGATCCATCATCTTTTCTCTTCGAATCTAAAGGTAAGCTTTCAATCTTTTCTTTGTTTCTCTCCTTGATGCTTGGACGGCATGGTAGATCTAGGGTTTGGTTTAGAGCTTGATAGCTTGATCTTTGTCTCTTTCTTGCTTGCTATATGTTAGAAGCATGAGAGGAATGTATGTATTTCCTTGTATTTCTTCAATTTTTTGAATCCATGAACCTTCTTATTCCTTGAAATCGGGATTACTCTAGCAATACTATAGTATCAATAGAACTTGCTTGTTTTTGTACTTCCTTGTTCTGATTTGAAGCCAAGAACCCTTAAGAACTCCTTGGAAAACTTAGAATCCAGTTTTGAGCCAACCATAGGTCTTGTTAGTGTTGGCTTGCATTGTTAAGCTTAGGGTTTCATTAATTATTTTCTTTACTTAATTCTTGTTGCTTGTGTATGTATGTGTTTGGTTAGTTAGGTGGTGAGGGCTCATTGCGAGGCTACGAGCTAGTGGAAGAGTAGCTTCCTTGTGATTTTTCTTCGCTAAAGTTATGAGTGGGTTACGTTGAATGCACAGTTCTAATTGAATATTTGAATGTTTTATTAGTTTGATGAAATTATTTTCATGGCTTTACCGTATTTTAAATCGAAGAGAGTGACTTTGGGTATGTCATCTTAGGTTGTTGGGCAACTTGTTGTGACTTAATTTGCAATAATTGAATTTGAACTGGTGAAATATATATTTTTTGTGGATGATTGAAAAATGGTCGAATATTAAATTGATTGTGATAAGCTTAATCAACATTCATGTAATTGATCATACATGTTTTGAATTGGGTTGTATTGTTATGTTAGTAAATCGATATATGGTTTTAAATTATGAAATTAAGGAGCAGGGATAATGGGTTTAATTGATGCATATTTTCAGGTAGTCCTTATGAGGTTGAGGTTAAAATTTACTTGGTGATATGTGTGAACTAAGGGCGATTTAATTACTCTGGTATTATAAGATTTTTAAATTTGTTGAGGTATGATATTGTGAATAAAGTATATGGTGTTTGAATGTAGTTTGATTCTATAAATATATCCAAATGATGTATGTTAATGACTATAATTATTGTTGAATTGAGATTCATGAGTTTGATGTGCCTATTTTAATACAATGGAAATTCTTTAGAAAAATAACGATAGATAACTTATGCTACATGTGTTGAGTGTTGGAATGAAATTTGATTGTTAAATTGAATGCTCTTGTGATTTCCCTAGAATTGTTTGGCATAATGCTCCTAAGAGGAGGGAGTCGATTTTTGAGAACTTTTATAATGAATTTCTTATTGGTTAGGTTAATATTGGTGTTTGGGAATAATGACACTTTTTTGAGGAATTTAGGTTTGATTAAGTGTAGGAGCAGTCTAAATAGTGATAGGTTGTCTAAATGACTACTTGTTGATGTGTAATTGATGAGTGTAATTTATATGGATATTTTATATACTCTATTGTGTGTTTTAATTGTCCTTTTAGCATGTTTTTTGCGATAAACTAATGCTACTTGAGGTATGTTTGCTAATTGTTGTAGATAATTGGGGTTCGGACAAAAAAGAGCAAAAAAAGACTAACTCTGAGGCAAAGCGTTGGAATACAAGTTACAGGACAAGTAGGGTCCTAAGCACACCGGAATGTTTGCTAATTATTGTAGATAATTGGGGTTCGGAGCAAAAATAGAGAAAAAAGAAAAATTAAATTGATGTTCTATTCGATTTGAAAAGCTTTCTATGACATTGGTTTACATGAGAAACTCTTGAGTTTTAATTGTAAAGGTTGACAACTACAATTGTATTTTGAGATTGGAACGATATGAAACCATGTGTATATATTGATATGTTGTTGCTATCGACACTTGTGGAATTGGTTTTCATTCTCGATATAGGGATGATGTCCTAGAACTGGACTTGATGGGTGTTATGCATATATTGTATTATTGAGCTTCGACAAGTTTTGATGGTAACCAGGCGGAGCCTTTCCCTACTGCAGTGGGCGATCTTTACAACCAACCTGTTGAGGTGGCATGAAAACCCAGATTCATTGACCACTTCAAGCAGCACGTTGAGCCCTGATTAAATATATATCTGGAACCCGGAGTCACCACACAGATTTTGGGTGGGTCAATGTTAAGGGCATGAGGACCATGACGGCTTTGAACATAGCCATGGTCACGACTAGAGTATAAAGAGGTTTTTAGACCTCCACTTGATGGTCGAAATGTTAAATTTTTATATTTTTAGATACTTAATGTTTTCATTTAATTGAAATTTTAAGAGTGATCTTGACACACCCCTTGCGTGTGTGTACCGCAAGTGCATAGGTTGTCGAAGTAATAAAGTACCCTGGTGAGTGGATAATCGTATCTATAAAGAATAGTGCTCAGAAATACAAGAATTGCTATTTAACTATAGTGAAAACAATTGAGGAGTTGTGTGAACAATATCAATGCAAATAAAAGTATAGAAAAGAAAATAAGCGCAATAAGGATAAGAGAGGTAATTGATAAGAAAATGGGGAACCCAGACATTGCTCACCCTAGGACTATTGATTCAAGTTCAAGACTACTAATTATGCTTTCCAAATTGAAGTTTTAACAAGTCGTGAAAATCCAAAGACACACGGTCCCAAACCTAAGGTCAACCGTGACTAACCCTTACACTATGCCCCGGCGGAAAGGGATGCTCTCAACACCTCACACTGTGCATTGTTGCATGACGCTCTAGGGACTCCAAGTGATAAACCTTATTTCCTAGTATAGATCTAACCCTTTGGTCCAGGCGAAAGACCCATAGTCACAATTAAGCCCCAGCACTAAAGATTACTTCAACACTTCACTCTGTTACTTACACAACTAAGCCCAAGTGGAGTTTGTCTCTTAGTACTTCACTCTATCATGACCACAAAGAATTCCTTGAACGTGGAGGTAGGATAAATCACGTCAGAATGGAAAAGAGGTGTTCCACTATCTTTCGATTCTCACTCTCTCGACCCTCTACAACCTTGCTTTGTCTAATTCTAATGATGTGTCACTCATAAATAAGGATTACCAAGATAGATTCTCAACCCTAGTGTCACTCTAAGGGAAATCAATACAAAAAGCATTCAAGGTTGAAACTCAATTAAAAACATCAATTAAAGAAGCAAAATAAGAGTCAAAGAAACAAAATCATCCTAGGGTTTACAAGTCCAAGCACCCACTAAGGGTTTGGCTCTCCATGGAGCAATACACAATCTCCAATGAAATCAAAAGCAAAAGCATGTTATCCATTAATAAAACCCCCTTGTAGTCCGTATCGATGGTCTTGTGGAGCCACCTCGTCTTCTCCAAAGGTTCCCTTATCAAGCCTAGGGCACACCTCACCGAATCAATGCCAATGAAAGCTCCACCAATAACTCTCTTCCAAATGAACTCGATGTCGAAGGACAGTAGAACCACTCTAAAGACCTAGGCAAAGCCTCTCCAAACCCTTAGCCACGAACGCCTCCAAAGATAGGCAAAAGATGGAGAAAAGATGGGAAAAAGATGGGAGAAAAGAGATCCTCCATAACTCTCAAAATTCGATATTTATAGGGGCTGGAATCGGGCATCCACAGGGGTGAATTTTGAGGTCTTCATTTTTTGCGCGTTGTGAACAGTAACTGCTATAGTGATTTTATTACATTGTTTTGCTGCGTTAAGGTGCTACAGTACTTTGCCGAAATGCTCCCGAATCCCCTCTTTTCATCAAGGTCACATGAATGGGCACACATCCATGCGGTAGATCGTGTCATGTCTTCAATGAAACCACATTGATGAAGCTCTTGCTAATGTTGCATGATTCGGAACAAATGAGTGTGTCTGCCTTTGTGCCCCTCCACATTTTGTATTCTCTTGAGCACAATGGAGGTTGGCACATACCCATATGTCTTTAAGCACAACATGTGTCTTCACCTTTGTTCAACCAAAGAACTTCATCAACAATTGCATCCATAATCTACTTTTCTTTCTTTCATTCAACTTTGTTTCCACAACCCTACATGCACAAAAGAACACAAATACACATGAATAAATGTTAAAATCCAATAAAAGTGATGCTCAAAGTAAGAAAAGAATACTTCATATTACTTACACACAAGCACTCATCAGATCTCTTGTGTATCTTATGGAATAATGTTTTAATGACGAGTTGTTGATGTTAAGGTTATTAAAACTCGTGTTATGCAAATCCCTTGGATTTTAAATTCTTAAATCTTACGTGAGCAAAAGTAGGTCTTTTATGAGATTTATGATTTTATTCAAATATATTATGTTTATATATACATATGTTGAATGTCGAAGGCTTGATGTTTTAGTGCAAGAGTTTGTTTATGGGTATTCGTTGGTTTTTTCATATTCTTTTAGAATTGTGTTAACACATTTACTGAGTGACTTTGGTTAGTCACCCTCTTCCTCTATTCCCGGTGGGGTGGAGTGTTATGCATTGTCCTATTTATTTTCTTATTCTAGTCATATGTATGTTTCTTTTTGAACATTTTTGCATTGTATAAGGACATGGATTCACTAGTGTATATGCCACTTTATTTGCATGATTTCTATGTTGTCTATTTCTTGTTGAGAACATTGGGGTATTTATGATCAGTACATTTCTTGAACTTTATTATCAGGATTTGGTGTTGTTGTTTTCTCTATGCTATTGTTGTACTCCTTGCCTTGTATATTTTTGCATATGTGATTTTTAGTTCAGGATTATGAAAAATCCAGGGTTTGGTTAGCCTTGTGGTGACTCGAGGGTTGAGTGACGAGATGGGGCGTGACAGTATAGTATTGTGTAAATACTACATAATATTATATAAGTACTATATAATACTGTCTATTTACTATAAATTGGGACCAATGTGTTAGGAGCTATATTTTTCTCCTCTTCGGGGTTGCATGACAGAAATAATTTACCATTATAGGGTTATAATATTATTCATTATTATTATCAAGTCATTCAATTGTATTATATATTATTATAACCATTTATTTTGTTGTTCATATAAATCTTATGACAATATTTTTAGTTAGTTTTGAACATCATAGTCCATGTGTATTAAGTTAAGCCTTCTATTCTTTGTACGATAAAGAGGAGAGCACTAGAGGGGCTCAGTACTTATACACTTAAATAGTTCGTAAATCAAAGAATCTTTAATAGGGCGTTAAAGATTCGTAAGGATTTGTATGACATATATACTTTGAGAAAGAGTGTTAGTTTAACACTATAGGATAGTGGGAGCATATTTTATAAATATATCAGTGGGATTGGTGTATTCAAACATGACTCAAAACAATCCAATCACATGGATTTTACTCTTTGACAGTCAATAATTTGGATTGTTAGTTATGACCATATTGGTGGAAACTTAGACCTAAGGTATCATGATTACAATGTGCTTGTGATGTCTAGTCTGTTACTAGAGTCATTAGGCTTAGTTTACCTTTTGGTAGGACTAACTTTGAAGTGCGGCAATGTCAAGCAAGTAGCAATTGTGAGTAGTCCTTAAGAAGGAATTCGTTCTCTTAGTATTCTATGCGATTATAAGTATGTGAGAATAAAAGAACTTCTGTAGGGCAGTCAAAATAATCATGTGGATCACGAAGGGTAGTTTGATAATCTTACTCTACATGGTTATTTGTATACGATCTAGTTTAATGAGTTTGATAATTACCATAGATCTCACTCAGTTGGTGGAACTCTTGTAGCCGGAACTAGATTATATGGTATAAGTTTTGTTATAGGTACAGGAGATAAGAACGAAAGGTTTTATATATATATATATAGTAATCATAATTGGAAAAGGTTCGTAATAATCTACTCATTCGTGTTCAATTGGACTACGATGTGGGGTTACAGGGGTTGCTAGGCATTTATCACATCCTTTGGTATTGTCCCATTGCCAATCATAATGAACCTAGAGAGTCACGTTTAAAGAAATTAAGAATCAATCTCATTTTGAGTGTAGGGGTAAAATTGTTAATTTACAATTTTACTTCATGGTATGAGGGAAATTGTAAATTGGTCTAAGGTTTTTGTCCTAATTTTAAATTTTGATTAAAATTTAATAGAGTTGAATAATTAATCAAAATTATAAAGAATTAAAGACAAAAGTGGTTTTAGTTACATTAGAAACTCATATTTGTAATAGAACTTCACATGATAATATTTATCATATTATGAAGTTTCATATCTCTAATAAGGCTTCATAATGTGATAATATTTATTATGTTTTATGAAGTTTCTATAAATATATCTTCTCTTAGACCCTAGAAAATATCAATTGATTCTTTTGTGGGAAAAATCGCCAATCTCTCTCTACCTCTCTAATTTTACCAGCTATTTAGAGAAGAAGATGAGGTTGTTTCTCAAATCCAACGTGTGATCTAGAGGTGTGGGACTTTCGTTCAGCGCTTGAAGATCTGTGACAATCTGAGGGATAAATTTGACATATCAAAGGGAAAGTTTTGGAAGATCAAGAAATAATTTTCTAACCTTTCAATTAAATTAGGGCATTCATTAAAACAAATTAGATCATATCGCAATTTTATTCTTGCTTCCGCATGCATCTAATAGTGTTATTTAATTTTGCTATATTTATTTACAATATTATCTTGGACACATATGGAATGCCATCATTACCTTGCATCTTAAGCAGCTTCACATGGTAAATTTCAGGGTTGCATGATAGAAGCAAATTTACCATTGTATGGTTATAATCCATGATATATCAGTTTGGACACATGTGGAATGCCATCATTAACTTGTGATGTGGTCTCCGCAAGTGCACGGGTCATACACAAGTAGTAAAGTGATACCCCTAGAAGGGGTAGGGTTCTCGAACCACAGGGACTAGACTTAAAGTACTAATTTATCTTCTGATGTTTAGTTAAACAAAGATTGAAATAAGATCAAATTAAAAACTAACAATAAAGAAGAGAATGATGATAGTGACTGGGGGATTAGGATTATGTTTTTTCAACAATAAAAGAGCAATGCCCCAGATGATTCCTATGAGTTATAGCATACTGACTTGATTCTAAAGTTTACCAGGTACATTCTATACTTCAAGTGTGTTCTCAAAAGCAATGTTGCATCTATGGTTCTCAAACACACCAAGTTTTGCTAAGATAACTAGATTACCTATACAGCTATGCAAATCAAACCATCAAGTTATACAAACACAAGATTAAACACAAGAAACCAAAAGGACTCTGTAAGCATTAAAAATAAAGTAGTCAAAGCATACAAAACAACATAGTTCACATCCCGAGGCACCGTGGATGGTTAGTTTCTCATGGATGGCTACAATAATGAAAACATAGATGAAGAACTAGAGAAAGAAGACATGACTCCTTTCTCCTCAAGATAATCTTCCTTGCCAAGCTCCGTATGCTTACCCCCACTTCTCTTATGCCTCCAACTCTTCCTTGATCCTCTTAGAAGGTGTGGTGAAGCCTGATCTTCACCCTCTTCAAAGTCCTCCCAGTGGAGAGTAGAATCCCGGAACAAAGATGAGAGCAAACCCTAGAAATTGGAGTTAAAAAGGGTTGTCTTCAATTTCGACATGACCTAAGCACGATAATGCTTAAACCGTGTTTCCATGGAATGGTTTTGAGTGAATCGGCCAAATGTTCGCCTAGAATTTTCAGTGGGAAGGAAGCGTGGTCATGCTTAGACTATGCTTCACTTGAGCATGATCGTGCTAGGAGCATCCAATGTGTGCTCCCCCTGTTGCATAGAAAATAACTCCAACTTGAGATTTATAGGGGAGTGACACGATCGTGCTCCAATCGTGTTTGCCCTAGTGACACTCCCTTGCAAGCTTTTTCACTTGATCGGCAAGAGGCTAGGTTATTCAGGGGGACAGAGCACGATTGTGCTTTGCCCGTGCTGAGCTTGAACACTTAGACATTTCTTCAGGTTTCACTCGATTGGTAGGCAGATTCACTCCTCATTGCTCGAGCTTCTCAATTCCTGCATCATTGACAAACATACATAGAATAGCACCTAATGCATATAAAAATATGTTAAAAGGCAAGCAAAAGCATGAATTGAGGGTAAGAAAACATGATATAAATTGCACTCATCAACTTGCATCTTAAGCCTTTCCACATGGTAAATTCTTAATGGGTCATTAAGCCATCATAATTGGTGCACCTATGTATCTTTCATCGGAATAATTGTTTTTTATAATATAATTTAATTACATGTACAACAAGACTATGGTTTATTTATTATTATCAGAAAAATTTATAAACGTTCAAGCTTACTAATATCATATATGTTTATTATAAAAAAATTATTAATATATACTTCCTTATTTAGGGGTGAGGAAAAAGAAATACTAATCCAATGATTCGATTAGGTATTCAAATTTTTTATGAGAATTTTTTTTATATCCTATATGAATTTTTAAGATAAAAACGCGATCGGATCTAGGTCGAGACAAAAAAAATTAGATATCCGAATTCGATCCCATTTTTGGCATATTCTTATATATTAAGAATTAAATATTATTTTCAAGATGCATAGGCTTTCCTAATTCTTCCATAGTAATCCAACAACTTATTTATCTGACTTAGTAAAAATATAAATGCAAATAAAAGTTTTTAATAAAATAATTATAAAAATTGAAAATATATATACTTTTTGAGAAAAGCTGAATGGATATGATATATAAATTATATGAATTTCTAAACTTGAGGAATAAAAGTTAGAACATGAGTATTTCGAAGAAAAACTCCTTAACTAAATGCACTGTTGTTCGGTGCTAATTTGAATAATATTAAGTATCCCTATTTATATGCTATTAAAAATTATTTTATTTATATTCATAATACTTGGTTAATTACAAAAGGAAAGAATAGAAGTATTCTCTATTTCTTTTTTGTTTTGCTAAAATAATAATTTGGCTCAAAATTAAATAAATCTTTATTGAATATGAAATAAATTATAAGAAAACCAATATTCGGAGTTAAGCAAAACTTCAAGTCGGATCTGAATATCCAATATCCGATCCAGTTTAAATCGGATACTCGTTTTAAATACCAGATTGGGTACCTGGTTTTTCTCACCCCTAAAACTTTACTAGTAAATCAAAACATTTCATTAAAGCAGAAGGAATTATTTTTTTAGAGATTTGCTATATTCACATAGAAATTAAGTTCCTCAAAGGTATAACTAAATTATGAAATATTTTTTCTTTCTTTTTGAAAGAATATTTCTTGTTTTTGTATTGTTTTATTATTTTTTTTCTTTTTTATTCTTTTTGTATTTTTTCTTGCAATCGCATGAGAAAATAATTATTCTGTTGTTTTAAAATTTTCTTATTCAAATCTTTACATTTTTTTTAAATAATTCAAAGCCAAAAATATTATTATTTTTGGTAGTTGAGAAGGTCATGACATCTAAGAAAATTTGGGGGAATATATTTAATTTTGAAATTTAAAAATTTTAAACTTGTTATGAAACATTTAAAATGAATGCCCATTATGTTTCTCTCAACTCCTCTTGACTCTTGGTGTTTCATTTGCCAAAAACTTATTCAGTTTCTAATTTAAACCCCATATGTGTGTGTGTGTGTGTGTGTGTACCAAAAGAATGATATAAATAATAAGAACAAGAAACATAATTTCCACTACTTTCTTTTGCTCTATGTTGTCTTGCTATATTATATAGTTTTATAATATTATTTGTCTTGTGGGTATGCCGTCACATTTAGATGTTGCTGATTTTCTTGAAGATTCTCAGTTTAATAGTGGCAACTGAATTGACACCATAATTGTTTTTTTTCCCTTTGCATTTTGTTTTTATTAATCTATGTATGTTTAATCTTGTTCTTACCCATTATAATACTTATGTACTTTTATTTAGTTTGTGAAGAATATATGGATACTACCAAATCCATGGTTAGTTTGGACATCAAAAATGAGGATCGCACTCAATATTTAAAAGAAAAAAATATTTTTCCCATTTAATAATGGGTAAAACCAATGTCAATACAATATCGGGCAGTATAAATTTGATTGAAGGCTCCGGAAGAGCAAATATATTGTTTTCTCGAGAAACGAAATTTATTATAACTGATGCATTATATTCTCCAAAGTCCCACCGAAAATTATTAAGTTTCAAAGATATACGTCTCAATGGGTATCACATAGAGACGTCAAATATGGCAAGTACTGAATATTTATACATTACTGTTGTTACTTCAGGTAATAAGCATGTATTGGAGAAACTACCAGCATTCTCATCTGGCCTTTATATATTCGAACAATTAAGGCAAATGCTATCGTAAACCAGAAGTTGACTAACTCAAATGATTTTATTCTATGGCATGATCGGTTAGGTCATCCTGGATCAATAATGATGCGAAAAGTACTTTAAAACTCATATGGACATCCATTAAAGAACTTGAAGATTCTTCAATCAAATGAATTTTCATGTCCAGCATGCTCTCAATGCAAATTTATTATCAGGCCATCCACAAATAAAATTGGAACTAAATCTCCTATGTTTTTAGAGAGAATTCATGGTGATATATGTGGACCAATTCATCCACAATGTGGGTCATTTAAATATTTTATGGTTTTAATTAATGCATCCACGAGGTGGTCACATGTTTGCCTATTATCAACTCAAAACCTGGTGCTTCCAAGGTTGTTGGCTCAAATTATTCGATTACAAGCACATTTCCCTGATCATGCAATTAAAACAATACGGCTTAATAATACTGGTGAATTTACATCTCAAGCATTTGTTAACTATTGCATGTCCATTATAATAAAAGTTAAACATCCTATTGCTCATGTTCATACACAAAATAGCTTGGCAGAATCATTTATTAAGCGGCTCCAGTTGAATTGCTAGACCGTTATTAATGAAAACAAAGCTTCCGATCTATGCTTGGGGGCATGAAATTTTACATGCCGCATCACTTGTGCGCATAAGGCCAACAAGTTATCAAAAATCCCCCTTAATTGGTTTCTGGGCAAGAACCAAATATATCTCATTTGAGAGTTTTTGGGTGTGGAGTATACGTCTCAATTACTCAACCACAAAGAACTAAAATCGGGACCTCTAAGGAGATTAGGAATATATATTGTATATGAATCTCCTTCTATTATTAAATATCTTGAGCCGTTGACAGGAGATGTTTTCCCAGCTAGATTTGTTGACTGTCATTTTGATGAGACAGTTTTTCCAACATCAAGGGGAGAAAATGGAAAGATGAAAATGTTGAAAAATGAAATTACATGGAATGCTTAGAGTTTAAATCATTTTGATCCTTGCACAAAACAATGTGAACTGGAAGTTCAACGAATAATTCATTTATAACAAGTTGTAAATCAACTACCCGATACATTCTCTGATCCAAAAAGATTAACAAAATCACATGTACCTGCGAAAAATGCCCTATTAGAATTAATGTCCTAGAAGGACCTCTTATAACAAATGAATCTAAAGTACACCTGAAGCGTGGAAGACCAGTTGGTTCAAATGATAAAAATCCTCGAAAGAAAAGAGAAACAAAAGATTATAAAGAAAATGCAGATAAAATAAACATTGAAATAAATAATAGCAAACTTCCAGAAGGAGTTCAAGATCCTGAAATTGAACAGGAAAATCAGGAGATTTCCATAAATTATGTCTCAAACGGTAAATAATGGGACAGAAATGAAACAATTGTTGATAATATCTTTGCATATAATGTGTCAATTGATTTTTTGAAAGAAGATAAGGATTATGAGCCTACATCTATTGAGGAATGCCGAAAAAGAAATGATTGGCCAAAATGGAAAATGCTATACATGCACAATTAAACTGTCTTACAAAACGAGCAATTTTTGGATCCATAACTTAAACACCTGCAGATGTTAAACCAGTTGGTTACAAATGGTATTTGCATATTTGTACAAAAAACGAAAATGAGAAAAATGAAATTGTTAGATATAATGCAAGGCTCATTGCACAAGGGTTTTAGCAAAGACATGGTATTGACTATGAAGAAACGTACTGCCCTATAATGGATACAATCACGTTTCATTATCTAATTACTCTTGTAGTATATGAAAAATTACATATGTAATTAATGGATGTTGTTACTGTGCATACTTATATGGCCAACTAGATATTATATATATATATATATATATATATGAAAGTCCCAGAAGGACTTAAGAAGCCAGAAACATATAATTCAAATTCCCAAGACATGTATTCAATTAAGTTACAAAGATCTTTGTATGGTTTGAAACAATCTGGGCATATGTGGTATCATCGCCTCAGTGAATATTTGTTAAAAGAAGTGTATAAGAATGACCCTATTTGCCAATGTGTGTTCATGAAGAAATCCGAAAAGGGATACGTGATAATTGGGGTACATGTTGATGATTTAAATATAATTGGAACTCCTGAAGAGCTTCCAAATACCGTTAATTATTTAAACAAAGAATTTGAAATGGAAGATCTTGGAATAACAAAATTTTGTCGCAGACTGCAGTTCGAGCACTTAGAGAGTGGTGTTTTTATTCACTAATCGACATATACAGAAAGGGTTTTACAACGATTTAATATGGATAAAGCATATCCATTAACAAGCCCTATGATTGTTCGATCCCTTGATATTCATAAAGATCCTTTTCGACCAAAAGTAGATAACGAAGAATTACTTGGTACTAAAGTACCATATCTTAGTGCAATTGTTGCCTTGATGTATCTTGCTAACTGTACTTGGCCAAATATAGCTTTTGCTATAAATTTATTATCAAGATACAGTTTTGCACCAATATGGAGACATTGGAATGGTATTAAACATATACTACATTATCTTCAAGGAACAGTTGATATGGGATTATTTTATACACATGAATCAAAAAGATAATTAGTTGGATATATAGATGCAGGGTATTTATCTGACCCACACATAGCCCGATCAAAAACTGGTTATGTGTTTACACATGGGGGAACGCCCATATCATGGCGTTCTATGAAACAAACTATAGCTGCTACTTCTTCAAATCATGTAGAAATACTTGCAATTCATGAAGCAAGTCATGAATGTGTTTGGTTAAGATCAATGACACATCATATTCATTAAAATTGTGGTTTGTTGTCCCAGAAGGATAGACCAACAATATTATATGAAGACAATGCAGTTTGTATAGCTCAAATTGAAAGGAGCATACATCAAAGGCAACAGAACAAAACATATATCACCAAAGTTATTTTTCACACATGATCTTGAGAAAAATGGTAATATCCATAATCAAAAAATACAATTTGAGAAAAAATCCTACAAATTTATTCACTAAGGCATTACTCACATCAACTTTTAAAAAGTTTATTCTCAAGATTGGGATGCATTGCCTCAGGGATCTTCAATAATGTTCTCTTCAAGGGGTGTCATATACATGTTGTACTCTTTTTCATTCATTATGATTTTGTCCCACTGGGTTTTCCTGACAAGGTTTTAATGAGGCAGCAAATGAAGCCTATATCAGGAAAGTTGTACTATCTTTTTCCTTCACTGGGATTTTTTCCCACTAGGTTTTTTTTTCTAGTAATGTTTTAACTAGGCAATTACTATATAATGGACATTCAAAGGGGAGTGTTATGAAATATTTAAAATGAATGCTCATTATGTTTCTCTCAACTCCTCTTGACTCTTGGCATTTTTCATTTGCCAAAAATTTATTTAGTTTCTAATTTAAACCCTATATATATATATATATATATATACCAAAAAAATGATATAAATAATAAGAAACAAGAAAAAGAACTAAAACTACTTCCTTTTGCTCTATATTTGTCTTGCTATATTATATAGTTTTTATAACATTATTTGTCGTGCTATATTATATAGGTTTATAACAAAACTAAATATATATTTGAATTTTAGATTAGGGAAAAAAAAGTGATGATAACAATTAGCATGGAATGGTCTTATGCAACATTTAATGTAAAATCAAATAAATGTCATCAAATGTTTTCTATTAATAGTATGAGCGGTGTGGCATTTAATGTAAATAATATTTTAAAAAATTAAATTAATTAAAAAATTTTAAGTTTTGCGTGAACCAATTTTACAGCTACTTTAAATATATGTATTGATAAAATATGAGACATGAATCATCCATGCAAATTATTTAATACGTTGATGTTCCTCTCACTTATACATATTTTCTATGTTTACCTCACATAAGTTTCTAAAAATTAAGATTTATGTTACTAAAAGAAAGTATGTAAAAGGTAAATATTACCCAAGACAATTTATTTATATGCTATTATTTATTAAATAATAATATATTAACTATTTGTATAATATTTTTTTATATATATATATATATATATGTAATTTCAAATTTTAAGTGGAAAATATGAAAATAAAACGATATTATAATAAAAATAAATTACAAAATTAAATAATACTTTCAACCTTGGGAGGATATTTTTAAATATTGTTTTTTGAATTAATTAATAAAATAGGTATTTCTATGATTATTTACCAAAATAGACATTTTTTATTTTTTTAATATTAATTTTTTTTAATAGTTGTGGTTTTCCACTAGTTTTTTTAAAATTTTATTTTTTTAAAAAAAAACTGCAGGGCACACTAGTTTTTTAATATTAATTTTTTTTAAAAAAAATTGCGATAGGCCCTACAAATTTTTTTAAATCAAAAATAATTTTACACTAAAGCCCTTATAATTTCATAAAATATTTTATAACTAGTTTTATTCCCACTTCTACTTTCACTAATTTTAACAAATAAAAATTATGGGTAATATTTTGTCAAAATTTTAAAAGATAAAACTTGTTATAATTAAAACTTTTTTATATACATAAAAATTAAAATTATCTCTAATATTAAAATAGTCAAAGATGTAATTGTTTGGTTGGTGGCCAATTTTTTTTAATTTCAAAGATGATTTTTTTTAATTTCAAAGATGTAATTGTTTGGTTGGTGGCCAATTTTTTTTAATTTTACTATAAAATTAAAAAACTAATAATGTCATTGTTGAGATTCAAAACAAATTATAAACAAATTATAAACAAACTAATAATAAGTATCTTATCCACCACTCTATATTTTATTTATAATTTATTTTAAACAAATATATATATATATATAACAAAAATCACAAATTAAGGTTTTTTTAAAAAATTTATCTTAAAACAAAAATATAATTGTTAACCGATTAAAAATTTTGAGACAACTCCAAATAATTTTAAAATAACTTATAAAAAAAAAGAGGACGGAGGGATTGTACTTAATTTATTTCTCCATCGAATTAAGTTGTTTATCTTTATGAGTATAATAAAAATTAAAACTTATATAGTTCTCTTACTTTGATTCGTAGTTGCCACTTACTAACTATTTATTACTATTCAAGTATGTCTCCACCTTAACTTAATTATCAAACTTTAGAGGATAATATTATTATGCTGAACATATTGTTAGTGATAATAATACAAAATAAAAATAAATAATAAATAAAAAAATCACTAACATCAAAATTTACCTTTTTTTAAATTAAACTTAAAGAATATTTAGATTCATCCGTTAAAATTTATAATTTAATGTTTAGTTGTGACAATTGGGAACTTGTTGTGTTAAATATGTTTTCATTTGTATTTAATATTTACAATAATTAAGGATAACCCCTAACCGGGCCCGCTACAGTGCGGACCAGTTACTGGATTCTTGAACCGGAGGGCTCCCACGGGCCGGTTCATGGCGAGCCGGGCCAAAAATTGGCCCGTGCCCCCCTTTATGTCTACTCTACTCTAACAATTACATCTTTGACTATCTAATATTGGAGATAATTTTAATTTTATGTATACAAAAAGTTTTTAACCACAATAATTTTTAACTTTTAAAATTTTGACCGAATATTACCCTTAATTTTTATCTGTTAGAATTAGTGAAAGTAAAAGTGAGAATTAAACTAGTTATACAAAATTTTATGAAATTATAAGGGCTTTTAAGTAAAATTGGTTTTAATTTAAAAAAAAACTAGTAGGACTCATGGTAGTTTTAAATTTTAATATTAGAAACCTAATGAGATCTGCAATTTTTAAAAAAAAATAAAATTTTAATACTAAAAAAACTAGTGAACTCACATCTATTAAAAAAAGTATAATATCCGAATTGGTCCATCTATTTTTCTCTCTTTCCTTTTGGTTCCTTTACTTTTCTCTCTTCTCTTTTGGTCCCTCTACCCAGAAATGCTCCCAAGTATTTTCTTTTCTCTTGAAAATGATCTTATTTAGTCCCTTCTACTCTAAAATAGGCCAATTATTGGCTGTATTTTCAAGAGTAGAGGGACTAAGTCGAAAGAGATTAAGGATAGAGGACTAAATTGGATAATTTTTCAAGAGTAGAGTGATTAGTGGGCGCATTTCAGAGTATAGGGACATAAAAGGCGGAGAGAGAAAAATAGAAGGACCAATTCAATTATTATACCTTAAAAAAATAAATTTTAATATTAAAAAAAACAGCCACCTTGGGGCACGAATCCAGTAATGTTCAATTATATTAACACAGTCTCCCAAATAACATCGACAGCAATTAGCTTTTGTTCCATCATCCAATAAAGCTTTCACATTATTATACCCGGATAATTACCTATAGGCGTAGGATATGGCAAACCATGTTTAGACAAAGCAAAGATAAAACAAATTGCTCTTTTACCTCTGTTTAAGTAAATTTTTTTTTGAAAATATTAAATGTAAAAAACAAAATAAAGAAGAAAAGATAATCTATATGTATAAGAAGAATATATTTCCATGATTTAATATTTTATTTTTTTACTTATATTTTTAAATTTCAATAAGACAGAAAATACTTACAAATTATTATTATTATTTTTTTAAGATTTTGAGGTAATTTGACGTGTGCAATCTGCAGATGAGAATTTAATGACTGTCATAAGTCGAGAACTTTATTTTAAAAAAAAATAGAAACACATCTTACAAACAGTGGATATTATTATCATAAAATGATATTACAGAAACACATATCTGCTTTTATTTTTTCTTTTTAGTAAATCAAGATGATAAAAATGTCTTGGTTTAGAAAACTAAAAGTTTCGTCCACAAAAAAGAAAGGACTAAAATTTGAATTCACCCAACAAAGATTTATATTACCACAAAAATAATCTCCTAGCAAAAACTATACAGACGCTGAAAATTCTTGACACCGTGCATCTACCACCATCTTCTTTGGCAGTAACACCACCCACTCTAACTAACACCCAAACTATTCAACCTTATTACCTGATTAACAAAACCAAACCCCCAAAAAGATTAAAAACAAACCAAAACAACAAATAATAATAATAATAATTCTAAACTCTAAGCAAATAGATACTGAGTTCAGGACCACCATTTCCATCAGGATTCATCATATAGAAAGCCTCAGAATCCTTTGAACCAATAACACGCTCAAACCTGGCTCTCATATACATCATCTCACCGTCTGGGTCTTGCGCATCCCCCGGCAACACTCCCGCCCCCATCGACACATTCTCCACCGCTTTCAGCACCTTCAAGTGCTCCGTTCCACACTCCCTCCGCACAGCATACCCACACTTTTTCCCATTACAGTACGCGCGCCACAACGGCTCCTCCAGTAGCCTCTTGCCTGAACCCGGCCCAGCGCTGCGGCGCTCGCACTCCAGCGCGATGCGCACTAGCCCGGACGCCATCTCTCGGACAAGCGTGCTCGTGGGCGTGGCCAACTCGATGAGCGCAGCAGGTGACGAGCGTGAGTCTGTTTGAAAGGCGAAATGGACGTGGCCACGGCGTCGACCGAAGAGAGTGCCTGTCACTCTCGGACCGAGACCGGCCGAGCGGCTACGCCGAGCTGCAATTGCCGCGGTGAGAGCTGACCGAAACCTGGAGATGGATGAAACTGGACGTTGGCGTCTTTTATTCCCATCCTCCACCAGTTCATCATCACCAATGTTGTTATCTCCGCTGCTAACTTTTTCAATCTTGTTCATTATCCATTGGAAGTGTCTTCTTGAAGAGGAGTCATGAGGAGTTCTTGCCATGATAGTCCTCATTGTTGAGTTGAGAACTTGAGTAGGAATGAGAAGTGAGAACAAAGGTAAAAGAGAACAAAATTGGAGAAGGAATGAGGCAGGGGAGTAAAGAGTAAAGACAAGGGGGAGATTAGGGATGGGAGATTTGATAGATGCTCTTTGTCCACTTTTGTTGCTTTGGGGGCTCATTTATTCCATGCTTCTAGTCCTTTTTGTCAGCCACTGGTACTATCAAATTTTTATTAATGGTGGGGTGGGGTCACTATGCACCTGACAAAGTCACAAAAGGAAAGGGGGGGTGACCAGACCCACCAAACTCTTGACAATGAAACGCCAATAATAATAAAATCCTTTGTAGGTTTTATTTGTACCAAAAAAAATAATAATAAGTAATTTAGGTGATTTGTTGGTAAACCTCTTTTGTTCCTTAAAAACAAGCAATTTTAGTGGAGTATATCCAACTAGGTGCAAATAAAACATTTGTGGACGGAAATCAATTGAAATTCAAGTAGGTCAATACTTGAAATTTTTCTTTTTTCTAGGACTTCTAAAATTATATATTCTTTAACATTGATGGCAAATGTAAGGATCAAATTAACTAAGAGTGGAAGCAAATATCTAAAAATTTTTTTAATTTAAACATTTTAAATTTATCATATTTCAATGAAAAAAAATTATAAATTATTTATAAAACTCCAAAATATGAGATGTTTGATAAAATCATAAAAGTGAGATGTTAAAAGAATCTTGTGTTGTTTTTAAAGAAAAAGGTTAGATTTAGTAAAAGCGATTTGAATTCATCATATTTTGAATTAATTAATATTAATTAAAAATATTATAAATTAAAATTAAAATTATTTGTTTAACAAATATTAAATTTTTATTAATATTAAACATCTATTTTAAAAATAAATTTATAAATATAAATAATTAATTTTATAAGAAAATTATTATTAACATTTTTTTTTTCAATTTTTTTTTGATTTAACAGAGTCTTAAAAACTATAAACGCTACAAATAAGGTGCCAACATTCATGCAGAAGATAAACATTTCTCAACCCATTTTTTGGTATATATAAAAATGTAATCATAAAATTACTTAAATATTCAAAACTTAGTTAATTGAATTAACTCCCATTGTTGCACAAACACAAATCTTGTACTTGCACAAACACAAATCTTGTTCGTAACTCAAATTTTGATTTAGAATTATTCACAAAAAGAGTTTCTCCTCCCTGTTAACTCAACAAGGTGCATGTTATAATCTAATGAAGGGCATCCAGAAAGGAAGAGAAAGATGGAGGAGAAACACATGGTGGGTATGGCCCATGGTGGGGGCGTTTGAAAGGGAGAGATGAGACCGTTGGTGGGCAATTGTAAGGAAAGCATTGGGATGTGGAGACGAGTGGGACATGCATTTGTGGGGAAAGTAAAAGAACAACCTTGACCAACTATATAGATGTATATACATAAATACACAAACAGAGAGAGAGAGAGAGAGAGAGAGAGAGAGGTAAGGACACGCCAAAGCCGTACTAAAACCAGGAATGCTGTCAAGGGGAGACAAAGGTGACAGTGCAGGCTCTGTGCTTTGTTTTATTATCCATCTGCATCAATCCATTGTTTGTGTGGAGGGTGACGTAATACCAGCGGGCCAGATCCCAGCCCCACTTTTGTTTAATGGAAACCCCAATGCTTTACTTTGAATGAAATGTTGGAAGTCTAAGTGGTATCACAATCACATTATTACTATCACTGTATTTCTTATTGGTCTGGTCCACCAAAAAAAGACTTAACTTGAAATAAAACGGGCCAACTTCAATATGTTATATGTATATAATTTAATTTTAAGATGTAATCATTTTGTTCACTAGATGTTTAATTGTTTAAAGATACATTAATTATATGTACTTTTAATGGTTGCTTATTTCATTTCTTGGATATTTTAAATACTAAATCGAGTGAGGCGGAGGTCAAACAGAATGCATCATGTTGATTTGATCAATTGAGAGAATTGATTTGGGTTTGATTGCGGATTACACCAGTTAGACAAGTTAGAAATTTTCAAGATAGAGTAAAATTGTGTTAGCTACTTTATTTACAGGTAGCGCTAAGGATGAAGGATCAAATTGTCCTTCTAGAAGTGTAATTACCACTAAATGGTCCTTGTACAATTTATATTTTAGGTGTCGATTATTTGGATCTAATTAAAAATACAGTGAATTTTTAATTATATTATATTTGTAAATTTTTATATTTAAAAATAAAAAAGTTAAATTCAGTATTTAATTAAATATATTTAGAGTGATGGATTACACTTTTGGGTTGTTTGGTCGGGATAATATTAGATTACCCCTGAAATGTGTACTAGATAATTTTATATTACCTTGTTTAGTTATATAGAGTGAGAATATCATATTCTTGAAATGTGATTATTAACTCAACAGGTGGTAATCTCATATTGTGGGTGGAATGTAAATTTTGTCATGTTACAACCTTTTAATTTAATATAATCTCAAAAATATTAAATTTCTAAAAAAATTATTACATTTTTTTAATGTGGTGATAGAATATTTTTAATTACTTCTATAATGTTTAAGCAGTTTATTTTAAAACAAGATATATTTTTTATATAAAAATATACTTATTCAAATGTTTGGATGAAGATAAAAATAATTTGAGATAATTTTTTTTTTTTAAATATAGAGTTAGAGGAACAATTTATATTTATATAAACTAGGTAAGTTTGAGTTAATTAATATTAATAAAAATTAACTTTGTTGAAATTAAAATTTTAGTTTTAATAATAACAAAAATTTATTATTAAATAATTTGAATATTTACTTCCAAATATTATGAACTTACATATATTTGGCACTAATTGAGTATTATATTCCTAGTGTTTGGTTCAAAGAATCTATTTGTGTTTCGTTAGAGGTATTTATAAATTTGGTTATGAAAACCTTTATTTGATTTGATTTACTTATAAAATAGGGGAAATTACCTAAAAGCCCCTTTTTCAAACTTCCACTACAGTCCCTCTGACAATTTTGTTTCCCATTAGATCCTTTCTTTTTTTAGCCATGTTCGTTTCAACCGTTGCTGTTAGTTCCGTCAATTAAGTGGAGGTAAAATGACTCCAATGCCCATGTAACCATGTGAGATAAAAAAAAAAGAAAAAGTTTTCCTCCAAGTCACATCACATTTAATGCAAAGTATGGCCAAATAATCCAATGAAGCTTCCTTGTCAGAGGAAAGATGATACTTCACTCCTTCTCAATGTTGCCATTGTTCTTGAAGTTGTGCTTGTTCATCTTGGTCTCGGTTGCTC
>NC_052490.1:17504064-17578729 GCF_009730915.1 Dioscorea cayenensis subsp. rotundata
TTTAAACCCGAATCCTAAGTTTTTTGAGTGCCTCCTATTTTTTAATCAAAACACTAATCTTATGTTTTTTTTTTGTTAATGTCTGCTATTCTTGAATCAAAACAATAATTCTATGTTTGTTTTCATAACGTCTCATATTTTTAAATCAAACTAATTCTATGTTTATTTTTAGGAATGTCTCCTTATTTCGAAGCAAACCCCAATCCTATGCTTTCTTTTGGTAATGTCTGCTATTTTTGAAACAAAACCATAAACCTATGTTTTATTTTGGAAATGCACCTCATTTTTAGGTTTTAATCAAAACCCAAATCCTATGTTTTCTTATAGTAATGTATCATATTTTTCAATCAAAACCATAATCCTATGTTTACTTTTCGGAATGTCTCCTATTTTTCAAAAAAAACAATAATTGAATGTTTTTTTCAGAATGTCACCTGCTTTTTGAAAAAAAAATCTAATCCTATGTTTTCCTTTCGGAACGTTTCCTATTTTTAAATTAAACCCAAATCATATGTTATCTTTCCAAAATGTCTCATATTTTTCCATCAAAATCCTAATCCTAGGTTTCCTTTTCGGAATGTCTACTATTTTTGAATCAAAACACTAATCCTATGTTTTCTTATAGTAATGTCACCTATTTTTCATTTAAAATCCTAATCCAATGTTTTCTTATAGGAATGTCTCCTATTTTTCAATCAAAACCCTAATCATATTTTTCTTATAGGAATGTCTCCTATTTTTTAATAAAAAAACCTAATCCTTTTTTTCTCTTGGTAATGTCTGTTATTTTTTAATTAAAACTCTAATCCTATGTTTCCTTTTCGGAATGTGTTCTATTTTTTTATTTTGAATCAAAACCCAAATCCTTTGTTTCCTTTTCAGAATTTCCCATATTTTGAATGAAAACCTTAATCCTATCTTTTTATTTTTGAGAAATCTTTTACCTACGTTTTTCATTTTTGTAATGCCTCTTATTTTTTTAATAAAAAAATCCTAATACTATGTTCTTTTTTTCGAATGCCTCCTATTTTTTTAAATCAAAAAAACTAATCTTATGGTTTTTTTGTTGGAATGTCTACTATTTTTTTATTAAAAACAATAATCGTATATTTTCTTTTCTTAATGTCTCATATTTTTTAATCAAAACTCTAAACCTATGTTTTTTTGAATGCCTCACATTTTTTAATCAAGACCCTAATCTTATGTTTTCTTTTGGGAATGTCTGCTATTTTTGAATGAAAATAATAATCCTATGTTTTCTTTTCATAACGTGTCATATTTTTCAATCAAAATCCTAATCCTATATTTTTTTCCCTTTTTTGAATGACTTATTTTTAAATCAAAATTTGAATCCTATGTTTACTTCTGGGAATGTCTACTATTTTTGAATCAAAACCCTAATTCTATGTTTTTGTTTCATAATGTCTACTATTTTTTAATCAAAACCCAATTCCTTTATTTTCTTATAGTAATATCTCCTATTTTTTATTTAAAATCCTAATCATACATTTTCTTATAGTAATTTCTCATATTTTTAATCAAAATTCCAATCCTATGTTTTCTTTCCGATATGCCTCATATATTTCAATCAAAACCCCTAATCCTTTCGGAATGTCTACTAATTTTTAATCAAATCCTAATCCTATGTTTTCTTATAGTAATGACTAGTATTTTTCATTCAAAACACTAACGATATGTTTTCTTATAGTAAGGTTTCTATTTTTCAATCAAATCCCTAATCTTTTTTTTCCTTTTCAAAATGTCTTCTATTTTTCTTATAGTAATGTGTCTTGGTTTTGAATCAAAAGACTAATCCTATGTTTTCTTTTCAAAATGTCTCATATTTTGAATTAAAACCATAATCCTATATTTTCTTTACGGAATGTTTATTATTTTTGAATCAAAATCCTAATGGTAAGTTTTTTTCTTTTTGCAATGTCTACTATTTCTTAATCAAAACTATAATTATATTGTTTTTTTTATCGGAATGTCTCGTATTTTTGAATGAAAACAAGTATGCTATGTTTTGTTTTCGTAATGTCTCATATATGTCAATCAAAACCATAATATTATGTTTTCTTTTTGGAATAATTTTTTACTCAAAACTCTAATAATATTTTTTCTCTTGGGAATATATGTTATTTTTTAATCAAACCCTAATGTGATGCTTCATTTTGGAAATGTCCCCTATTTATTGGTTTTTAATCAAAACCCAAATCATATGTTTTCTTTTCGAAATGTCACATATTCATCAAGCAAAACCAAAATCCTATGTTTTATTTTAGGAATGTCTACTATTTTTAATCAAAACACTAATCCAATGTTTTCTTATAATAATGTCTCGTATTTTTCAATCAAAACCCTTATTCTATGTTTTCTTTTCAAAATGTCTCATATTTTTCAATCAAGACCCTAATCCTGTGTTTTCTTTATAGAATATCTACTATTTTTTTAATCAAAACTCTAATCTTATGGTTTAATGTTTTATATTAATGTGTACTATTTTTTAATCAAAACGAGAATCCTGTGTTTTCTTATATGAATATCTCCTATTTTTCAATTAAAACTCTAATCTAATCCTATGTTTTCTATTTGGAATGCCTACGGTATTTGAATGAAAACATTAATTCTATGTATTCTTTCTGAAATGTCTTCTGTTTTGCAAACAAAAGACGAATCCTATGTTTTCTTTTCTTAATGTCTCCAAATTAATTGTTTTGAATCAAAACCCTAACCTATGTTTTCTTTTTGGAATCTCTCCAATTTATAAGTTTTGAATTAAAACTCTAACCTATGTTTTCTTTTCTTGATATCTCTTATTTTGACTATCTGTTATTCCATAGGAGACATTCCCTTATTGTTTCTATAGGTTCTCATTATGTCTCATATTTTTAAATCAAAACCTTAATCTTATGTTTTCTTTTCAAAATGGTGAATATTTTTCAATCAGTTACATAGGATTGTAGTTTTGATTATGAAATATAAGACATTTCAAAAAGAAAACATAGGATTAGAGTTTTGATTGAAAATAGGAGGCATTACTAGAAGAAAACATAGGATTAAGATTTTGTTTTAAAAATAGCAGATATTCCAAATAGAAAAATAAGGATTAGGGGTTTTACTGAAAAATATGGGACATTTATAAAAGAAAACATAGAAAAAATAGGGTTAGGGTTTTGATTGCAAGATAATTCTATGTTTTCTTTTTGCAATGTCTCCTATCTTTCAATCAAAACCCTAATACTATGTTTTCTTTTCTTGAGTTTTGTTATTTATCGTATTTGAATGAAAACTTTAAACCTCTAATACTTTGTGATCTTTTTGAAATGCCTCCTGTTTTTCAATCGAAAGCCCAATACTTTCTTTTCTTTTTAGAATGTTTGCTATTTTTAAAACAAAACCCTAATCCAATGTTTATTTCCGGAATATCTCCCATTTTTTAATCAAAATCATAATCCTATGTTTTATTTTCGAAATGCCTACTATATTTTAATCAAAACCGTAATCATATATTTTTCTTTTTTTAGGAATGTCTACTATTTTTAAATCAAAACCCTAATCCTATATTTTCTTATAGTAATGTCTCCTATTTTTCAATCAAAACTCTAATCTTATGTTTTTTTATGAATGTCTACTATTTTTTATTCAAAACCCTAATCCTATGTTTTATTTTGGGAATGTCTCATATTTTTCAATCAAACCCCTAATCATAAGTTTTTTTAATGCCTACTATTTTTTAATCAAAACTAAAATCCTATATGGTAATGTCTCCAGTTTTTCAATCAAAACCCTAATCCTACGTTTTTTTGGGATTGTGATGCGCTCTCCGCAAGTGTACGGGGTCGCACATAAGTAATACAGTGGTACCCCATGAGGGGTAGGGTTGTTGAACATCAGGGACTGGACTAAAATTACTAATTCTTCTTCTAATCTCTAGTTAAGCAAGAATAGGGGTTGATTTAAAACTATAAAGTAAAATAAGCAAGAAAGAATAGGTAGAGATAACAGGTAGATTAGGATCGAGAGTTTCAACAACAAGGAAGCAATACCTCGAGACAATTCCTATGAGCTATAGCATGCTAACTAACTTCTAATGCCTACGAAGTATATTCTATGGTTCTTGTGTGTGCTCAGAAGCAATGATGCATCTATGATTCTCAAATACACCAAGTTTTGCTAGGGTAATTGTGGTTTCATACACAACAAGTTTTACAATCACACAAGGCAACTACCTCTATGGCAATCCATACACCGAGTTTTACCCAAGCAACTATGCAAATCAAACACATCAAGTTATGCAAAAACAAGATTAAATACAAGAAACCAAAAGAACTCTATAGAACATTAGAAGAGAGTATTCAAAGAATGCGAAGCGCCATAGTTCAACTTCCCGGGGCACCATGGATGGTTAACACCTTATGGATGGGTACAACATGGAAGAAGCAATTAAAGATCTAAAGAAAGAAGACATGACTCCCTTCTTCTCAAGAAACTCTTCCTAGTTGAGCTCCGTATGATAGCCCCACTTCTCTTGTGACTCCAACTCGTCCTTGATCCCCATAGATGGTGTGGTAAAGCTTGATCTTTGCCCTCATCAATGTCCTCCCGGTGGACAAGAAAAATCCCCGAACAAAGATAAGAGTGAATCATAGAAACTGGAGTCATAATGCTGATTTTCGGCTCGACACGGTCTAAGCACTATTGTGCTTCAACCGTGCTATCACATTGGGATTTCTGAGTGCATAAGTGAAGTGCTCCCATGGAAGAATCAGGAGGAAGAGAACTATCGTGGTTTGACTGCGGTTCGCCAGTGCATGACCGTGCTAGGAGCATCCTAATTGTGCTTCCCCTGATTGACAAAAATTATCTTTAAACTGGAATAATCAGGGGGAAGAGTACACTCATGCTAAGACCGTGCTAGGCCTGAGAGCACACCACTACTTGAATTATCACAAGGTAATCCTTCAGCCTAAGATAATCAGTGGGACAAAGCACCATCGTGCTCTGCCAGTGTTAAGATTGAGGACTTAGTAAAAATCTTCATTGTTTGCTCGTTTCATCCACGATTTCACTTCCAAGTTGGTTCGAGCTCCACATTCCTGCAGAGGGAACAAATATACCTAGAATAGCATCTTATATAGACAAAATAGTGCTAAAAGATAAGGAAATGAATTAATCGAGGGTAAGTAAATATGATATGAAATGCATTCATTAAATATCCCCACACATCAATGTTTGCTTATCCTCAAGCGATCCCACATCGCTCAAAAATGGAAAAGATGAGTGCATCACTTCTAATCTTAGGAGAATGGAAAATTCTTAAGTATAGGGGAAACAACGAGGGTTAGTTCAAACAAGAATGCTCAATAAAAGGCTACACGTTTCTGCCAAAGACCTTGTGTCTGTACACAACCCTTAATTGAGTGCCCCATAGTCTTGAGGAGCCCACCAAACACATCTTGATCTGAATTTCACTAAAAACGGTGGGTAGTAGTTTCATACACCCAAGAGGTAGCCTTCTCTTCCGGTAGGTCATCAAATGTACACTTGTAATGCTCAAAATTCGACTACTCAAAAAGTGGCTTTCACTCTACTAGGCCGATAGCTCTTCCTATCATCTTTTTACAAAACCAAAATTGCAAAACTGGACTGGTAGGGCATTCCTATTAAGGAATCTGACTTCCAAGGTTTTTTTTTTCTAGCCAAAAGATTATCATCCTATAAACAAGTGACTCCATAATTAGGGAAAAGTGATTATATATTAGGTCTTTAAAGTAAAAGTGAGTCTACAATTTGGTTCCAACAGTTACTAACACACATATGTCCCCCTAAATTTAAGAATTTTCCAACAAACCAATCATAGATCATCATTAGCAAGGTACTCATTCACAAAAACAAGCATGCAACCCTCACCCACACTTGAAAATTACATTGTCCTCAATATAGATATGTATGGCATGCATCACAACAATAAAGAAAAAAATTTAAAGAGAAGGTGCATTCAACTTTCCTATACAAGGAGAGTGACAATGCCCCTCTCAACATGTGTGCTATTCATTAGAACCACACTTTCTCAAACACGGAGAGTGATATTGCTACTCTCAATGTGTTGCCAAACTCCAAACACCAACACAATCCCTGAGATGAAATCCATTTTAATAAAAAGATAAACTAAAATATAACAACAAAGGATAATAACAAGATACTGAAAATAAAAATATAAAGCTATTGTGCAATCAAAATGGAGTGTTCTTAGCTTGGGAAGAGTCGCTAGAGGAGACAGAGTCATCCTGAGACTCGCCGAAGTAAGAAGTGTCACACCCACCCCGTCTACCGAGATAAAAGTGGCACTCATCAGTTAAAAATCCATTTTAACTGGAAAACTGACCCCTTGAAAAACCAAATCAATCATACAAAACAAAATTAATAATCTTTAAACAAACTACAGGTTCAAATATATGAATAAAACAAATATAATTACTACAATTTGCGGGTACCACCGCTACAAGATTGCGACAACAACACATAGAAAGAAAAGGGAACCACTTCAACTCGGAACTCAACCCTGACTAGCTCTATACTCACATAGGTAATCTAGTAGGGTCCTTCTACTACAACTGCAACACATTTTAGTTGGTCAATAGTGGATCAATAATTTCAAATAATTAAATTTAGCATATAAAGTATATAAAGATCAATTTCTCAAATAATTTCCCAACTTTCCCAAAGACCAGAATTTGGCAAAATACAACTTTAAAGAGCTTTTAAAACATAAATTCATCATGAATCGTTATCAAATCAATTTTCCCAAGGAATACAATTTTTGTGAGAGACTGCCATCCTGAGAGCAGTATCTAGCAAAAACACTCCCCGACTTAGCCGTCGTCGCGACTAGGTTGACAACCATCAAGATATTCACAACCTTGTCTTTGGCCATTGAGATTCCCACGTTGTTACTCTAGGTTTCTCACAGAACTAAACCCTGTCAATGGCTCTACGAACCTCTTGACCAGGGGTAAACTTAGGGTTGACCACGCCGCCTCCCATCAGGCCGGACAGTTAGACCTCAACTCTAGTGTCGGACTAAAGTAAGTAGTCACCATCAAAATCAATGAAAACTCCACAGCACAAGACTTGCATAATACCTGCAAAGTCCATATCCAGGAAACTATTCCTGTACCAAGAATGAAAACCAAATCTACAAGCATTGATAGTTTAAACATTTTAATTTGCACACATGGTTTCACAAATCATCTCAAAGTTAAGGTACACATAACCAATAAAATAAATGTGTAAAAATAATAATTACAACATATATACATGTATTTTCCAATGTTGAAATAATGTATAATTGTGCGAATCAGATATACTAATGTGATTGCTATGGCATAGCAAACCATAAATAATTATAGGTATCCTTTAACAATATAAATTATTAAACATAATATAATGAAATAATTAAACAATTATTTCAAACTAATAGCCATTAAGTACTTGTTTCAAAATAATGGCAATTAACCGATTATTTCAAAAGAGTAGCCCTACAAACTCACCTGGTCTCCGCTGGTTTTGTTGTTAAACCTAGAACTCCCTCCCAAGCTTGAACAACACCTAATACGAGAACGGAAATAAAATAAATAACACGCAACCTAATGATGAAATTGAACCCAAAAGAAAATACAACAAATGAATAATTGACTCTCTAATTAGGCTCACTCACCCTAAGCGGTTCAAACCAGACCTTGCATAATCAAACTAGATTCCAGTTGCACTTAAACCAACTCAATTTGGGCTAAACCATTCTGAACAAACTTGAACCAACCTCAACTTCACTTAATCAAGTTCAATTTCACCAACTAGGATTGAACAATTTCCAATTGTAATACAAAATCTCTTGAACTAACTTGGCTCAACGGAACCCAATTCTCCTTGAATTGATTCACACCAAAGTCATTAGACCAAAATCTGAACCAAGCCCAAATCAATCTCAACCAACTTAACCTAAATTCAGCCCAACTCAATTACACATTGAGTCCAAATCAAGTCAATCCTCAATTGGTTGCACCAAACCAGTTCTTTACTCTCATTCAAACCCAAATAAACTCAATCTATTTCAACCTGGCTAGCCAAACCCAACTCCAAGCCAATTGATTGAACATGACTCAATTAAATCAAGCCCACTTCACTTGATTTGATCAAGCCCAACTCTACCAATTTGGCTAAACTCAACCACTTAATCTCCATCCATTATCATCACCATCTTTAATCATCATCATTGTTTATATAGAAATTTTAATTTCTAATTCCCTTAGAAGTTCGGTATTCTACTTTGAATTAAAATCAAACAAAAAAAAAGAGATAAATAAAAAATAATAATGATGAATCATATTCTCCTACTTCAATTAGGAACAAAAAAAAGGGGGAAAGAATGGGTAGTATCCTATTCCAAATAAAGGTAAGGGGTAAATAAAAATAATAATAATGATATAAAAAAAAGAAGAGGAAAGAGAATATATATATTTATATATTTGAAGATATATATATACATATATATATATATGTATTTTTCGTTTAAAATTTTTAAAAAAAAATAATATATATATATAATAATGAAAAAAGGAGGGAAATTCAAAAAAGTACATCAAAAAACATATAAAAAGGAGGAGATTATAGATAGGATCGGAAATTTTGAATTCAATGTTTTAAAAAAAAATCTCCCGGGAGTTGGAGATTCTTCGCGGTATTGAGGATTTTTGGGACAAAAAAAAACAGATTTTCTTGGAAAAAGGAAGGAATAAGAAAAAAATAAAAAAAGAGGAGAAGGGAGAAGGAAGAAGAAAAAGAAGAAGGAGAGAAGAAAAAGAAGGTGTGAAGAAAGAAGAAGTAGAACTCGAAGAGAGCTTGATGGACGACAAAAGAAAGCCCGTAGAAACAACTGGATTATTTTCAACAGCAAAACAAAGGTACAATATTTGTTTTCTAAATGTTTCCCATATAAAAAAAATTAAAAGAGAAAAGAAAAAAAAAAAAATAATGAAGGGTCATATTTTTGCATGATGAACATGCCTGAGATCATACATTTATATTCAATGGGCCCCATCTTTTAATGATGTTTTTTTTAAATCCAATGCATGTCATACATGTATATGCCGCCCATGATCCATCACTCATGCATTAAGAAGAAAAAATGCAATGGGTTCCTACATTTTGTGATTTTTTTCGTGCATCTTAAAAAAAAAATGCACGTGCATACATCCATGATTAGAATGCATTTCTTTCCTCTCTCTCTCTCTCTCTCTCTCTCTCTCTCTCTCTCTCTCTCTCTCTCTCTCGTGTTTGTTCTTCTCTTCTCTTCCTCGTGTTCTCTCCCCAGGCTTTCTTTCTCTCTTTCGATCTCTGCACCTCGATGTCTAGCTTCTCTGATAAGACCTTGCTTGGCCGTGATAGCTATACATGTTGTGCTCGGTGATGGCTGTCGTTTGGTCATAAAGCACTCTTCTCGCCAGCCTGTTCACGCGTAGGCCCACCGTAATGACGAGGTGGGGAATGAGATCCGGGTCCTCTCTCATCTCTAAAGCCCGTTGCTTGGATCCTAGTCTCCCCGTTGATGAACTTTTGATGGCCGCTAGTGGTTGAGCATCTCAAAATCACTCATCTTCTCTAATGACGGCAAACCATCTGATGCTCCCTCGGCAGAAGAAGTTGGCCATCCGGACGCTGGTGTATAGAGGAGCAGATTTCCATTGTGAAGGAGATATTAAATTAATAAAAGGATTTCTACAAGATCTTGGGTTCAGAGAGGAGTTGCACTGTTGAAGATGTTTGCAAAGCTTATTAGAAGATATCTCTAAAGATGCAACCAAAACCCGATGCACTTGGCTCAGATGAAGCATTTAAAGGTGTTTCTAAGGCTTTCCATTGTCTCAGCAATGAAGATACCCGTATGAGAAATGATCTTGTGTGTTTAGAGGAGTTAAATTATGGTGTTGCCAGACCTGCTGTTAGAAATTACAATAAAGGATATAAGCATATAATGGATTTTATGAGGCTGATTTTGATGTAGATTTGATATTTAGGAATTTTTCCTTTAGTGAAGGGCCAATGCAAACTTCCTTTTAGGACATTTCAGTTTAGAATTGGTGGCATGGATAGACACATTGCTAACAAGATCCAGTGTTTTTTGTGGTGATGGTTCACAGAAGCTTAGGAACTGGTAAAAGCTTGGACAAGCATGGGATTGGAAGTGTCCTTTGAGTTTGTCCATTACTCATATTGAAGGATTGATTGGCTCAAGAGAGGCGATCTCCTTGCAAAGTTTTTTTTTATCATGGTTAGAAAACTCTAGACATGCTCCTTTCAAAATCGGTTTAGGACATGTATTTTATTTTGCTATGTTCCTATGTTTGACTTTTTTTAGAATGATGATATTTTGTTTTTAAAAGAGATATACGGAGGAGAAGTTTATTGGTGAGGGGTATTTTTGGTAAAAAAATGATGAAAGAAAAATAAAAAAAAATGAAGGAAGAGTAAAAGAGAGAGAACGAAAAATAAAAGAAAAGAGAAAAAAATGATGAAAGGAGAAAAAAAAAAGGGGAAAGAAAAAAATGGAAAAAATGAAGGTGAGTTTAGAAAAAAAGAAGAAAAAAAAAGAAAGGGAAAAATGAAGGAAGAAAAAAAAAGATATGAAAATGAATAATGGACGAATTTATTGAGGGTATTTTGGTAATTTTGCTTTGCAAGGCCTCTAGAAAAATCCTATGAAATTTCTCTCATTCCACCTTGAAGTTTTGACTTTCTTGGGGTAATAAGAATTTCTATGAAATTTCTCTCATTCCACCTTGATGTCTTGACTTTCTTTGGGTAACGAGAATTTCTATGAAATTTCTCTCATTCCGCCTTGAAATCTTGATTTTCTTGGGGTAACAGGAAATTTTCATAAATTTCTCTCATTCCATCTTGAAATCTCGATTCTCTTGGGGTAACGAGGATTTTTACATAATTTCTCTCATTCCACCTTGAAATCTCGATTTTCTTAGGATAACGAGGAATTTTTCATAATTTCTCTCATTCCGCCTTGAAATCTTGATTTTCTTGGTGCAACGAGGAATTTTCCACAATTTCTGTCATTCCACCTTGAAATCTTGATTTTCTTGGGGTAACGAGAAATTTTGCATAAACATTTTCTCTCATTCCACCTTGAAGTTTTGACTTTCTTGCGGTAATGAGAAATTTTTATGAATTTCTCTCATTCCACCTTGAAGTCTTGACACTCTTGGGGTAAAGAGAAATTTTTTTCATATCAAATCCCTCTCTTCGAGCTCACTTTGTGGTCTTTTGACACTCATTGGTGTAAAAGGAAAATATGGAATGAAAAGAAGAGTAAATTTTCTTAAAGTGGAAGGAAGAGTAAAAAAAAGAAAGAAGAAATGAAAATTTACAAAAATATCTCTTGTCAACACATTAGGAAAAAAGAGAAGAGTTGACTCTCATTGGAGTGAAAAGAGGCGAAATGAAAAGTGAAAAGAAAAGAATTATTTCTTTAAATTAAAGGAAGAGTAAAAAAAATTTGAAAAAATTTCACAAAAAAATGATGATGAATGAAAGGAAAAAAAATGAATGAAAATTTTCACAAAAAAAAAATATGCCTCTCGTCAACACTCATTGAAAAAGTTGAGTTGGCAAAGATTTTTCTAAAGCCCATTATGAGGTCTCTTTTCACGAAAATGAAGTAGAGAATTCAATTGCTGGATTAACAAACAGAAATGATGTTCATAATTATCGCTTGAAATCCATTTTTTTAAAAGCAAATAAAAATTATCAAGTTAATGACCTAACCATGTTAAGGGTCACAATTTAAAAAAAAAATAAAATCCAATAGCCATGGCTCAAAAGCATTGAAGAGTCAAGACCTAAATACCTCATGTAAGCCACAAATGCAACTCTGAAGTTTTCAAGACACCAAGAAGTCAAAGGCTTGAGGAGTTTCACAAGTCATGGAGTTGGAGATTTTACAAGCACAAAGAACTAAAGTCTTCAGTGATAAAAGAAGCAAAAATGACCTAGTAGGCAACTCGTAAATGTAGAGTGACTGCAGCTTGAGATCTAAGCGATATGTCCAGATACAAACCCACATAAAGAAAAGAAGAAATCAAGGAGGGCTACATTCATGGAGTTAAAAGGATCTTCCGACATACTTTCAGTAAAGGAGTTAAGAACGCCAGCTGAGCAAAAAAAGAAGTTTGATGAGCATGATAAAAATAGCTCCTTCTTTAGAAAAAACTCTCTTGTCAAGCTCTTTTGTAAAAAAATAGCTCTCTTAATACTCATGTATTTTCTCTTATGACCATGTGTTCGTATGCATCTTTAAAATTAATAAAAAAATGTTATATCTGCTCAGTTATTTCTCATTCACACTTGTTTCTTAATCGGAGGTTCCTATGACATTGTCTGGGGTAATTAATATTAGGGGCTTGCACCTAAAAGGAGTCATGAACCTGCAATCATCTCAAATATAAAAACATTAAAAAAAAAATTTGATTTGTAATCCATGCTTTTTACCCGATCAATCCTAATTAATGGCCGGGTGAAAAGAAAGGAGCCCACAATCATCAACTTAGTCATCATTATCCACTTAGTTAACCAAGCCAAACCGTAATTCCGGTTTCTACAGTAATCTATAGTAAACCAGAAAATTCATCCTCCATTCCAAGTTAAATCCATTTGAAATACATGGTTTGTTTTCTAAAGCAACTTGAATCACTCATCTCCGCTGATCTCCACATTCTCTCTTTTTTTTTTGTTTTCATCAGAACACTGTTGCAACCATTGAATTAGAAGAAAAAAAATTGCAACCATTGAATAAGAAGAAGAAGAAGAAGAAGAAGAAGAAGAAGAAGAAGAAAGCCCACATAAAAACCAGCTATTTACACCTTATCTCTAACTTAAATTTTACGCTAAAATTCCTCGTCAGTACACTGAAAATAAAATTTCGTATAAAAAGGTCCTTGAAAAGTCTCCAATGGTCCCTGAATTATGAAATAGTATTTCCAAAAAGTTCCTGCAAACTTACCTTTCAGTCCTTGGTTTTTTGATACACTACAGATGAAACCATTTTATTACTTGTGAACCCAAAAATTTTCTATAAACTTTCACACTTATGTCCTTATTCTTTCCACTTGGGTTTCTCAACAAAAAGCGCTTTCTGCGAGGGAAAAAAATCTTCTTGCAATTTAGATAATAGCTTTCGAATAAAAATTTCTTACAGATTTCCAAAGGTTCAGGGTATTACAATCCTTCCCCATTAAGAAACTTTTGTCCTCGAAATTTCCTCAGTAGGCATCGATCTCACATTACTGAATTCACTTACTTGTTGCAACAACTATTCTGTTGCTCCAAACCTGCTCAATAGTACACAAAAATCTGCTAAAATTACAATCGGGTATCTGCTGGTGATCAAAGTGAACCAAATTCCCTTTATATGATGTTGTATACAGTATACAGTATTTTTTTGTTGTGCTACTCAGACTTCCTTACTTCCAGCACTTAGAGAACAAAACAATCTTGTAATTTTACCACAAGCCATGAGAAAAGCAACTTCTTATCCACAACTAGAAATACAACATACTGAATATACACAGGTGGAGTACAAACATCTTAAGCACACAAGCGATAATACAAACAGGTTATTCCACAATTCATAAGTCCTCATACAATTACTGAACCTCACCCTTGTCTATGGTATTGGTGTAACCTTTCCCAATTCAATTGCTCAACTGCTACACCATAGTTAAGAACTGCATGGGCATCATCAAATGTCGTTACAAACTCCTCAAGAACTCCATACGTCCATCTCAATTCTGGCATGTGACTCTCGTCTTGGTGACAATGTTCCATGTAAATATTCCTCAGCTCTAAAGCAACTATGGAGCTAAAATCTCTGGTATTCATGGTTACCACATAACGAGATCGTGGAACATAAACATCAGTCATTGCTTGCCCATGGTTATTAGGCACAATAGTAGAACTAGAAGGTGCTGGGGCAATAGGATTAGAGCTAGAGGATACTTCAGCATCAGTCTAGTTTTTACCTTTCTTTTCTTCACTCTTTCACTCGTCCTCACTCCCTCTTTGTTCCTTCTTTTCTCTTCTCTGCTCTTCTTCCTCTCTTTGTTGATCCTCCAAGAAGTATCTCTCGACTTTTTCTCTCTTACACATTGGAGGAGGCCCTTGTCTCAGTTGTCTCAATGTCTTGGTTCCATTACTGAGAAATCCTTAAGACACTTAATATTCCACTGATGAAAATTAAAGGTCTGATCTTCTCATCTATTTAAACTCAACTAAACCACACTTAGAGGAGCTGGTTATAGTCCATCCAATGCCTGACAAATCAAAGCTTGAATCAATATCACGTCATGACACAATTTTTAAGAAACAACAGATAAATGATAAAGAAGACTGGTTACTCATTCATAGGCATAACCCCCATATCTTAAGCACAGGTGTGTCTATAGTATCTTTCAAATCACATTGTGAATGACTATGTAGTAGTCAATAAGGAGCATGCCAAACACCCACTTTGGCATCTTCATGTTAACTTATTTTGGACAAAACTAATTCTGACAAATATCTCAATCCATGATTCTAATCAAAGTGCCATGCTCAATTCTCTGTCTCAAATGTCAAACCATATTATTAGACCTAGTTTGTAATATGCAACTGATAAGTGCTTGTCTATAAGTAATATGAAGTATACTTTTCTTATAATGAGCATCACATTTATCATATTTTATAGCTCATTCATGTGTGTTTATGTTCTTTTGTGCATTTAGGGTTGTAGAGACAAGTTTGGAAGAAAGAAAGCAAAAGTAGATCGTGGACGCCATTATTGATGAAATTCTTGGATCGAACAAGGGTCAAGACACAAGTTGTGCTCATAAACATGTGGGTGTGTACCAACCTCCATTATGCTCAAGTTAATACACAAAGTGAAGGGGCACAAAGGCAGTCACACTCATATATTTTGACTTGTGCAACATTGTTAAGAGCTTCATCAATGTGGTTTAATTGAAGACGTGACATGATCTACCGCATGGATGTGTGCCCAATCATGTGGCTTCGATGAAGAAAATGATTTCGGTAGTATTTGGGCAGGTACTATAGCAGTTTACTGTGCTAAAACACTGCACTGAAAATGCTATATCAGTTAATGTTCACATTGTGCAGGAAAATGCAACCTGGAAATCCACACGGTCAATTGAAAATTTCACACGCTAATGTGGATGCCTGATTTCAACCCTATAAATACCTCTTTGAGAGTTTTATTTGGGGATCTTATTCCTATGTTTTGCCATCTTTTGTGGCGAGCACGGCTAGGGTTTGGAGAGGCTTTTGTTGGGTTTTAGGAGCGGTTCTACGGCATTCGACATCGAGTTCCTTTGGAGAACCGCTATTCGGGAGCTTTCATTAGCATTGATTAGGCGAGATGTGCCCTAAGTTTGATAAGGAACCTTTGGAGAAGTCTAGGCGGCTTCTAAGAACATTGACACTGACGATAAGGGGGTTCTTTCTATGGATTGCTTGCACTTACTTTTAATTTTATTATTGATTTTTTATTGTTTCATGGAGATCTAAACTCCTATTGGGTGCTTAGACATGTAAACCTTAGGATGATTTTGTTTCATTAACTCATATTTTGTTTCCTTTAATTGATGTTTTAATTGAGTTTTAATATCGTGTGCTTGTTGATTTGATTTTCCTTTAGAGTGACATTAGAGTTGAGAATCTATCTAGGCAATCCTATGAAGGGGTGACAACTTCATTGGGTTAGACTTAGCGAGATTGAATAGGGTTGAGAGGGTGAGTCGAGAGGTAGTGGAACATCTCCTTTCTCTGCTGACGTGATTTATCCTACCTCCACGTTCCAAGAGTTCTTTGTGGTCATGATAGAGTGAAGTGCTAAGATACAAACTCCACTGGGCTTAGTTGCACGAGTAATAGAGTGAAGTGTTGAAGTAATCCTTAGTGTTGGGGCATAATCGTGACTAGGGATCTTTCTCCTGGACCAAATGGTTAGATCTATATTATGAAATAGGGTTTATCACTTGGAATCCCTAGAGCTCCAAGCAATCCTACATAATATGAGGCGTGGAGAGTATCCCCTAATGTCGAGGGATAGTGTAAAGGACTAGTCATGGTTGACTTTGTGTTTGGGACTGTATGTCTTTGGATTTCCATGACTCATTAAACATCAATAAGGAGGCATAACATTAGTCTTGCCCTTGAAATAATAGTCGTAAGGTGAGCATTGTCCTAATACCCCATTTTACCATCAATTATCTCTCCTTACTCCTCTTGCTTTCTCTAATCTTTTACTCTTCTTTGCATTGATTTCTTTAATTCAACATCACAAATTGGTTTTCATTCTAGATAAATAGCAATCCTTTTGTTTCTAAGCAACTATTCCCGATGGATTCGACTACCCACTCACTGGGGAATTTTTTTACTTCAATGATCCATACACTTGCAGTACACACAAGCAAGGAGTATGTAAAGTTTTTGGCGCCGTTGCCGTGGATTAGGCATTTTAGAAATATTTGACTTTGCTATTTTAGCTATTCATCACTTGTTCTATTTCACACTTTCATATACTTGCATAATTCTAATTTGTTTTTCTTTCTTTCTTTGGTTGCATCTCCATGTTACAACCCGAGGTAACCCTTCGACATTAGTTGAACATGATCTAGTCATTGGAAGGAGAACTCATAGATGAGGAAAGGAACCTATACAAGAATGGATAAATCAACCTATGATAGAAGTTGAAGGGTCTGACAATATGGCAGAACAACATGGGCAGTAGAGAACACTCTCAGATTATTCACGATCCACGGTTCTTGGCACGCAGTCTAGCATTGTGAGTCCACCGATTGCAGCTCAGAGATTTGAGCTCAAGCCAGGCTTCATCCAGATGTTACAGCAGTCTGCACAACTTAATGGTTTGGCCGATGAGGATCCTAACAACCACATGGTCAAGATTAATGGAGTCATGGATGATGCTATCAAGTTAAGAGCCTTCCAATTTTCCTTGAAGGGGAGAGCAAAGCAATGGTTACATTCGTTACCTAGATCATTGATCACTACTTGGGAGGAGATGGTGGAAGCTTTCCTAGCTCAATATTTCCCTCCTGGAAAATCTGTGAAGCTCAAGAATGAAATATCGTCTTTTATGCAAACAGAATTTTAATCTCTTTTTGAGACATGGGATAGGTTCAAGGATCTCCTGCAGAAATGTCCTCAACATGGGTTCCCCGATTGGATGATTACCCACACCTTCTATAATGGTTTGAACCCGAGTAAAAAGTAATTACTTGATACTACAGCAAGAGGTACCTTAGAAAGTAAAACCCCAAAGAAGGTCGACTGCTCATTGAAGAGATGGCTATGAACAGTTATCAGTGGAACTCACGAGGGAAGAAGAAGGTAGCCAGACATTATGAGATCGATTCAGCCATATCATTGGTAGCCCAGGTTGAGTCCTTGAGCAAGAAGCTAGACACTCTAACTTCTCCTAGATTGGCGGTAGTGATGAGTTACACAGGGTGTTGGTGAGGACATGCTTTATCTGATTGCCTGATTGATATTGGTGGTACAACTTCAGTGGAACAGGTGGATTTTGTAGGAAATGCAATGAGGGGTCAAGGAAATCCGTATAGCAATATCTACAATCCAAGGTAGAAGAGCCACCCAAACCTTTCTTGGAGTAATCAAAGGGAACAGAAGGCTATAGCTTCATCAGGTTTCTAACAACAACAACAAGCCCCGATTATCGAGAACAGAGTTTCAGGGTTGGAGAATTGGATAACTTATTTGGAGAAGGCTTTGACCAAGTTCTTTCAATCATCATGATAAACGCCTAAATGTATGTATTTTATACGTATTAATCTTGTATTACTTGTGTATATTTTAATGAATTGATGCCCGTTTATGTGTAATTTGGTTATTTCGGTGTTGCAGATCTTAAAAGAGCCGAACGAAGCTTAAAAATGCAAATTTGATGAATTCGACACCAAAAACTGCATTTTTTGCCAGCACTGTAGCATACTGTAGCTGATCACTATTCATGCAGCGGGCATTTGGCTGTGAGCTTCACGGGCTCCATACGCCCGCATGGGTGCCCGTGAGGTTTGCTGGAATTTCACAACCCTCGGTACTGTAGAATAAACACCGTAGCAAAATTGCTGCAGCTGAGCACTGTAGCACCGGCATATTTTCTGGGCGAAACGGCAATGAGCTTCACGGGCTCCATGCGCCCGCATGGAGCCCGCATGGACCTGACGGTATATATTTCGGGCTGAACTTTTAGGGCAAGGGAGGAGGGAGAAGCTTTTGGGGGGAGTTCTTGGAGCCGACTTCCACCAGTTCAAAGGAGGCAAGATTACACGTTTTGGAGAAGGGGAATCAAAGGGAGAAGCTTGGTTTGGCTAGATCTTCATCGATCTCTTCTTTGTGAGCTTGTAGACAACAAGGGAAGCTGCCCCGTTTGCGGCGTTCGTGGAAGCTTTCCACCTCACTTGGCTTGTCATCTCACTTCTATTGTTTGAAGGAGTTTTCTTATGCCATTTGTAGTTGTTTTCATGGACCTATTATTTGTATTTGTTTGCATGGACGAGTAGACCCCAAGGTCACCGGATGCCGGTGAACCTTGGGGTGAACTTGTGTATTTGGATGATCTAGTTTTGTTTATTGCAATTGTTGTGTGTTTGTGATTCATTCTTGGTGCATTCGATGTGTTGCTTACATGAAAACTCTGTAAACCAACTCCTAGGTTGTAGTTGGTAGCGTGACCATCGCCCTCGTACTAGACACACCAAGTTTGAAAGGGATTCATGTATGAATACGCCGTGACCATCGGGTATTTTGTACCACTCCAACTTTAGGGCTAGACCAAGTCGTGTTCCGGCTCTAATTAGTGACCCCTTTGTTAATGCAATCATATGAGGATTTGATCGGAAGAAATTTTGTATCAATACTTATACCGGATTAGGGGTCAGTTGCCGTGACCATCGGGTTGATCTAATTTAGGAAATCTCTAGGTCCAAACCCTTAATTGCTTGACACTCTTAGCATCCTTTACACTTTAGTAACCCCTAGGGAATCCGCATCCGTGACCATTTCTTTCTCCTGATTTTATATCCATGCCTTATTTTAGACTCCTCTTGTAGTTCTTTCTTTTTAATTAATAGATTAGAAAAACCCTTCGAATCCTTCGGCTAGACAATACGCAAAGAGGAAGTAAGGGTAGATCCTTGGGACCAGGGAATACGACCCTTTCATGCTCGCACGAGAGGTATTACTTGACAACTCCGTGCACTTACGGATCTCGCACCAAGTTTTTGGCGCCGTTGCCGGGGACCCACAAGGAATACTCGGAAAACTTAGAGTTTATTGATTTAGCCATTATTTCTTTAATCCTGTACATTTGTTTCTTTTATTTTGCACTTTTGTTCCTTTTTATTTTATTCAAAATTATTTTCTGCTTTTAAATAGCTCTTTTTGTTTAACATTTTCTAGTTATTCATTATCCACTACAATCATGTTTTCAGCCAGCAGTTGGGGTGATGCTTCCTGTCTGCATATTCCATACTCAAATTCCCTACTTGATTCTCTAATGGCACTTGAACTAGAATGGATGATTAGTACGCACATTCTTGATAGTTTTAGATGGTCTGAGCATTACAGTGTGGCTAGAACTGTACCCTTGGAAGAACTCGATGTGCAGGACCTATTCGCGCATTATCTGAAGACCAACAATGTGTTGCCAATAGTTGAGCTTACTCCACTTGTCCTCCCCTCCATCCCCATCGCTGAGGAGGAAAGGAACAGGTCTGATAACTCTGGTGTACTAGTTCAGCGAGATGAAGAGGAAATAGATCTCATGGGGAGAAGTGACTCAGGGTCATCAGGGTGTGAGATTCACGCTATAGAAGAGTGCATGGATAGTGGTAGCTCCACGGATGAGAAGTATAGAGGATTCGAAGATTTTGATTTCGGGAAGTCTGGGGGATTAAAATCATCAATTGAGGAACCCCCGGATCTAGAACTGAAGCCGCTACCCAAGCACCTGGAGTACGCATTTCTGGCAGAGGGATCAAAACATCCAATCATCATTGCCTCGGACTTGACCCCTAAGCAAAAATCTGACCTTCTGAGTGTGTTAAAAAAGCACAAAAAAGCAATTGCGTGGAAGATTTCAGATATTAAGGGGATTAGTCCTTCCTTTTGTACAGACAAAATTCTCATGGAAGATAATCATAGGCCGACAGCTATACCCCACAGCGGCTCAACCCCTAATATGAAAGAAGTAGTGCAGCTGAGGTGATCAAACTTCTTGATGTCGGCATCATTTACCCTATCTCCGACGGTGAGTGGGTGAGCCCGGTGCAGGTGGTGCCGAAAAAAGGGGGGATGACGGTGGTCACTAATGAAAAAAAATGAATTAGTCCCCACTAGAATGGTCACAGGTTGGAGGGTGTGCATAGACTACAGAAAACTCAATGATGCTACTAGAAAAGATCATTTCCCTCTACCTTTCATTGACCAAATGCTTGAACGACTAGCGGGGGCACTCATATTCTCGCTTCTTGGATGGTCTCTCCGGATACTTTCAAATCCCAATTGCCCCAGAAGACCAGGAGAAGACAACTTTCACATGCCCCTATGGTACTTTTGCTTACCGTCGTATGCCTTTTGGTCTATGTAACGCTGCCCGACTACCTTCCAGTGATGCATGATAGCCATATTTGATGATCTTGTGGAAGATATTATGGAGGTTTTCATGGATGATTTCTCAGTTTTTGGTGATTCTTTTGGCCTCTGCCTCAAAAATCTAGAGCGGGTTTTAGCCAGATGTGAGGAAACCAACTTGGTTCTCAGCTGGGAAAAGTGTCATTTTATGGTCAAGGAAGGCATTGTGCTTGGTCATAGGATATCACAACAAGGAATTGCGGTGGATAAGGCCAAGGTTTCCACCATCGAGCAGCTACCTCCCCCAACGTCGGTGAAAGCCATTAGGAGCTTTTTGGGACATGCAGGTTTTTACAGAAGATTCGTCAAGGATTTTTCATTGATTGCACGACCACTTACAAAACTTCTTGAGAAGGACGCTGCATTCGAGTTTGGTGATGAGTGCATGACTGCTTTTCTTACCCTTAAGAAAAAGCCTGTTGAAGCCTCGATTATTGTGTCCCCCGATTGGAATTTACCTTTTGAACTCATGTGTGATGCTAGCGACTTCGCAGTGGGGGCAGTTCTTGGGCAACGTCGGGGGGGATCATTTCCACCCTATTTACTATGCAAGCAAGAGATTGAATGATGCTCAAGAGAATTATACGACCACCGAGAAAGAAATGCTTGCTGTGGTTTTTGCATTTGACAAGTTCCATTCATATTTAGTGTTATCAAGGGTGATCGTGTTCACAGACCATTCTGCTCTAAAACATCTTTTGAGAAAACAGGATGCAAAACCTCGTTTGATCCGGTGGGTACTCTTGCTTCAGGAGTTTGACTTGGAGATTAAGGATAAGTGGGGGGCTGAAAATTTTGCCGCCGACCACCTATCGTGCCTTGTGATCCTATTGGAGAGCACCAAGGATAGAAAGGAGATAAATGATGTTTTTCCTGATGAGCAGTTGTTTATCATTCAAATAATGAGAGAAGAAGAAATTCCATGGTTCGCTGATTTTACAAACTATCTTGCTGCAGGGACACGTCCTGATCGGCTGACTTATCAACAACAGAAGAAGTTATACTCTGATATAAAATATTACTTCTGGGAAGATCCCTATTTGTTTAGAACTTGCGCCGACCAGGTGGTGAGGAGATGTGTATCTCATTCGGAAGGGTATTCTATCTTGGAGCATTTCCATGCCGGTCTCGCTGGGGGGCATTACAGTGCCAACCGAACGACCAGGAAAATTCTAGATGCAGGTTTCTATTGGCCGTCCATCTTTCAGGATGCACAAAAGTTTGTTCAATGTTGCGATAGGTGTCAGCGGACTGGAAACATTTCAAGGAGAGATGAGATACCACAAACCTGGACCCAAGCTTGTGAGGTGTTTGATGTGTGGGGGATTGATTTCATGGGACCCTTCCCTAGTTCCCGTGGTAATCAGTTTATTCTGGTAGCTGTAGATTATGTTTCTAAATGGGTTAAAGCACAGGCATCCCCCACAAGTGATGCACGAGTGGTAGTAAAATTTTTAAAAAAACTATTCTCCAGATTTGGTACACCGAGAACGATCATCAGCGATAAAGGAACCCACTTTTGTAACTCTCAGTTTACAAACACCCTGAAGCGATATGGAGTATTCCACAGGGTTGGAACTCCGTATCATCCTTAAACTAGTGGGCAAGTTGAAGTCTCTAACCGCGAATTGAAACGGATTTTGGAGAAGTCCGTAAGTCAGCACAGGAAGGATTGGGCAGATCATCTGGATGATGCCCTTTGGGCATATCGGACAGTGTATAAGACACCTCTTGGAGCGACCCCTTATAGGCTAGTCTACCGGAAAGCTTGCCATTTACCCGTCGAATTGGAACATAAAGCATACTGGGCTATTAAGCAACTGAATTTTGATACTCAGCTAATCGGTCATAAGCGGAAGTTCCAACTAAGTGAGTTGGATGAATGGCGTACTATGGCATATGAAAATTCCTTGCTTTACAAGAAAAGAATCAAGGAGTATCATGACCGACACATTAAACATGGGAGTATCATGACCGACACATTAAACATGGGAAACACTTCAAGGAAGGGGATCAAGTTCTTCTCTTCAATTCGAGGTTACGACTCTTCCTGGGGAAGTTAAAATCGAGATGGCACAGACCCTTCACAGTTTCACAAGTCTTTCCCCATGGCGCCATCGAGATAACTCATCCGGAGAAAGGTACATTTAAGGTTAACGGTCATCGATTGAAGCCATATCTATCTTGGAGCACTTCTCTTGGGCTTGGAGGTAATTCCCCACCATTTGATCCACCTTGAGGACTCAAGATATGAGCTTCATTCTCACCACCCCTCAAGAATTGATCCTACCCCTTGTTCATACATGTATTGCACAATCTTCATCAACAAAATGGGGCAGTCTCTTTACCCTACCCTTTCATGCTTGATTTAATTATTACGAATGCTACACCATGTTCTGCTGATTAGTGTACATTGAGGGCAATGTACGATTCTAGGTGTGGGGATGGGTTATTTGTATGCTTACTTCACCAGCGATAGCTATGATTTATTGTTAAGAACCTCCTGCCTTGAATAAATGATAGTAATGAGTTGTAGTGTTATTTGTGCTATAAGGAAGTCATGTTTTCTCTCTAGGGCTTTCTTCGAACTTTGACACGTAACTTCTACCTTGTTTGCCCTAGCTAACCCTATCGCTTTGATTTAAAGTGTTAGAGTGGTAAATTCATCACTCAATGGTCTTTTTAAGAGCTTTTTGGTTCTTTTTGTTCATTTTGCTTTATCCCTAAGTGAAGTTTTTGCATGAAAGTGCTCGGGGAGACATGTATATACTTGTTATCTTTTTTTAAAAAAAAACATAAAAAAAATAAAAAAATAAAAAAAATTGAAAAAAATGAAAAAAATGAGTCTATGTCAGTATTCCTCTACTAGTTTAGCATGAATGCGTCTATGTAGACTGTAATCAAGTAGGTTGGGTGGCTCTTGTGCCTAATCGAGCATGTGCATCCTTCCGAAAGATTATAAGATATTTTTGTACAGCTACGTTAGGCGGACTCGAAAAATTGAAAATGCAAAATGCTTATTCTCTTGGACTCTATCATGCATTCACTTAGAAGCTAGAGTATGGATCTGTAGACCAAAAGGACTTTTTGACTTGCCATTGAGGGTGTCTTTAACATTTTCACACGGTAATCATTGAATGTGGCATGAATAGGAAGAGCGAGGGAAGAAGTATATACACACACTCACGAGTAAAGCACTCTAGGGGACTCATGACTATCTTTACTAAGTTGGTTATTGTGCAACTCATTTTCTTGATTTCATTTCATCTGTGCTTGAGGGGTTCTTCACTATTTGAGCTTGAGGTCGTACATTTAGCCGTTTATCTTCTTGCCCCTATTCTTTCATGTGTGTTTGCTTGAGGACAAGCAAACGCTTAGGTGTGGGGATGTTTGATAAACGCCTAAATATACGTATTTTATACGTATTAATCTTGTATTACTTGTGTATATTTTAATGAATTGATGCCCGTTTATGTGTAATTTGGTTATTTCGGTGTTGCAGATCTTAAAAGAGCCGAACGAAGCTTAAAAATGCAAATTTGATGAATTCGACACCAAAAACTGCATTTTTTTTGCAGCACTGTAGCGTACTGTAGCTGATCACTATTCATACAGCGGGCATTTGGCTGTGAGCTTCACGGGCTCCATGCGCCCGCATGGGTGCCCGTGAGGTTTGCTGGAATTTCACAACCCTTGGTACTGTAGAATAAACACCGCAGCAAAATTACTGTAGCTAAGCACTGTAGCACCGGCATATTTTCTGGGCGAAACGGCAGTGAGCTTCACGGGCTCCATGCGCCCGCATGGAGCCCGCATAGACCTGACGGTATATATTTCGGGCTGAACTTTTAGGGTAAGGGAGGAGGTTTTTGGAGAGGCTTTTGGGGGGAGTTCTTGCAGCCGACTTCCACCAGTTCAAAGGATTCAAGATTACACGTTTTGGAGAAGGGGAATCAAAGGGAGAAGCTTGGTTTGGCCAGATCTTCATCGATCTCTTCTTTGGGAGCTTGTAGATGACAAGGGAAGCCGCCCCGTTCGCGGCGTCCGTGGAGGCTTTCCACCTCACTTGGCTTGTCATCTCACTTCTATTGTTTGAGGGAGTTTTCTTATGCCATTTGTAGTTGTTTCCATGGACTTATTATTTGTATTTGTTTGCATGGACGAGTAGACCCCAAGGTCACCGGATGCCGGTGAACCTTTGGGTGAACTTGTGTATTTGGATGATCTAGTTTTGTTTATTGCAATTGTTGTGTGTTTGTGATTCATTCTTGGTGCATTCGATGTGTTGATTACATGAGAACTCTGTAAACCAACTCCTAGGTTGTACTTGGTAGCGTGACCATCGCCCTCGTACTAGACACACCAAGTTTGAAAGGGATTCATGTACGAATATGCCGTGACCATCGGGTATTTTGTACCCCTCCAACTTTAGGGCTAGACCAAGTCGTGTTCCGGCTCTAATTAGTGATTTCCCCCTTTGTTAATGCAATCATATGAGGATTTGATCTGAAGAAATTCCGTATCAATACTTATCCCGGATTAGGGGTCAGTTGCCGTGACCATCGGGTTGATCTAATTTAGGAAATCTCTAGGTCCAAACCCTTAATTGATTGACACTCTTAGCATCCTTTACACTTTAGTAACCCCTAGGGAATCCGCATCTGTGACCATTTCTTTCCCCTGATTTTATATCCTTGCCTTATTTTAGACTCCACTTGTAGTTCTTTCTTTTTAATTAATAGATTAGAGAAACCCTTCGAATCGTTCGGCTAGACAATACGCAAAGAAGAAGTAAGGGTAGATCCTTGGGCCCAGGGAATACGACCCTTTCGTGCTCGCACGAGAGGTATTACTTGACAACTCCGTGCACTTGTGGATCTCGCACCACATCCGATACGAGATTTCAGTCGGTTGAAGCAACACTTCGTAACCACACCGCATTATTGCATAACTTGGAGAACAAAGTGGGACAAATTGTGAAGTCACTATTGAAAAACCTCAAGGGAGTTTGTCTAGCAACACAAAGACTACTCCAAGAGAGCATGTGAAGGCGATCACTTTGAGAAATTGTCGTGAAGTTGAGAGTAAGCTCCCTACCGAAAAGACAATGGTTGAGTAATCCAAGGAAGTGGAGGTTGAGGAGAGATCTAAAGAGAAGGAGGTGGCACCTCCACCTTACAAGCCAAGAATTCCTTACCCTTCAAGAATGAAGAATAACCATAATGATGAGCAATACTATAAGTTTTTGGGTCTATTCAAGCAGTTCCACATCAATATCCCATTTGTGGGGGCGTTGTCTCAAATGCCTCGCTATGCAAACTTCCTTAAAAACCTCTTGGTCAACAAAAGGAAGTTGGAGGAGAGTGCATCTGTGATCTTAAATGCTTCATGCTCGGTGGTTTTATAATAGAATATACCGAACAAGAAGAAAGACCCTGGTAGCTTCATCATTCCATGTAACATTTGTAACTTGTGTAAAGAGAAGACATTGGCAGATTTCGGGGCTAGCATCAATATCATGCCTTATGCATTCTTCACAAGCTAGGCTTGGGAGAGCTTAGGCCCACTCGGATTGTACTTCCATTGGCCGATGGATCAGTGCAACATCTGAGGGACATAATTGAGGATGTACTTGTGAAGGTTGATAAGTGCATCTTTCCTGCAGACTTTGTGGTATTAGATGTTGATCAGGATGTCGAGGTTCCATTGATACTTGGGAGGCCATTGTTGCACACTTCCAAAACAATCATTGGCATGGATGGTGGTGAATTGACAGTAAGGGGCCATTTGGTTCGCGGTAATGTAGAAAGATGACCATGAGTTACGTGGTAATATGAAAATATTACCACGTTTGGCATTGGACCGGTGGTAATGTAGATGGTAATATCACATTACCAACTTATAAATATTACCAAGAAAGTGGTAATCCTATTACCACCAAATTTGGTGTGTATCTTGGATTACCATGGTAATCTTATAACTTTTTATATTTTAACAAATTGATTACCATGACAACCAAACATGGTAATGAACTATTCTCGGTAATAAGAGTTCCCAACCAAACATGGTTATATTAAATTACCACAATATTCCCAACCATATAACATTCCCACTCATATTACCATGGTAATCTCGTTACGTTGTAATATGTCATTACCACGAACCAAATGGCCCCTAAGAGTTGGAGATGACAAGTTGACATATCGCCTCACTGAGGCCATGCGACATTCTCTTGAATTCTATGATACTTAATATTTTTTGACACCATTGATTAGTTGATTGATTATTATGTGCAGGAAATGTTGTGTTCTTACCCAATGGAGGGATGGCAAGATCAAGAAGTGGAGAATGAAGAAATCTTATCACTTGATCTAGAGGATAAGTTGAAACCTACCCCTGGAGTCATGAAGAAGATGATCCAAAAGTTCATGAGGACAAGGAGACGTCACAAGAAGCGTCCAAATACTAGTGAGGATGAGCAGTCACGAAGTAAAGGTGAGGATCCCTTGTGTAGTAATAAACTCGATAACTCCCTCTCTACCTTGCAAAAATTATTTTCATCATGCTTTCAAGTTGTAGGTAAGAGGGTAACATTTATTCATGAACCCCTGTAAGGTAAGGACAGGTATGTCAAGCCTAGTGACGTTAAACAAGCGCTTCTTGGGAGCAACCCAAGTCTTTACCGTTTTTCTAAGTTTTAGTTTAGTGTTTGCATGAATAAAAGGTTTAGTTTTGGTGTCTTGATTTTTACGTCCTATTGCTATGTTTTTCTCGTGGATCATTGGTGTTTTAGTGCACTTCATTGTGACTGCCGAAGGTTTAGGTCGTTTGAGTGTGTTTCCTTGATTCTCTGCATAGTTTTTAAGTATATTTGTAGTCTTTGTATGTGTATGAATGTTGCAGAATTTTTTCTGCAGAGCCTGTAATTTTCTGAGTCATCCAAAGAAGATACATGGCAGTGTGGAATTTTGACATGGGCATGTATTTATGTTCAGAACTCAACTTCTTCATCCCGAGAAGACACAAGTAGTGTAAATGCCGTTGTGAGCTACCTTGTGGCAGCCACACGCTAGTGGGGAATTTCTACACGGGCGTGTGGATCTCTGCAAAGTGATAGAACTCCATCTCGAGAAGACACAGGGGCGTGTGGATGACCTTGTGGAAAGCACACGGGCATGAGTAATTTCCACACGCCCGTGTGAAACCTTACAGAGATAACACTCTATCCCAAGATCACACCGGGGCGTGTGGCTGCTCCTGTGAGCCCCCTTGTGAATTTTCACACGTCCATGTGGAATTTCCACAGGGGCATGTGGAACAGTTACAAATTTTTTCTTGGGAGAACAGAGAAGCCACAGGGGCGTGTGGGTGTCCCTGCGGGTCAGGCACACGGCCATGGATAATTTCCACACGCCCATGTTGGTGCATTCAGAGGTTAAAATTTCTATCTTGAGAGCACACAGGGGCGTGTGCATGCCCTTGTGAAGAGCTCCTGTGGATACACACGGGTGTGTGTAATTTCCACACGCTTGTGTGGATGTACAGAACACAAAGGGGCGTGACTTTTCTTTAAAATCATTTTGTACCTCTTCATTTATAGACTCCCAAACACTCAAAGAATGCGTCCTTTCCTTCTTCCTAACCTTCTCCATCTATTTATAAGGTCTTTTCGTTGTTTGCCGATCGTATTCAAAGTTTTTGATCGTCATTTCGTCGATAAGCTTCCTTTTCTCTTCATCTTCACCAATCTTTATTTCTTTTGCTCAATGTGGTCGATTTCACATGGATTTCATGTTTAAATTATTGGTCAATGTTTTTAGAAGAGATTTTGATGGTTTTATGTTGTATTTTGAGTTTGTTGCATATTCTAACCATGGGGCTGTGATGCCCTCAAGATCCATACGGGCGTGTGGAATTTCCACATGACCATGTGGATTCCTGAAAAACTGTTTTTTTAAGTTGAATTTAATCATTTTATTTTCAATTCTAGAAGGAATGGCATCCAGATCGAAGAAAACAACTAGCAAGCATCCCCGTGAGCCCTCTCCTAAGCACATGGAGTTTGTGATCCTCGAACATTAGGTTCTGTTTGAGCGCTTGTTGAGGCTTAAGTTTGGACAATCGAGATTCCCCAACTTAAGCGCATTGAGAGAGATTCATTTGGGGGATGAGATGGCCGACAAGATTGTGGAGTTGATCTTCGTGGGTAGCTGGAGGCAATTATTATCCATTCGAGAGTCGGCTATCCATATGCTCACTTTGGAGGTGCTAGCGTCGTTCAAGTTCGACCTTTCATACTCCAGCTTTGATAGTATTGATGCTATTCAGTTCAGAGCCTTCGGACAGTACCAAAGCATGAGTGTGACTCAGTTTTTTATCTGACTTGGGCTCTACAGTGAGGCTTACACTAATACAGAGGAGTGTGAGCAGCTCCCGACAGATTACCCTTGCAGCTTGACTCCTCAGCACACCTACAGGATACTATGTGGCCAAGAACAGTATGAGCCAGGAGTTTCTAAGGCCACATGTCTCTCCTGACTGGCCTATAGATATATCCACGCTGTTCTCAGTTAATCAGTGAACAGCCTTGGATACCGTACTGGACTCCTTAGCAATCAGGAATTGTTTTATCTATATTCGATTGTATAGAGCGAGCCACTCCACCAAGGACACATCATGGCAGAGTACGTGCGCCATCAGGGACAGTGTGCAAGGATTGGAGTGCTATTCTCAGGCACCTACATCACTCGACTCATCATGTGGATGGTCTCTTGTACACTATTAGAGGGGCTGAGAAGATCATTATACCATCTCTCCTCAGCCTAGAGACGATGCAAGTGATGGGCATGGTCTGCAGATACAGAGATAGTGTTTATGTCATGATCATGCCACCACCATAGACGGGCAAGGGTATGGGTGATGCAGCTGGGGGGTCTCAGCTTGCTCTTCAGCAACAGCTAGAGCAAATGGAGAGAGGGTCACCCCTGCAGTATAGGAGCCACCACAAATGTGGGTCATTTCTACATCTCTAGCCCGTGATCCCTTTGAGAGGCTCGAGAGCGTTGTAGGGGGTTGCATGTTGATCTGGCTGAGGTTCGCACGATAAAGGCTGCGAAAGACACCAAGGCGATGGCGCGTCTTGACACACTATAGTAGATTCTAGAGCGAGACCTAACCTCACCTTTCGTTATGAGACCCCGTGCTTTAGTGACACCTCCAGCATCACCAGCAGCACCATCACCACCACTAGGGGCACCAGCATCATCACCTGCAGAGTTGTACCACCAGCAGAGCTGGATACCTACGCTTGAGGCGTCATTGTTTTTCTTTTTCTTTATGTTTAGCATTTTATTTCTGCATTTTATTTTGGACATGTATTACACAGATAGGACTCTCCTTCCGAGTTTATCTTTTCACTTTTCAATTATATCGAGTTGTATTTCATTTCCATATTTTTATAGACTCGATTTTAATGTCTTTTGATGAGCTTTGCTGAATCCCCTTGTGTATACATGCAGATGGTCTTGTGATTCTTGGAATTGAGGGATAGTCATAGGCATGGTCATGTGGCTTTTTACATGGCCGTGTGTGCTCCACAACCCGTTGGAACTCAACTCTCAATGAAATTAGCTCCATCAAATGTACCATTAGGAGTTCAGGGGTGTATTATTTTAATTGCTCGTCTCCACACACATGTTTTGATTGTTATATTTCTTTATTAAGCTTGCATGTGTACATTAAGGGAAATATACAGCTTAAGTGTCAGGGGGAGTTCACATTACACATGTTCTATACTTATGCATTCATCCTTTATGCTCATGTAGCTAATGGCGGTTCACCTTACTTGAAATGGTTGTTTCCTTAAATTTAGGAAAATTTTTAACATTGAATATTATCATGCTCTCGTTTTACTTAGAGTTTTAAGAATTTTTGCCCGATTATCACTTGTTACACTACTCACTTATTAAACCTTGTGGAAACTCAAGTTCGTTGTTTAAGGAATTGTTTTAGTATGATTCTTGTTTAAAAAAAAACTGTGTTTGTATTGTGATGTATTTGGGGGTGGAAAGAGCCCACCTATGAAGTATGAAGCTACTCTCATAAGTCGGATACTAGTTATGCCCAAATGAGATAAAGAGCTATCTAATAGGATGTTGAAAGCTACTACCTCGCTAGAAATAGCTACCACATCGAAAGTGTGAAAGCCACCTTGGTGGCCGCCTAGGAAAGGGCTACCTTCGAGGATGTGTAAAGCTACAACCTCTTTTTGTATATAAATAAGTCACTCTTAAGAAGAACTTCGACGATTACATGTTGGGTTGACTTGAGTGAGTTTACACACACTTACACAATATCAGGTTGTTGTCTTTTTTATTCAAGGTTTTAGCTAGAGCAATGATTAGTCTTATTCGGTGTTTGAATTTTTTTCTTACTTGTAGAATGCCTCTTTTGCATGCTTTTGGTGAACCTAAGGCCAAGCACTTTCAATGAGGACAAGCAAAAGCTTAAGTGTGTGGAAGTTTGATAAGTGCTTGTGTATAAGTAATATGAAGTATATTTTCTTTACGTTGAGCATCACTTTTATCAGATTTTATAGCTCATTCATGTGTGTTTATGTTCTTTTGTATGTTAAGGGTTGTGGAGATAAGTTTGGAAGAAAGGAAGCAAAAGTAGATCGTGAACGCGATTGTTGATGAAATTCTTTGAACAAACAAGGGTCAAGACACAAGTTTTGGTCATAGAGATATGGGTGTGTGCCAACCTCCACTATGCTTAAGTGAATACACAAAGTGGAGGGGCACAAAGGCAGTCACACTCATATGTTCTGACTTGTACAATGTTGTTAAGAGCTTCGTCAATGTGGTTTAATTGAAGACGCGACATGAACTACTGCATGGATGTGTGCCCAATGATGTGGCATCGATGAAGAAAATGATTTTGAGAGTATTTAGGCAAGTACTGTAGCATTTACTATAGTGGAACACTGCACAAAAATCACTATAGCAGTTAATGTTCACAGTGTGCAGGAAAATGCAACCTAGAAATCGACACTGCCGTGTGGATGCCCGATTTTAGCCCTATAAATAGCACTTTGAGAGTTTTATTTCTAGATCTTCTTCCTATCTTTTGCCCATCTTTTGGTGTGAGTGCGTCTAGGGTTTGGAGAGGCTTTTGCTGGTTTTTAGGAGTGGTTCTAAGGTATTCGACATCGAGTTCCTTTGGAGGAGAACTGTTGGGAGAGAATTCGTTGCCATTGATTTGGCGAGGTGTGTCCTAGAATTGACAAGGGAACCTTTGGAGAAGTCGAGGTGGCTCCTTAAGACCATTGACACGGAGAACAAGTGGGTTTTCTCTATGGATTGCTTGCACTTACTTTCGATTTCATTGTTGATTTTTTATTGCTCCATGGAGAGTTAAACCCCTACTGGGAGCTTGGACTTGTAAACCTTACGATGATTTTGTTTATTATTTCTTATTATATTTTCTTTAATTGATGTTTTAATTGAGTTTCAATCTCATGTGCTTGTTGATTTGATTTTCTTTTAGAGTGACAATAGGGTTGAGAATCTATCTAGGTAATCCTATGAAGGGGTGACAACATCATTACAGTTAGACTTACCGAGATTGAAGATGGTTGAGAGGGTGAGTCAAAAGGTAGCGAAACGTCGTCTTTCCCTCCGACGTGATTTATCCTACCTCCACATTCCAAGAGTTCTTTACAGTCATTATAGAGGAAGTGCTAAAAGACAAACTCCACTTGGGCTTAGTTGTGCAAGCAACAGAGTGAAGTAATGAATTAATTCTTAGTGCTAGGGATTAATCGTGACTAGGGGTCTTTCACTTGGACCAAAGGGTTAGATCTATATTAGGGAATAGGGTTTATCACTTGGAATCCCTAGAGCTCCAAGATGTCCTAGACAGTGTGAGGTGTCAAGAGTATCCCTTTTCGGCGGGCATAATGTAAAGGACTAGTCATGGTTGACTTTAGGTTTGGGACTGTGTGTCTTTGAATTTCCACGACTCATTAAACCTCAATAAGGAGACATAACATTAGTCTTGCACTTGAAATAATACTCGTAATGTGAGCATTGTCTGAGTACCCCATTATACCATCGATTACTTATCCTTACTCCTCTTGCTTTCTCTGATCTTTTACTCTTCTTTGCATTGATTTCTTTAATTAAACATCACATATTGGTTTTCATTCTAGCTAAATAGCAATACTTGGGTTTCTAAGCAACTATTCCCTGTGGATTTGACTACCACTCACCGGGGTATTTCATTACTTCGATGACCAGTGCACTTACGGTACACACACACAAGGGGTGTGTTAGCAACTTAGATTTTAACCCGATTGGTGAGTCTCAATAATTCTACTGGGCCCTTAACATATGGTCTAATCAATACTAAATCTCTAAGCTCAGAACACAACCTGTGATCTCTACCAACAAGGGATATCTCAACGTACAACTCTGATACCAAAAGATGTCACACCCATCTATTCTACTGAGGTAAATGTGGCACCTATCAGTTAAAAATCCATTTTAACAGGAAAACTAACACCCTTAGAAAACCAAATCAGACTCACAGAACATAATTAATAACCTTTAAATAAACTATAGGTTCAAATACATGAGTACAACAAACATAATTACTCCAATTAGTGGGTACCACCGCTACAAGATCATGACATCAATTCATAGAAAGAAAAGGGACCCACTTCAACCAGGAGCTCAACCATGACTGGCTCTATATTCGGACAGCTAATCTAGTAGAGTAATCCCCATACAACTGTAACAAATTCTAGTTGGTCGATAGTTGCTCAATAATTTCAAATAATTAAATATAGAGTATATAAAATATATAAAGATCAATTTCTCAAATAATTTCCCAACTTTCCTAAATATAAGAATTTGGTAAAATACAACTTTAACGAGCTTTTAAAAAAATAAATTCATCATGAATTGTCATAAAATCAATTTTCCAAGGAAATATAATTTTTGTGAAAGACTGTCCTCCTAAGTGGGGCAGCTGGGCTTCGCCCCTCATCATAATCAAAAATAACTTGTTTTGCACAACTTAACTACAAAACAAATATCAAATCATTGGCGTAATAACACTCCCCACTTAGCTGCCCTTGCAACTAGGTTGAGAGCCATTAAGGTATTCGCAACCTTAACGTTGGCCATCGAGATCCCTGTGTGGTGACATCGGGTTTCTTACAGAAGTAAACCCTGTCAATGGCTCTACGCCCACTTCACTTGATTTGATCAAGCCCAATCAACCAATTTCGCTAAACTCAACCACTTAATCTCCAGCCATTATAATCAACATCTTAATCATCATCATCAACTTAATCATCATCATCATCCACTTAGTTAACCAAGCCAAACCCTAATTTCAGTTGCTACAGTAATCTACAACAAACTTGAAAATTCATCCCCCATTTCAAGCAAAATCCATCTCAAATACATGGTTTATTTTTTAAAACAACTTGAATCACTTATCATCTACAACAATATACAACGCTTTTTCCACTCAAAACCAAGCCAAATCTCATAAAAACAAGTTCAAATTCAAGCATGCTTCCCAAAGTTCTTTAGCCATACATCATGCATCATTCAAACCAAGATAACTCTTACCGAGCACTCCGGCAAACATTCTCAGGCGATCTCCACATCCTCTTCTTCAAGCCTCTTATTTTCTTTCTCTCATCTTTTCTTCTTTTATTTTCTCACAGAACACTAATGCAACCATTGATTAAGAAGAAGAAGAAATCCCCCATAAAAACTGACTATTTCCACGCCTTATTTGTTAACTTAAATTTCTGCCAAAATTCCCTGTAGGTCCCTGAAAATAAAATTTCATACAAAAAGATACTTGAAAAGTTACCAATGGTCCCTGAATCATGAAATAGTATTTCCAAAAAGTCCTTGCAAACTTACCCTTCAGTCCTTGGTTTTCGGAAACACTACAGATCAAATCTTTTTAATACTTTTGAACCAAAAATTTTCTATAAACTTTCACACTTAGGTCCTTATTCTTTCCACTTGGGTTTCTCAACAAAACTGCTCTGTAGGAAAAATCTTACTGCAATTGAGATAATACCCTGAAAAAAATTCTTATGAGTTTCCAAAGGTTCAGGGTATTACAAGAAGTATCCACCCCAATGTGTCGAGTGGGGCACACGGGAGAAATAGCCTCAGGTTAATCAGCCCCCCTAGCAGTCAGGACACGCTAAATCATCCCAATCGAACCTGAGCAGCTCAAGGGTCATGGGGGCCACACCACCGCCCACTCAGATCCTGTCGGTCCCCTCTAGGATGCCCAAACGTCTGATCAGACGAGTGATATAAGGGTCTATAAAGAGGGCACTAATGCGAGTCTCAGTCCCCTAGTGCGAAATAGACACAGCTACCTTATACCCCAAATGTAGATGGAACCCGTCGATCAAACTCAGAAGGAAATCAAAATCTCGGTGACTAACAACCCTTGTACTATCACCGCGTCCTGTCAATGTGTGACTAAGTATGAAATGGATATACCTGAGTGCTGGATAACGAAGAGTTGTGGCCTTAATCCGGTGAGGATCATAGGTAGGAGTGGTGCTCAAATGCGCAAAGCTTCCTCTAGGGACTCCCCACCTGGTCGAGAGATCAACAGGGTATCATATGCAGGAGTTCTAGTGAACTCTGCATCATAAAACCCAAATTGGATAGAGAAATTGGTGAGGCTCATCTGGTGCATCTCACCGACCGCCTGCATTTGAATGAAGTCGGCGCGATGAAATGCAATAGTACCTCAGGAAAGCTCAGATTTATCTAACACCTTAAGCGCTAGCTGCTCGTAGGTGGTATCAGTAATCTGGAACAACTGTCTCTAGGCACCGACACTAAGCAGCCAACTAACCTTCTCCTCTAATCTGACTTCAAGGAGGACATCCTAATCAATCTCTTATGACTCGCCAAAATAAGCAAATTGCTCTTGATGCATTTGAGTATGGAATACCAGCACTAAGTCCACATCAGGAGCTGGCTCCCCCACCCACGGCCTCTTAGAAGGCCCTGTAGAAGTGTGTTTTCTAGACATAACCTGTACGAAAAGATAAACCAAATTAGTTCAAACAATTAGGGAGAGCACGGTCGTGCAAGGAGCACTCAGAATGTGGTCAACATTGAAACAGGGACGTGCACTTGGTCAAGATAATCATGCTGAGGCTAAGAGCACGATTGTGTTCCCAGGGAGGACACTATCATGCTTCGAGCGACCATCATCCCCAAAGATACAACATCGTTAAAGCTCAAGAACAAAGAAATCTTCGAAATAAAACAAGCAATATTAAGCGTGAAACAATGAAAACAACACAAGATCCACAATGCAATAAAGAGCATGACGAGAAAAGCATTTTAACCCAACAAATCAGAAAAGGATGAACGGTGGCTTACCGGGGTTGAGGGAGAAATTAAGGAAAAGGAGGAATGGCCACAAGCAACCTTGGCACAAACTGAAACCCACACGATGGACCAAAGCACGAAAGGAGGAGGAAGAGGGCCAGGAGGTGAGATGGATGGGAATGGTCGTCTATGAAAGACTTCAAAAGGAAAATGCTCATGTCCAAGGCGTGTTCCTCCCTTTGATTTTTCTAAGGAAAAAAATTCCCCAAAACATCTGAGAGAAGGACACAATCATAAAAATGCCTTGGAGACGACGCTTACAGATTTAGCACGCTTCTTGCTTAGCCCGTGCTCATCACGGAATGATTCAAAAACTATAAACAAAGAGAATCAGGGGCACAAGTAAGGGCGTTCTGAGCACGAGCTTTGCTTGAAAAGTTCCAGAGTAAAGACTATCCTCCTTCATAACAATGATAAAAACGCTAGAGGTAATAGAAAGTATTGCCGCCACACCAAACAAAAATCAATAATGCCCCGAGAGACCAAAATCACAACAACACAGCAATCATTTAAACAAATGGAAACTAAACAAAAACGATAAGAAAACCCGACATGATTACAAAGAAAACAAAACAACTTGGGTTACCTCCCAAGTATAGCTTATTTAACGTTACTAGCTTGGCATACCTTTTTTCCTCAAAGAAGTTCATGGGATCAACACCTCTCATAGCCACCTGGAATACAACTGCAATCATATGGTAACAACGAATCAATTAAATTGATCTCACCAAAAGCCCAAAGGTTTGAACGGTTAGGAACATTGGGATCAGGTGGTGAGATGGGTGGCTTTTTCTTCTTGGTGATCACCTTTGTCCACCACTTTATTGCACTCGAGGTTTTTTACTTTGATGGATCCAGTGGTACAAAGACCTCGATAGCCACAAAGTCCAAATAGTATGATTCTTCCATCGCCTCCTTTGGTGCTCCATCTTCTCGGGGACCATCTTCTAATAATTCAGCAAGCTCATCTTTCATGAATGTATCCTACATAAATTCAGAAACAACATCATCAATAACATCCACACAATAGCATGTGTCATCAAAATCCATGGTATGCCTCATGGAATACTGGAGCTTGAAAATAATCTCTTCTTCACCCACTCGAAGTGTCATTCGGCCATCCTTGACAACAATAAAAACTTTTGAAGTTTCTAGGAACAACCTTCCTAGAATCAATGGTACCTCCACCTCGTTATCAACATCGAGAATAACGAAATCCACCAGAAAAATGAACTTGCCCACTTTAACAAAAAAATCTTCAATTATGCCTCGTGGTTATATAATGACCTGTTCACTAATTGCAAAGTCATAATGGTGGATTTCGGTTCTCCAAGCCCAAGCCTTTAAAAAATTTTGTAGGGCATGAGGTTCATGATTGCCCCTAAATCATCTAAGGCTTTCTCATCAACTAAACCACCGATCATGCAAGGAGCAATAAAACCCTCAGGATCTTTCTCTTTCTTGGGCAGTTTGTTGGTGATCAAAGCCAAACATTCCTCACGAAGTGTTACAGAAGACACTTTTTCCAGATTTCCCTTGTTTGTTAGTAGTTCTTTCAAGAATTTAACATATCTCGGTATCTGAGTAAGAACTTCAACAAATGGGACGTTGATATGCAATGTCTTGAACACATTGAGGAATCTCTTATATTACTCCTCTTGTTGATCCTTCTTCACTTTCACTGGGTAAGGAAGATTAGGTTGTTATGCCGGCAATGCATCTTTTTCCTTATTCTGTTCTTTGACATCCTTCTCCAAGTCAATTGGAGTCTCAAAATTACTGCCAACAGTGTGTTCAACCTTCTCCATATCGGGCTTCCTCTCAATGGGGTTTTAGAAGTTGCACTCCACTCCTCAAAGTGACACCCTTCAAGGATTCCTTTGGGTTTATCTCTGTGTTGCTAGTGAGGGACCCTGGGAGCTTTTCCTCAATTAATTTAGACATCTAGGCTATCTGATGCTCTAAATTCCTCACGGTCGCATTAGTATTTCTCATCATGTCCTCAAGATCCAAAAGACGAGTTTCAGTGCTCTTGATGAATTTGGCCAACATGGCAGTGAGTTCATTAGATGGCTCAGAAGATGAAGAAGAGGACGATTGTTGTGTACCCCGAGAGAGAGATTTATACTATTGTTGTTGTTGTTGTTGCCCCTATCTTGGTTAACTCCATGAGAAATTTAGGTGATTCCTCCACCCAATATTGTATATGTTGTGGTACGAGATGTTCTGGTAATGGCGATTTCACCCAACAAAATCCACTTGCTCAATGTGCCTGTACCCATATCAAAAGGAGGTTAACCTAACTCATTTGGAGGGCCCAAATGATCACAAGGAGGTCCTGGAACATGAGAAATGGACTGCATGGTATCTAATCTTTTGGTAATCGTTTCAACCTGTGCTGCAAGAGAGGTAATGGCATCCACCTAATAATACTAGCTGCTTTAACCGATTTGTTTTTCTCAATACTCCATTGGTAGCCATTGTTTGTCATTTCCTTAATCAAACTGTATGCCTCACTTGGTTGCTTTTTACATAGAAAGTCTCCCAAAGCAACATCAAGCATATGCTTTGTGGGGTTGTTCAATCCATTTTAAATGATTTGTATCTGCATCCACTCCATATTTTCATGTTGTATGCATTTTCTAAACATCTCCTTGTATCTCTCCCAAGTGTCATGCAAGAATTCTGATTTCAACTGCAGGAAGGAGGGTATATCACTCCTCAAATTAGTGATCTTGGCTGGAGTGAAATATCTTGTAAGAAAAGTCTCTGAAACTTACTTCCATGTTGTAAGAGACCCCTGTGGTAAAGAACATAGCCAATGTTTAGCCCTCCCTCACAATGAGAATAGGAAAAGTCTTAGGCAGATAGCATCCTCAGACATATTGTTCGCCTTACAAGTGTCACAAATTTTCAAGAAACTCCTTTAATGCTCATAAGGGTATTCATCCTGAAACTCGTCAAACTGGCACATCTGTATCACCATTTGAATAAAATTAGGCTTTAATTCAAAGTTGTTCCCCACAAGAGGAGGTTAAACAATTCTTGACCTTAGTCCTTCAAGATTTGGCCGAGTGATAACGTCCTTTGCGTGTGTACCGCAAGTGCAAGGGTTTGTCGAAGTAAAAATACCCTGGTAAATGGGTAGTTATATCCCCAGTGAATTATGATCAGAAACACAAGGATTGCTATTTAACTAAAGTAAAGATGGATCCATAGTGGTGTGAACAATATCAATATGAAAGGAAATAAAAAGAACAAGAAAGGGAGACGCTAAAAAAAATGAGAGGAAAAGCAATCGATACAAAGTGGGGCACTCGGACGTTGCTCCCCATAGGACTATTGCTTCAAGTGCAGAACCAACTATTATGTCTCCTAACTGATGCTTAATGAGTCATGAAAATCCTAAAATTCACGGTCCCAAACCTAAGGTCAACCATGACTAACACTACACTATGCCCCGGTAGAGAAATCGCTCAGGCTCAACACCTCACACTGTGCAAAGTTGCTTAAAGCTCTGAGACTTCAAGTGATAAACCCTATTCCCTAACATAAATCTAACCCTTTAGTCCAGGTGAAAGACCCCTATTCGCAATTAAGCCCCAAATACTAAGGATTATTTCAATACTTTACTCTGTTGCTTGCATAACTAAGCCCCAGCGGAGTTCGCCTCTTAGCACATCACTCTATTGTGACCGCAAAGAACTCTTGGAACGTGGAGGTAAGATAAATCACACCGGAGGGGAAATGTGACATTCTGCTACCTCTCGACTCATCCTCTTGACACTCTCAAATCTTGCTTGTGGTCTAACCCTCATGGTGTGTCACTCACTCACAAGGATTACCGATATAGGCTCTCAACCATAGTGTCACTCTAAGGGAAAACCCATTCAACAAGCATTCAAGATTAGAACTCAATTAAAGACATCAATTAAATAAACATAATAGAAAGATCAAAGAAACAATATCATCCTAGGGTTTACACATCCAAGTACCCATTAGGGGTTCAGCTCTTCATCTAACAAGATACAATCAATAATAAAATCAAAAATAAAAGTATGCAATCCATAAGTAAAACTGGCTTGTAGTCTGTATCGATGGTATTGTGGAGCAGCCTTGTCTTTTCGAAGGGTTCTCTAGTCAAGCCTAGGGCACACCTCACCGAATCAATGACGACGAAAGCACCCCCAATAACTATCTTCCCAAGGAACATGGTGTTGAAGGCAGTAGAACCACTCCAAAAACCTTGCCAAAGCATCTCCAAACCCTAGTCACGAGCACCTCCAAGGATGGAGAAAAGATGAGAAAAAGATAGGGAAAATGATCCTTAAAATGAACTGAAGTTGCGACTTAAATAGGCTGGAATTGGGCATCCACACGGGCTTGTGGAATTTTCACACGCCCGTGTAAATCTGCTGGAATCAATTTTTCAGCGGCCCGTGTGGAACATCTACAGGCACGTGTGGATGCCCGATTCCAGCATATTTAAAGCCGTTTTTTAGCCCGATTTCAGCATCCTTTTTCTCATCTTTTCTCTATCTTTTGAGAGGCCGGTGGCTAGGGTTTAGAGGGGTTTTGGCAAGGCTTTTTGAGTTGTTCTCTGGCTTTGACACCGTGATTCTCTTGAAAAGATAGTTATAAGGGGAGCTTTTGTTGGCACCGATTCGGCAAGGTGTGCCCTAGGCTTGACAAGTGGACCTTTGGAGAGGACGAGGCCACTCCACAAGACCATCGACACGAATATCGAGGAGGGTTTTCTTATGAAATACTTGTTTTTACTTTCGATTTCATTGTTAATTGTATTGTGCTCCATGGAGAGCTAAACCCGTTAGTGGGTACATGGATTTTGTAAACTCTAGGATGTTATTGTTTCATTGACCTTTTATTATGCTTTTCTTAATTGACATCTTTAATTGAGTTCCAATCACGAATGCTTGTTGAATGATTTCTCCCTTGGAGTGACACTATGGTTGAGAGTCCATCTTGGTAGCCTTTGTGGATGAGTGGCACACATGAGGGTTAGACAATGCTAGATTGGAGACGGTTGAGAAGGTGAGTCGAGAGGTAGCGGAGCGTCCCTTTTCCCATCCAGTGTGATTTATCCTACCACCATTTCCTATAGTTATTTGCGGTCACAATAGGGTGAAGTGCTAAAGGATGAACTCCGCTAGGGCTTAGTTGCGTGAGCAACAGAGTGAAGCGTTGAAGTGACTTTAGTATCTGGGACTTAATTATGACTAGGGACCTTTCGCCTGGACCAAAGGGTTAGTTCTATACATAGGAAGAGGGTTTATCACTTGGATTCCCTAGAACTCCATGCAACTTTACACAGTGTGAGGTGTTGAGACTGAGCGATTTCTCCTCCGGGACATAGTGTAGCGTTAGTCACAGTCGACCTTAGATTTGGCACCGTGTGCTTAAGGATTTCCACGACTCATTGAGCATTGATTAGGAAGTATAATAATTGATCTTGCACTTGAAACATTAATCCTAGGGGGAGCATTGTCCGAGTACTCCACTTCTATCGATTGCCTTACCTCACAATTTTATTGTCTCTCTCGTTCTTATTTCTTTTATCTTTTTTTATATAAATCTCATTCATCATACCATCAATTTATTCTCATCATAGTTAGATAGCAATCCTTGTCTTTTTATTCACTATTCCCTGTGGATACGATACCCACTCACCTTGGATTTATTACTTCGACACCCGTGCACTTGCGGTTTAAGCGCATATTCGGTCGTGTCAAGCAACCATTAGCAAAAGAAAACATAGGTTATGGTTTTGATTGAAAAATATGAGACATTATGAAAAAAACAAATGATTGTTGTTTTAATTCAAAAATAGCGAGATATTCCCAAAAAGAAACATCATATTAGGGTTTTTGATTCAAAAAAATAGGAGGTATTACGAAAAAGAAAAAAAAATGGGTTTAGGGTTTTTGATTTAAAAACTGAAAAAAATAGGACACATTCAAAAAAAGAAAAAAACATAGGATTAGGGTTTTGATTTTAAAAATTTGAGACATTACGAAAAAACATAGTTTTTTTGATTCAAAATATAATAAGCATTTCGAAAACAAAACATACGTTTCAGGTTTTGATTGCAAAATAGGATACATTACTATGAGAAAACATAGGATTTGGATTTTGATTCAAAAATATTAGATATTCCCAAAAAAAATATAGGATTAGTGTTTTGATTGAAAAATATGAGATATTTTGAAAAAAAAAAATGTAGAATTAGGGTTTTGATTAAAAAATAGTAGATATTATGAAAAGAAAACATAAGGTCAGTGTTTTAATTAAAAGCTAGGATTCAATGAAAAAAAAAGTAAGGATTAGGGTTTTGTTTAAAAAAATATAAGACATTACAAAAAGAAAATATACGATTATTATTTTGATTCAAAAATAGCAGACATTCCAAAAGAAAACATAATATTAGGGTTTTGATTAAAAATTAGGAGGCACTCAGAACAAAAAACATAGGATTAGGAATTTTATCAAAAATAGGAGGCATTACGAAAAGAAAACATAGGATGAGGGGTTTTGATTGAAAATAAGTGACATTCCTAAAAGAAAACGAAGGATTAGTTTTTATTCAAAACTGAAAAATAGGACACATTCTGAAAAGAAAACATAGGATTAGGGTTTTTGATTCAAAAAAATAGCAGACGTTTCAAAAGGAAAAAAAGATTAGGTTTTTTTAATTGAAAAAAATAGGAGACATTTCGAAAAGAAAACATAAGTTTGGGATTAGATTCAAAAGCGATAAATAGGAGATATTAAGAAAAAAAACATAGGATTCGAGGGTTTTTGATTGAAAAAAATAGAAGACATTCGAGAAAGAAAACATAGAATTATGGGTTTTGATTAAAAATATCATAGCCCTTTTCGAAAAAGAAAAAAATAAGGATTACAGTTTTTATTGAAAAATAGGAGATATTACAATAAGATAACATAGGATTGGGGTTTTGATTCAAAAATAGTAGACATTCTAAAAAGAAAACATAGGATTAGGTTTTGATTCAAAATTAGAACACATTCCAAGAAGAAATAATAGGATTAGTCTTTGATTGGAAACCGAAATTTAGGTGACATTCCGAAAAGAAAAATATAGGACTAGGGTTTTAGTTGAAAAATAGGAGACATATCTAAAAGAAAACATATGATTAAGGTTAGATTAAAAAATTGGAGACATTCAAAAAAAGACAACAAAGGATTAGGATTTTCATTCAAAAATTAAAAAAATAGGAGATATACGTAAGAAAAACATAGGATTAGGGTCGATTAAGAAATATGAGACATTACGAAATAAAAAAACAAAAGGATTGGGGTTTTGATTAAAAAAATAGGAGACATTCAAAAAAATAAACATAGGATTATTGTTTTGATTGAAACCCGATAAATAGAAGACATTCGGACATTGGTTTAGTGTTTTTGATTCAAAAAAATAGGGGACATTGCGAAAAAGACAACATAGGATTCTGGTTTTTAATTCAAAAAAATAAGAGACATTCCAATAAGAAAACATAGGATTAGGGTTTTTATTCAAAAATAGGAGACATTCAGTAAAGAAAACATACGATGAGGGATTTGATTAAAAAATAATAGGCATTCCCAAAACAAAAGATAGGATTAAGATTTTGATTTAAAAAAATGAGTCATTCCGAAAAAAAAGGATTTGGTTTTTATTTAAAATTAAAAAATATGACACATTCCAAGAGGAAAACATACAATTAGTGTTTTGTTTCAAAAATAGCAGACATTCCTAAAAGAAAAGAGAGAATTAGGTTTTTAATTCAAAAATAGAAAACATTTTGAAAAGAAAATATAAGATTATGGTTTTGATTCAAATATAGGAGACATCACTAAAAGAACATATAGGATTTGGGTATTGAATAAAAAATAGGAGACATTACTATAAGAGAACATAATATTAGCATTTTGATTCAAAAATAGTAGGCAATCCAAAAAAAACATAAGATTACAGTTTTGCTTGAAAATATGACATTTTGAATATAAAACATAGGATTAGTGTTTTTATTCAAAAATAGAAACTATTCCAAAAAGAAAACATAGGATTATGGTTTTGATTGAAAAATATGACACTAATAAAATAAAATATAGAATTATTGTTTTGATTGAAAAATTGGAGAGATTTTCAAAAAGAAAACATAGGCTTACTTTTTTGATTTAACTATAGTAGGAATTCCAAAAAGAAATATAGGATTAGGGTTTTGATTGAAAAAAAGGAGACATTACTATAATAAAACATAGGATTTGGGTTTTGATTCAAAAATAGTAGACATTCCAAAAAGAACAGAAAGGGTTAGGGTTTTGATTCAAAAATAGGAGGGATTCTAAAAAAACAAAGGATTAAGGTTTTGATTCAAAACTGAAAAAATAGGAGACGTTCATCTAAGAAAATATAAAATTAGGGTTTTGATTCAAAACTTATCAATAGGAGACATTAAGATAAAATAACATAGAAATTATGTTTTGATTGATAGGTAGGAGACATCACGAAAAGAAAAACAAAGGATTAGTGTTTTGAAAGATAATATTAGGGTTTTGATTAAAAAAAATGAAACATTCCAAAAAGAAAACAAGGATTTGGGTTTTAATTGAAAACATGGGATTAGGGTTTTGATTCAAAAATAGTAGATATTCCGAAAAGAAAACATATGATTAGGATTTTGATAGAAAATATGAGAGATTTAAAAAAAAAACAAAAAAACATAGGATTCGGTTTTTGATTGAAAAATGGGAGACATTAATATAAGAAAGCGTATGATTATTGTTTTGATTGAAAATATGAGACATTCAAAAAGAAAACAAAGGTTTGGGTTTTCATTCAAAACTGAAATATTTTACGTATTCTGAAAAGAAAACATAGTAAATAGCAGAGATTCCAAAAAGGAAAGAAAGGATTAAGTTTTTATTGAAAAATAAGAGCATTCCCTAAGAAAATATAGGTTAGTGTTTTGTTTCAAAAACTAATAAATAGGAGATATTAATAAAAGAAAACATAGGATTCAGGTTCTTTTTTTTTGCAAAATAGGAGACATTTCAAAAAGAAAAACATAGGATTGGTGTCTTGATTTAAAAATAGTAGATATTACAAATAGAAAACAAAGGATTAGTGTTTTGATTCAAAACTGAAAAATAGGAAAAATTAAGAAAAAATTATAAGATTAGGGTTTTGATTTGAAAATAGGAGACATTACTATAAGAAAACATACGATTAGGATTTTGATTATAAAATATGAGACATTATGAAAAGAAAACTTAAGATCAGTGATTCGATTTAAACTAAAAAGTAGGGTTTTGATTGAAACATAGAAGGCATTCTAAAAAGAAAACATTGGATTAGGGTTTCTATTGAAAGATAACATAGGATTAGGGTTTTGATTAAAATATATTAAGCATTCAAAAAAATAAAGCATAGGATAAGAGTTTTGATTGAAAAATAGAAAACATTATTATAAGAAAACATAGTACTAGGGTTTTTATTCAAAACCCTAATTATATAGGAATCAAAACTATAATACTATGTTTTATTATAGTAATGTCTCCTTTGAAAAATAGGGTTTTGAATCACAACCCTAATCGTATATTTCTGAAAAAAAAACATAGGATAAATGTTTTGATTGAGACATTCCGAAAAGAAAACAAAGGATTATGGTTTTGATTAAAAAATGAAGAATAAAGCACATTCTGAAAGAGAATATAGGATTGTGGTTTTGACATAAAAATGGCAGACATTCAGAAAATAATAAAAAGGATTAGGTTTTTAAATTAAAAAATTGGAGACATTCCTAAAAAAAACATAAGTTAGGGCTTTCATTCAAAAATTATAAATAAGAGACATTAAAAAAAAGAAAACATGAGATCCACGTTTGGAATAAAAGATAGAAGATATCCCGAAAAGAAAACATTGGATTATGGTTTAGATTGAAAGATAGGAGACATTATGGAAAGAAAACATAGGATTAGGGTTTCCAGAAAAATAAGGTAGGTAATTTGGAAAGAAAATATAGGATTAGGGTTTTGACTCAAATATAGTAGGCAATCTCTTAAGAAAACATAGGATTAGGGTTTTGATTGAAAAAATAAGAAACATTACTATAAGAAAACAAAGGATTAGGGTTCTGAATGAAAAATTTGAGACATTACTATAATAAAACGTACGATTAGGGTTTTGATTCAAAAGAAGTAGACATTCCAAAAAGAAAACAAAGGATTAGGGTTTTGATTGAAAAATATGAGATATTTCGAAAAGAAAACATCGGATTACTATTTTAATTAAAAAATACCAAACATTCCAAAAAGAAAGCATAAGATTAGGTGTTTGATTAAAAAATATGAATCATTTAAAAAAAATTTAGGATTAGGGTTTGGATTGAAAAATAGGACTCATTCCGAAAACAAAACATAGGATCTAGGTTTTGATTGAAAAATATGAGAAATTCCAAAAAAGAAAAAAATCGGATTATGGCTTTGATTAAAAATTAGTAGATATTCCCAAAACAAAAAATAGGATTAGGGTTTTGATTAAAAAAAATGAGATATTCAGGAAAAAAACAAGGAATTATGGTTTTGATTGAAAACTGAAAAATAGGACACATTCGGAAAAGAAAATCGAGGAATAATGTTTTGATTAAAAAATTGGACATATTATGAAGATAAATGATAGGATAAGGAATAGGATTATTATTCCAAAATATAGAGAAGGCATTGCAAAAAGATAGCTCTACTGTTTTGATTAAAAGATAGGTAATATTAATAGTACGAAAAGAAAACATAAGATTATGGTTTTAATTAAAAAATTGGAGTCATTCTGAAAGGAAAATATAACATTAGGATTTTAATTAAATAATAGGAGGCATTACGAAAAGAAAACATAGGAATAGGTTTGTGGTTAAAATATAGTAGCCATTTCGAAAAAAAAACATAGAATTAGGGTTTTGATTGAAAAGTAGGAGACATTACTATAAGAAAACAAAGGATTAAAGTTTTGAATGAAAATTAGGAGGCATTACAATAAGAAAATATAGGATTACGGTTTTGATTCGAAAGAGTAGACATTCTGAAAAGAAAACATAGAATTAGTATTTTGATTGAAAAATATGAGACATTTCAAAAAGAAAAAAATAGGATTATTGTTTTAATTAAAAAATTACAGACATTCCCAAAAGAAAACATAAGATTAGGGTTTTTGATTGAAAAATATGAGACATGACTAAAACAAAACATACGATTATTTTTTTAATTAAAAAATAGTAGATATTCCTAAAAGAAAACATAATATTATTGTTTTGATTCAAAATTATAGATATGAGATATTAAGAAAAGTAAACATAAGAGTCGGGTTTTGTTTGCAAAATTTTAGACATTACGAAAAGAAAACATAGGATTAAGTTTTTTATTGAAAACCAAAAAATATGCGACATTTTGGAAAGAAAATGTAGAATTAGGGTTTTGATTCAAAAGTAGTAGAGCTTTCCAAACAAAAACATAGAATTAGGGGTTTGATTAAAAAATAGGAGCCATTAAAAAAAGAAAACATTGGATTCAGGTTTTGTTTGAAAGATAGGAGACATTTAGGCCTTCCTAGAAGAAAACATTGGCTTAGGGTTTTTATTGAAAAATAGGAGACATTACTATAAAAAAACATATAAGTAGGGTTTTTGATTCAATAATAGGAGAAATTCCAAAAAAAACTTGTGATTAGGGTTTTGATTGAAAAATATGATGAATTCACAAAAGAAAAAATAGTATTAAGGTTTTTATTCAAAAACATTAGACAATAAGAAAAGAAAACATAGGATTAAGATTTTGAGTAAAAAACATAAGATTAGGGTTTTGAATAAAAAAATGAGACATTCCAAAAAAAATATTAATGATAAGAGTTTTGATTGGAAAATATGAGATATTATGGTAAGAAAACATAAGATAAGGCTTTTGATTCAAATTTGGAAAATAGGAGAAATTCAGAAAAGAAAACAATGTATTAGAGCTTTGATTCAAAAACATTAGACAATACGAATATAAAACATAGGATTAGGGGTTTAATTCAAAATTAGGAGACATTCCGAAATGAAAACATAGAATTAGGGTTTTGATTGAAAACTTAAAAAATAGAAGACATTCCAAAAGCAAGTCATAGAATTCGGATTTTAATTCAAAACGGAAAAAATAGTAGATATTACTAAAAGAAAACATAAAATTAAGGTTTTGATTCAAAAAAGGTAGTCATTCTAGAAGGAAAAATATAGGATTAGAGTTTTAATTAAAAACAGAAAAAATTAAACATTATGAAAAACAATAGAATTAGCATTTTGATTCAAAATAAAAAAATAAAACACATTCTGAAAAGAAAACACAAGATTAGGGTTTTGATTTAAAAATAGAAAACATTACGAGAAGAAATAATGGGATAAGGTTTTTGATTGAACCGAAATTTAGGTGATATTCTGAAAAGAAAAAGCATAGGATTAGGGTTTTTACTGAAAAATAGGAGACATATAAAAAAGAAAACATAGGATTATCGTTTATTTGAAAAAAATAGGAGACATTACGAAAATGCAGAAAAGGATTAGTGTTTTCATTCAAAACTAAAAAATAGAAGGAATTTCGAAAAGAATAAATTGGATTAAGGTTCGATTAAGAAATAGGAGACATTCTAAAAACAAAACATAGAATTAGTTTTTTATGGGAAAATAGGAGACATTGCAAAAATAAAACATATTATTAGAATTTTAATTCAAGATAGGAGACAATCCGAAAAGAAAACATAGGATTATGGTTTTCATTGAACAATATGAGACATTACGATAAGAAAACATAGGATTATGATTTTGATTAAACACCAAAAAATAGGGGACATTTCATAAAGAAATTATAGGATTTGAGTTTTGAATAAAAATAGCAGACATCCCCAAAAGAAAACATAAGATTAAAGTTTTGATTAAAAAATAGCAGACAATCCGAAAAAGAAAAGAAAGGATTAGGTTTTTTATTCAAAAGGTTGAGCCATTCAGAAATGAAAACATAGGATTAGTGTTTAATTGATAAATAGGATACATTATTATATGAAAACATAGGATTGTGGAATTGATTAAAAAATAGTAGATATTCCAAAAAAATAGGATTATTGTTTTGATTGGAAAATTTGAGACATTTCGAAAAGAAAACATAGGATTATAGTTGTGATTTAAGGATTGGGGACATTCCTAAAAGAAAACATAAGATTAGGATTTTTATTAAAAAAATATGAGCCATTACGAAGAGAAAACATAGGAAGAGACTCTCAAACAAAAGATAGGATTAGTCTTTTGATTTAAAAAAATTCAACATTTTGAAACGAAAATAAAAGGATTACGGTTTTGATTCAAAACATGAAAAACAAAACACATTCTGAAAAGAAAACATAGGATTTTTGTTTTGAATGAAAAATAGGAGATATTCCAAAAAGAAAACATTGGTTACGGGTTTTGATTAAAAAATATGAGACATTACATCAAGAAAACATAGGATTGGGGTTTTGGTTAAAAACGGAAAAATATGGGACATTTCCACAAAAAAACAAAGGATATGAGATTTGATTAAAAAATACCAAACATTTCGGAAAGAAAACATAGGTTTAGAATTTTGATTTATAAATAGTAGAAATTCCAAAAAGAAAAAAAAATGTAATCGATTTTTGATTCAAAAATAGGAACCATTCAGAAAGAAAAATATAGTATAAGGGTTTTGATTGAAAAAAGGAGATATTACTATAAGAAAACATTGGATTAGTTGACATTAAGAAAAGAAAACATAGGATTAGGGTATTATTGAAAAATAGGAGATATCACTATAAGAAAACATAACATCAGGGCTTTGATTAAAAAATATGACATTAACAAAAGAAAACATAATATTAGGGTATTGATTTAAATATATGGTGCATTCTAAAAAAACATAGGATTAAGGTTTTATTTAAAAAATATTAGACACTTCAAAAACAAATGTACGATTATTGGTTTGATTAAAAAAAACTATACATTCATAAAAGAAAACACGAGATTAGAGTTTTGACCAAAAAAAATAGGGGGCAATCCAAGAAGAAATAATGGGATTAGGTTTTTGATTGAAAGCTGAAATTTAGTAGACATTGCCTAAAGAAAACATAGGATAACGGTTTTAGTTGAAAAATATGAGACATATCAAAAAGAAAAGATCGGATTAATGCTTTTATTCAAATATGGTAGGCACTCTGAAAAGAAAACATAAGATTAGGGTTTTGATTCAAAGATAGCAGACATTTCAAAAATAAAACTTAAGATTAGGGGTTTGATTGAAAAATAATGAGATATTACTATAGGAAAACATGGGATTAGGGAATTGATTAAAAATTAAAAATTGGGGACATTTCCAAATGAAAACATAGGATTAGGGTTTTGATTAAAAAATAGCAGATATTCCAAAAAGAAAATATAGGATTAAGATTTTGATTAAAAAATAGGAGGCATTTTAAAATAAAAACATAGAATTAGTGTTTTGATTTAAAAATAGCAAACAATTCCAAAAGAAACATAATATTATAGTTTTAATTAAAAAATACCAGGCATTACCAAAATAAAACATGGGATTAGGGTTTTGAAAGATAGGATTTGGGTTTTGATTCAAAAGAATGAGACATTTCAAAAAGAAAACATAAGATTCAGTATTTTGATTGAAAGATAAGATTAGTAATGTTTTCTTTTGGAAGTGTTACCTTTTTTTTTCAAAAATATGAGACATTTAAAACTTTTCCATAATGTGTCATAGTTTTCAAAAACATTATCAAATGAAAACATAGGATTAGGGTTTTGATTGAAAAATAACAAACATTCTTATAAAAAAACATAAGTTAGGGTTCAGTTTGAAAATATTTAGACATTCTGGAAAGAAAACATAGGATTAGAGTTTTGAATAAAAAATAGAACACATTCCAATTAGGATTTCGATTAAAAAATAACAGACATTCCAAAACAAAAGAAAGGGGACATTAGAAAAGAAGAGAAAACATAGGATTAATGTTTTGATTCAAAAGATAGGAGTAGGAAAAGAAAACATTGGATTGTGGCTTTCGATTCAAAGCTGAAAACTTTGGATTAAGGCTTTTACAGAGAAAATATGAAACATTGTAAAATAAAACATAGGATTATTTTTGATTAAAAAAATGGATACATTCCCAAAAGTAAACATAAGATTATTATTTTCATTAAAAAATAGGAGGCATAACAAATAAAAACTTAAGATTTTGGGTTTGATTAAAAAATATGAGACATTCCAAAAAAAAAAAATATAAGATTAGGGATTTGATAAAAACCTAAAAATAGGGTTATTTTCCAAAAGAAAACAAAGGATTAGAGTTTTGATTGAAGAATAGCAGACATTCCTAGAAGAAAACATAGGATTACTCTTTTGATTCGAAAATAGGAGCCATTCCGAAAAGAAAACGTAGGATTATGGTTTTCATTGAAAAATATGAGACATTATGTAAGAAAGCATAAGATTATTGTTTTGATTAAAAAATAGGAGATATTCTCAAATGAAAACTTAATATTAGGGTTTTGATTGAAAAATATGTGACATTACTATAATAAAAAACTTACGATTAGGGTTTTGAATGAAAAATAGGAGATATTAATATTTTTTTAATAGGACAAAGGATTAGAGTTTTGATTCAAAAAATAGGAGCCGTTTCAAACTATAATTTGGAATGTCCGTTATTTTGCAAACAAAACATTGGATTAGTGATTTCAATCCTATGTTCTAGAATAAAATACATAGGATTGTTTTGGAATGCGAAAAGAAAACATATAATTATGGTTTTGATTTGAATATTGTAGGAATTTTTTGGGGAAAAAACATAGAAATAGGGTTTTGATTGTGAAAGAGGAGACATTACTATAAGTAAACATAGCATTAGGGTTTTGATTAAAAAAATTAGACATTAACAAAAAAAACAAAGAAACCCTACTAAAATTATCTATTCACAATGTCTCATTTTCTTCAATAAAAAAACAGCTAGCATTCCCAAAAAACAATATAGCATTAGGGTTTTGGTTGAAAAATATGATACATTACTATAAAAAACATAGGATTAGGGTTTTAATTAAAAGAAATAAGAATCATTCCAAAAAAAAAAACTTAGGTTAGGGTTTTGATTGAAAAATATGAGACATTATGAAAATAAAATGTAGGATTCGGATTTCAAAAAAAAATAGTAGACATTCTGGAAATAAAAACATAGGATTAGGGTTTTGATTGAAAAATAGGAGGCATTACTATTGAAAACCGAAAAATACGGGACATTTTTAGTAGAAAACATTGGATTAGAGTTTTGATTAAAAAATAGGAGACATTCTGAAATGAAATCATAGGATTAGGGTTTTGTTTTAAAAATAGCGAACATTCCAAAAAAATAAAGGATTAAGTTTTTGATTGAAAAATAGGTGTCATTCCAAAAAGAAAACAAATGATTAGGGCGTTATAATTTTGATTCAAAAGGGATAAATGACAAGCATGAAGAAAAGAAATAATAGTATTAGGGTTCTGATTGAAAGATATGAGACATTGGATTGTTGTAAGGAAATGTTTGCTATTTTTAATCAAAACTTTAATCGGAATGTGTCCTTTTTTTAAATCGAAACCCTAATCCTATTTGTTCTTTCAGGAATGTCTGCTATTTTTCAATCAAAACCCTAGCCTATGTTTTATTTGGAATGTTTGCTATTTTTCAATCAAAACCCTAATCCTATATTATATTTTTGAAATGTCTAGTATCTTTCAATCAAAATCCAAATCTTATGTTTTGAAAAAATGGAGACATTTCCAAAAGAAAACATTACTATTCTAATCTTTCAATCACAACGCGAATCGTATGTTATCTTTTTGAAATGTCCCATATTTTTCAATCAAACCCCTAATCTATTCTTTTCCTTTTCGAATGTCCGCTATTTCTGAAACAAAACCCTAATCCTATGTATTTTATACAGTAATGCCTCATATTTTTAAATCAAGACCCTAATCATATGCTTTCTTTTGGAAATGCTTGATTTTTTTAATCAAAACAATAATAGTATGTTTTTTTGGTAATCTATCATATTTTCCAATCAAAACCATATTCCTATGTTTTCTTTTCGCAATGGTTCCTATTATTGGATTAAAATCTTAATCTTATGTTTTCTTTTGGGAATGTCTGCTGTTTTTTAATCAAAACTCGAATCCTAAGTTTTCTTTTTGAAATCTCCCAAATTTTTTTGGTTTTTAATCAAAACCCTAATCTTATGTTTTCTTATATTAATGTTTCTTATTTATTAATCAAAACCCTAATCATATGTTATCTTTTGGAGGTATCCCCCTACTTTTATAGTTTTTAATCAAAACCGTAATCATATGTTTTTTTCAAAATGTCTCATATTTTTGAAAAAAAAAGACAACATTTCCAAAGGAAAATATTGCTAATCGTATCTTTCAATCAAAATCTGAATCATGTTTGGTTTGGAACTATCCCCAGTTTTTTTGGTTTTTAATCAAAACCCTAATCTTATTTTGTGCGTTGCAGAATGTCTCATATTTTTCAATCAAAACGTTAATCCCATGTTTTCTTTTCGGAATGTCTATTATTTTTTAATAAAAACCCTTATTGTACGGTTTCTTATAGTAATATCCCCTCTTTTTCAATCAAAACACTAATCCTATGTTTTCTTTTCAAAATATCTCATATTTTTCAAGCAAAACTCTAACCCTATGTTTTCTTTTCGGAATGTCTACTATTTTTGAATCAAAACCTTAATCCTTTTTTTTCTAATAGTAATGTCTATTATTTTTCAATCAAAAACCTAATCCTAACTTTTTTTTTTGGAATGCCTACAATATTTGAATTAAAATCCTAATCTTATGTTCTTTTCAGAATGTCTCCAATTTATAAGTTTTGAATGAAAACCCTAACCTATGTTTTCTTTTCAGAATGGCTACTATTTTTCAATCAAAAACCTAATCTTTTCTTTTCTTTTCAGAATGTCTGCTATTTTTTTAAACAAAACACTAATCCTATATTTTCTTCTCTTAATGTATGCTATTTTTGAATAAAAACTATAATGTTGTGTCTTATTTTTGAAATGCCCCTTTTTTTTTGCTTTTAATAAAAACCCTAATCCTTTTGTTTTATAGTATTATCTCCTATTTTTAAATTAAAACCCTAATCATGTGTTTTCCTTTCAAAATGACTAATATTTTTTTTTCAAAACCCTAATCCTGTTTTTTCTTTTTGTAATGTCTTATATTTTTCAGTCAAAACACAATTCCTATGTGGGAATGTCTCATGTTTTTCCATGGAAAACACTAATCCTATGTTTTCTCTTTGAAATGCCTAGTATTTTTGAATCAAAACACTAATCCTATGTTTTTTTTCATCATGCATCTAATTTTTTTAATCAGAACATTAATCCTATTATTTTACAGTTTTGAATCAAAAAACCTAATCCTATGTTTTCTTTTTGTAATGTCTATTATTTTTTAATCAAAATACTAATCCTATGTTTTCTTTTCAGCATGCATCAAAAAATAGGAGACATTCCAAAAAGAAATCATAGGATTAGGGTTTTGATTCAAAACCCAAAAATAGGAGACACTCCGAAAAGAAAATATTAGACTATTGCTTTAATTCGAAAATAGGAGACTTTGCAAAAAGAAAACATAATATTGGGGTTTTGATAAAAAAAATAGGAGAAGTTCCTTAAAAAAACCATAGGATTAGAGTTTGGTTTAGAAGACTTTCCAAAAGAAAAACATATTATTAGGGGTTTGATTGAAAAAAAACAGACATTCTGAAAGAAAGGTATAGGATTAGGGTTTTGATTCAAAACCGAAAAATAGATGACATTGTGAAAGCATAACATAGGATTAGGTTTATGATTAATAAATATGAGACTAAGATACTGGTTTGAGTCTAATTGCTACCAAAGTACATTCTATGTTCCATGTGGTTGCTCAGAAGCAATGTTGCATCTACGGCTATCAAATACGCAAGTTTTGCAAGTATAACTACGGGTTTCATACATGCCAAGTTTTGCAACTACACTAGGTAGTCACAACTACGGTAATCCACACACACCAAGTTTTACCCAAGCATCTAGGCAAATCAAGCACGCCAAGTTATGCAAACACATGAATAACACAAGAAAACAATAGAACTCCATAGGCATTTGAATTCAAGTCATCAAAGTATCAAAAACAACATAGTTCATAGTCCCAAGGCACCATGGAATGGTTAGCGCCTCATGAATTCATACAAATGAGAGAGAATAACATGCATAACGAAGAGAGACATCTAAACTTCCCTTCTTTAGAAAATCCCCTCAAATGCACTTCAAAAGCTGCATGGAATGGGCAACTCCAGTGCTCCGGCGTCTCTAACTAACCCTTGGCCTCTTTAGCTCGAGTGGTGGCTGCTGATCATCATTCCTGGAAGGTTCTTCTACTGGCGAAGAAAAACTCCTGAACAAAAAGATGCAGAGAAACCCTAAATTTTGGTAATAAAAAGGACTTTTTGGCTCAACATGATCTAAGCACGGTCGTCCTTAGACCATGCTCTTCTTGAAGCTTCTGAGTGAAAAGGATATGTGCCATCCAGATGAAATCATGAGGAGAACACGATTGTGCTCTACCTGTGCTTAGCTTGAGCATGCGCACGAAAGGAGTGGACCGCACTTCCCCTGAAAACATAGGACATATTTTTCCTGAAGTAATCATGGGAAGAAAGCACGCCTATGTTTACTCGTGCTTTCGCCGACAAACAGGAAAATCCCAAATAGTGGAAATCATGGGAATATGGCACGCTTGTGCTCTGCCCATGCTTGCATTCGACACTTGGAAAAATTTTCGTCATTGGTTTGTTTTGACACTAATTTCACTCCATGTGTGTTAAAAGCCATTTAATCTGACAATAGAGGCAAACATACCTAGAATAGCATCATTTATAGACAAAATACACTAAAAGACAATTGAAGGAGTGGATTGGAGATATGTGAAATATGATATAAAATGCACTCATAAAATACCCCACACTTAAATTATTGCTTGTCCTCAAGCAATTTCAGCTCACTACAAATGAAAGGATGAGGGCATGACCTGTGATCTCATCAAATTTTTAATTGAAAAAAAATAGTAGACATTCGGAATAGAAAATATAAGATTACAGTTTTAATTCAAAAATAAAAAACATTCTGAAAAGAAAACATAGGATTAAAGTTTTCATTCAAACTAAATAATTGGAGACATTCCAAAAAGAAAACATAGGATTAGGGTTTTCATTCAAAATCAGAAAATTGAAGACAATCCGAACAGAAAACATACGATTAGGGTTTTGATTCAAAACAGAAAAATATGAAACATACTGTAAAGAAAACATAGGATTAGAATTCTGAATCAAATTAGGAGACATTCCTGAAAGAAAATAAAGGATTAGGATTTTGATTCAAAATAGAAAAATAAGAGACATTATGTAAAGAAAATATAGGGTTAGGGTGTTGATTCAAAACTGTAAAATAGGAGACATTCTGAAAAGAAAACATAGGATTACGGTTTTGATTCAAAATTGAAAAATAAGAGGCATTTGGAAAGAAAAACATAGGATGAGGATCTTGATTCAAAAATAGGAGACATTGGTAAAATAAAACATAAATATTGCGAAAAGAAAACATAGGATTAGTTTTTTCATTCAGAAATAGGAGACATTCCAATATGAAAACATTGGATTATGGTTTTGATTCAAATATAGCAGGCATTGCAAAAACTAAACAAAAGATTAGGGTTTTGATTCAAATATAGACAATATTACAAAAAGAAAATATAAGAATAGTTTTTTGTTTCAAAACTGGAAAATAGAAGACATTACAAAATGCAAACATAAGATTATGGTTTTGATTAAAAAATATGAGAGATTCTGAAAAGAAAACTTATGATTAGGGTTTTGATTAAAAGAAACTGTCTTGATGCTGAGGTTTTCATGTGGACGCGCACGATCATGCGGAGACCGTGTCTAGCCTCAGAGCACGATCATGCTTGAATACTTTCTTAGTTATCTCTAGACTGGGATATTTAGGGGGACAGCGCACGGTCGTGCGAAGCCTTTGTCTGTCTTTAAACTTAGCAGAATATTAATTCTTCTGCTTGATTACTCACTGAATTCACTCTAATTTTCTTCGAGCCCCTGGTTTCCGCAAATCGAACAAATATACGTAGAATAGCACCTCAAATGGATAAAAATTGTGGTAAAAGACAAGTAAATGATTGAAAAGAGAGTGAGTGAACATTATATGAAATGCATTCATCATGAACACTAGGATTTCATTTCTTGTATTGATTTACTTTGTGTTCTCTATTAAATGAGAGTTTATATGAGTTTTTATCTTGCTTTCTTATTATTTAGTTGTCTTATTGATCTTATGGTTGATTGGTATGCATGATTTGTTTGCCTTAATAGGAAAGAGGTCTCCTTAGGGCTAGACCCTCAAGAATTAAGACGGTTGAGATGGTGATTCATGAGATAGTGGAGTGTCCCCTTTCCCCTCCGATTGGTACATTCTATCTCGGTATTTCCTAAGCTCTATCCAACTATATTTGGTGTGAAGTGTTGAGAAAGAGAAATTTCTCTGCCAGGACCTTATAGGGTGTTATGAACTTTTCACCTTGAAGTTGGGTTAAGTCTATCCGTATGAGTCAGATGTACTCTTAGGAATCCCTAGATTGTTATGCAATCATATGTGTTGTGAGGTGTTGAGATTGAGTGATTTCTTTATAGGGACCTTGTAGGGTTGTAATATCGGAGATCTTGATGTAGGGACCGGTTGTCTTTGGATTTCCCCAACTTGATTAACTTGGTTTAGAAACACTTTTTGAATCTTGCGCATAACGGTAAATCCTAGGGGGAGTATTGCCTCGATACCTGACTTTCATTGATTGAGATTTTCCTCATTTTCACTCTTTCTTGTTTGCTTATGACATTCTTATTCTCATGATTAAGTTCATTTCATCACATTCTTGATTCTGAATCAATAACTTAGAAATAATCATTACTAATACTTCCGTTCCCTGTGTATTCGACTACCCAACCCGTTGGGTACTTTATTACTTCGACACCCGTCCACTTTGGGGTACATTCATGGAAGAGGTGTGTCAATTATATCTTTGATACAAAAATAGGAGGCATTCCAATCAAAAAACATAGGATTAGGGTTTCGATTCAAAACTCAAAAAATATTAGACATTTTGAAAAGAAAAAAATAGGACTGTGGTGTGATTAAAAAATATGAGAAATTCCTAAAAGAAAATAGTCGATTAGGTTTTTATTTAAAAAATATGAGGCATTCGGAAAAGAAAACTTACGATTAAAATTTTGATTTAAAACCAAAAACTAGTAGACTTTCCAAAAATAAAACATAGGATTTGGGTTTTGATAAAAAAAAAAGTAGCCATTCCGAAAAAAAAAATTATAGGGTTAAGTTTGTCATTCAAAAATAGGAGATATTCCGAAAAGAAAACATAGGATTAGTGTTTTGATTCAAAACCAAAAAATATGAAACATTCCCAAAAGAAAACATAGGATTTGATTTTGGACTAAAAATAGGAGACATTCTGAAAAGAAAACATAGGATTATGTTCTTTATTCAAAACCGATAAAAAGGAGAAATTACGAAAAGAAAACATAGGATTAGGGGTTTGACTAAAAAAAATAGACATTCTAAAAAGAAAACATAGTATAGGGTTTCGATTCAAAAATATTAAACATTCTAAAAAAAAAAAAGGATTAGATTTTTTTTAATTCAACCCCTAAAAATAGGAGACACTAAAAAAAACACACACATGATTAGGATCTTCATTCATAAATAAGAGATATTACAAAAACAAAACATAATATTAGGGTCTCGATTCAAAACTGAAAAATTGGAGACATTACAAAGAGAAAACATAGGATAAGGGCCTGCATTGAAAAATAGGAGACATCCCAAAATGAAAACAAAGGATTATAGTTTTGATTCAAAATAGAAAAATAGTAGACATTGTGTAAATAAAATATAGGATTAGGGACTTGATTGAAAAATAGGAGACATTAAGAAAAGAAAACATAGGATTAGGGTTTTAATACAAAAAACGAATACGTTGTGAAAATTAAAAAAATGGTTAGAATTTTAATTGAAAATCAAAAAATAGGGGACATTCCAAAAAGAAAACTTCGGATTAGTGGTTTGATTGCAAAATAGGACACATTCTTAAAAGGAAACATATGATTAGGGTTTTGGTTAAAAAATAGAAGACATTCCGAGAAAAAAACATAAGATTTTTGTTTTGATACAAAATTAGAGACATTCCGGAAAGAAAACATAGGATTACGGTTTTGATTAAAAAATAGGAGACATTTCGATAAGAAATATAGGATTAGGGTTTTGGTTAAAAACTGAAGGATAAAATAAATTTATAGACATTTCGAAAAGAAAACATAGGATTGGGATTTTCATTAAAGAATATGAAACATTATAAAAATAAAACATATGATTATGGTTTTGATTCAAAACCTAAAAATGGGTGACATTTCGAAAAGCAAAGAAATGATTATGGTTTTGATTAAAAAATTTTAGAAGTTCCAAAAAGAAATCGTAGGATTAGAATTTTGATTCAAAACCGAGAAATAGGAGACATTTGGCAAAGAAAATATAAGATTAGAGTTTTTTATTCAAAAATACGAGACATACCGAAAATAAAACATAGGATCAGGGTTTTGATTTTGATGCAATAAATAGGAGACATTCAGAAAAAAAACATAGGATTAGGGTATTGATTATAAAAATAAGAGACATTTTTAAAAGAAAACATAGGATTAGGGTTATGATTGAAAATAGGATACATTGTGAAAGGAAGTTATAAGATTAAGGTTTTGATTCAAAACTGAAAATAGAAGACGTTCCGAAATGAAAATATAGCATAAGGGTTTTGATTCAGAAAATAGGAGATATTGCTAAAAGAAAAATAGGATTAGTGTTTTGATTCAAAACCTAAAGATAGGAGACATACTGAAAAGAAACCATTGGTTCAAAACTAAAAATAGGAAACATTTTGCAAGCAAATATAGCATTTCGATAGAACACATGCCACAAATAAAATTTAGGATTATGTTTATGAGTGAAAAGCAAAAAATATGAGACATTTCGAAAATAAAACGTAGAATTAGGGTTTTGGTTAAATAATAGGAGACATTTCAAAAAGAAAAGATTAGATTAGGCTCATGATTCAAAACCTAGAAATAGGATACATTAAGAAAATAGAACATATGATTAGGGTTTTGATTAAAAAATAAGAGACATTATAAAAAAAAAACACTAGAATATGGTTTATTTAAAAAAAATAAAAAAATAGGAGATATTCCATAAAAAAAACTTTGGATTTGGGTTTTGATTCTCAAATAGAAGACATTATAAAAGGAAGACATAGGATTAGGGTTACGAGTAAAAACCAAAAAATAGAAGATGTTCCGAAAAGAAAACGTAGGAGTAGGGTTTTGATTGAAAAATACTAGACTTTCTGAAAGGAAAACATAGGATTAGGGTTTTGATTCAAAACCAAAAAATAGAAGACATTTCGAAAAGAAAACATAGAATTAGGTTTTTGATTGAAAATTATGAGACATTCCGAAAAGAAAACAATGGGCCAAGGTTTTGATTCAAAATCGATAAATAGGCGACATTCTGAAAACAAAATATAGGATTAGGATTTTGATTAAAAAATAATACACATTCCTAAAAGAAACCACGGGATTAGAATTTTCATTCAAAACCTGTAAATAGGAGACATTTTGCAAAGAAAACATAGGATTAAGGTTTTGATTGAAAAATAGGAGACATTGCAAAAAGAAAACATGGGATTAGGGTTTGATTCAAAAATACGAGATATCCCGAAAATAAAACATAAGATTAGGTTTTTGGTTCTAATGCAAAAATCGAGAGACATTCCGAAGTGAAAATATAGAATTCGGGTTTTGATTGAATAAATAGGAGACATTCTTTAAAGAAAACCAAGGATAAGGGTTTTGATTGAAAAATAGGAGACATTAAAAAAAAGACAAAGGATTAAGTTTTTGATGCAAAACTAAAAAAATAGAAGAAGTTTCGAAAAGAAAACATAGCATTATTGTTTTGATTCAAAAGAAAAGACATTCCGAAAAGAAAGCATAGGCTCAAAACTAAAAATAGGAGATATTCGGAAAAGTGAATATAGCATTTTGGTTTTGATTCGAAATGAAAAATAGGAGACATTCTGAAAAGAAAACTTAGGATAACGGATTTGATTCAAAAACAGAGACAACTCGAAAAAAAACTGATTATTATGTTTTTGATTGAAAAGTGAAAATTAAGAGACATTCAGAAAAGATATCATAGGATTGGTGTTTTGGTTAAAAAAATATGAGACATTTCAAAAGAAACATTGTATTAGGGTTATAATTAAAAACCAAAAAATAGGAAACATTTAGAAAAAAAAATATAGGATAAGAGGTTTGATTCAAAAATAGGAGACATTCTTTAAGAAAATATTCGATTAGTATTTTCATTAAAAAAATAAAAAAAAGGAGATATTCCAAAGAGAAAACATAAGGTTAGTTTTTGATTGAAAAGTAAGAGACACTATGGAAGTTAGACATAGTATTAGGGTTTTGATTGAAAACTGAAAAATATAAGACATTCCAAAAGAATTAGGGTTTTGTTTCAAAACAAGAAAAATAGGAGACATTCCGAAAAGCAAACATGCTATTACGGTTTTGATAAAAAAAATAGTAGATATTCCTTAAAAACAAAACATAGGATTAACGTATCGATTGAAAAATCAAAATAGGAGACATTCCAAAGAGAAAACATAGAGTTAGTGCTTTGATTGAAAAATAGGAGACATTCTGAAAGGAAGACGTAGGATTGGGGTTTTATCTCAAAACTTAAAAATGGAAGATGTTCCGAAAAGAAAACGTAGCATTTGGGTTTTGATTCAAAAATAAGAGTCATTCTGATAGAAAATGTAGAATTATTGTTTTGATTCAAACCCAAAGTATAGCATTTTAGTTTTTATTCAAAAATAGGACTCATTCCGAAAAAAAAACGTAGAATTAGGATTTTGATTCAAAACCAAAAAACATGACACATTCTGGGAAAAAAAAACATAGGTTCAAAACAGAAAATAGGAGACATTCGGTCTTCCTTGTGGGTCCCTCCATTGGAGTCGCATGGGCATGGGTAATTTCCACACGCCTGTGTGAATGTGCAGAAACGCAAAAGCCACAGTTTTTCATTAAAAATCCATTCGGTCTTCTTCATTCTCACACCTCTACTCAATTAGAAAACACTCTCCTTTACTCTCGCAACATCACACTGTTGATTTAGAGAGATTTACTTAGGTTTTCCGGCCTAATCTAAAGTTTTGAACTTCATCCCATCAGTAACCCTTTATTCTCTCTTTTCTTCATCATATTTGATTTTACTTACTTAGAATGGTGAATATTGCTTTGTTTCTATAATTGAATGGTTATTGCATGATTAGAAAGAGTTTAGAAACAATTATAAGTTGTATTTGTGGAGTTTTAGCATGTAGCCCTGCGGTTTTCACGCCCCGTGGATCCACACGGGTGTGTGTGGAAAATCCATATGACTGTGTGGATTACTGCAGAAGTACTTTATGAGCTTGTTTGATCAATTTTCTTTTAAAATTTTGCAGTTATGGCACCTCCATCAAAAAAGCAAGCTGATAAACGGCTACGTCAGTCATCCCCTGAGCTAGAAAATATGAGATTTGTTATTCCCGAACATCAAGTATGTTTTGAGCGGTTGTCAATTTTGAGATTTGGACAATCTCGCTACCTTGGAGTTACTATACTACGAGACTTACAACAGGGAGATGAGTTAGCGGATGAGGTTGTGGATCTCATTTCAGTAGGTGACTGGAGGCAGTTATTATCGATTAGGGAGCCAGCTATTCGTGCACTTATTCTGGAGGTTCTGTCATCATTTGAGTTTGACAGATCTTACGAGGGATTCGACAGCCTTAACACAGTTCAGTTTAGAACATTTGGGCATCACCATAGCATGAGCATCTCTCAGTTTTCGATTCTACTTGGTTTGTATGATGAGGCATTCACAGACACTGAGGAGTATGCTCAGTTGCCAACATTATCCGGTTAGGGCCAGTATGAGCTTGGGGTTTCCAACGCCACGTGCCTCTCTCGACCTACATATTGATACTTGTATGCCATTATGGGTAGGTCAGTAAATGACAATGGTGACAGTACCAGCGTCTGAGCTTGAAAGACCTGCTATATCTCTACTCGATGGTTCAGGGCACACCTATCCATCTTGGACACATCGTGGCAGAGTATATACGACATTAGGGGTAGTATGTCAGATTAGGAGTGATATTCTCTGGCTCCTATATTATGAGATTAGTTATGGGTATGGGTCTCCAGGACACCATTCGAGGGGCAGAGAAGGCGAGTATACCTGCTCCCGTAGGCATGGAGACGATGAGGCTGATGGGGATGGTTCGCAGGGTCCAGGCAAGAGTATATGTTTTGATTTCACCCACACCAGAGATAGCCAAGGTTGAGGTTAATGATGCTGAGGGTTCTCAGCCTGCCCTCGAGCCTCAGCCAGTACCGATGGAGACCGAGGCACCTCCTGCGGTACAGGAGCCACCCCCAATACGCATGTTTTCACTTTCTTGAGCCTATGATCATTTTGAGAGCCTCGAGAGTGTTGTAGGGGTGTTACAGACAGAGATCGCCGAGGTTCGAGCGACACAGGCCGCACAATACACACAATTTATGGCACATTTTGACACTCCAGCAAATCCTAGAATGAGATGTTGCCTCATCATTTGTTCTGTGGCCGAGGACTGCTCAGGTATCTCCAGCACAATCATCATCAGTTCATACACCGATTGATCCATGCAGTATATCATCGCCACCAGCAGCATCAGTAGAAGAGGAACCAGAGCGCGACACCGACGCTTGATGCGTTGTTCTTTATTTATTTCTTGTTATTTTATCTTTACTTTCTGCATTTTATATTTTAGACTTGTATACTCAGAAAGGACTTTCTTTCTGAGTTTATCTTTTATTTTTGTTCGAGTTGTATTTCATTGCTTCATCATTTATATACTCGAGTTGTTTTTGTTTTTATTGAGTTTCACTAAACCCCCTTGTGTATGCATGTAGATGGTCTTCTCAGTATAGTAATTGAGAACTAGTCATGGACACGGCCAATGTGGGCCATGTGTGCTTCACAACCTGTCGGAACTTTACTCCCAAGGATTTAGCTCCACTAAACGCATCACTAGGAGTCATGGAAGTATTTTTTTAATTACCCACTCCCACATATTTGGTTGATTGCCATATTTTCTATTGTGCTTTCATGTATACATTGAGGGTAATGTACATCTTAAGTGTGTGTGTGTGTGGGGGGGGGGAGTTCACATTGAACATGTCTTTTACACAATTTTTGATTCATTTACATGCTCACGTAGCCAATGGTTGTTCATCTTAGTTTCAATGTTTGTATTCTTGAGTCTAGGATGTTTTTTTTTAACATTGAATGTTCTCATGCTCTCGTTTTTACTTGAATTTTTAGGATTTTTTGCCCAATTGACACTTGTTGTACCACTCGCTAATGAAACTCTTTTCAAAACTCAAGTTCGATGTTTAAGGGACTAATTAGTTATGTTTCTTATTTTATTATAAAAAATAAAAATAAAAAAAAGTATTTGGCAAAAGAGAAAAAGAAAGAAAATATATGGTTTAGTTGTGCATTTGGGGTGGAAAGAGCTACCGGCTATGAAGTATGAAGCTATTCTCATAAGTTGGATACTAGTTATGCCCTAATGAGGGAAAGAGCTATCTCATGGGATGAGTGAAAGATACCACCTCGAAAGTGTGAAAGCCACCTTAGCGACCGCTTCGGAAAGATCTACCTTAGAGGATGTGTGAAGCTACTACCATCTCTTTGTTTTGTTATGGTGTGTAGATAAATAAGTCCTTTATACTTAGAACTTTGAGGAGTATAGATTGGGTTGAATTTGAGTGAGTGTACACACACTTACACGATTTCGGGTTGTGGTCCTTTTTGATTCAAGTTTTCAGCTAGAGCATTGAGTTTTCGTATTTAGTGTTGAAATTCCCGTTACTCATAGAATGCTTTCCTTGCATGCTTTGGTGAACCTAAGGCCGAGCACTTTCAATCTTTCCTTTTTCTTTGCTTAAATATTTTATTTTTGCTTGAGGACAACCAAAAGCTTAAGTGTGGGGGAGTTTGATAAGTGCTTGTGTATTAGTAATATGAAGTATTCTTTTCTTACGATAAGCATTACTTTTATCAGATTTTAACGTGAATACATGTGTATTTGTGTTCTTTTCCGTATTTAGGGTTGTGAAGCTGTGTTTTGACAGAAGATGCCAAAAGTAGATCGTAAATGCACTGTTTTGGGGAATCTTGGAAGGAACAAACGCGAAGACACAAGTGTGGCTCTAAGATACGTGAATGTGTGCCAACCACCATGTATTCAAGCCATTATAATGAGTTAGAGGGGCACGAAGGCAGTTACATTTATGTATCCCGACTTGTGCATTGATAGCAAGATTTTCACCAATGAGGCTTTTGATTGAAGAAGACTTGCGATCTACGGCATAAACGTGTGCCCGTTTATGTTGCCTCAAAAAAAAGTGTGGAATTGAAAAAGTTTAGACGGAGTGTTGTAGCAGGTAATGTGGCAAGTTACTGTAGCAAGGCAATGTAGCAGGTGTTGTTCATAGCCGGCCGAAAATAAGATTTTCAGAGAATCCACACGGGCGTGCTGAAATTCCCCATGCCCGTGTGGAATAATACAGGCCTATGCGGCAGATCCATAGGAGCGTGTGGATACCCGATTCCAACTTTATTTATGCTTCGATTCAGCCAGATTTTGGGAATCTTCTTTCCCCCTTGTCTCCAACTTTTTTCCATCTTTTGAGATGCCGTCGGCTAGGCTTTTGAGGGGCTTTTGGCACGTCTTTGAAGTGGTTCTCCGGATTCAACACTGCGCTTCGCTTGGAAGAAGGTTATTGGGGGAGCTTTCATCGGCACCCATCTGGCGAGGTGTGCCCTAGGCCGGATAAGGGGACCTTTGGAGAAGATGAGGTTACTCCACAAGACTATCGGCACGAATACCAAGGGGGTTTTCCTATGGATTGCTTATCTTTACTTTCGATTTCATTGTTGATTGTAGTGTGCTCCATAGAGAGCTAAGCTCCCTAGTGGGTACTTTTATTTTGAAAACCCTAGGATGTTATTGATATTTTGACCTTCCATTATGATTTCCTTAATTGATGTTTTTAATTGAGTTTCAATCTTGAATGCTTGTTGAATGATTTTCCCCTAGAGTGACACTAGGATTGAGAGTCAATATTGGTAATCTTTGTGGATGGGTGACGCGCCATGAGGGTTAGACAATGCTAGATTGGATAGGGTTGAGAGGGTGAGTCGAGAGGTAGCGGAGTGTCCACTTTCTCCTCTGGTGTGATTTATCCTACCTTTATTTCCTAGAGCTCTTTGCGGTTACAATAGAGTGAAGTGCTAAGGAATGAACTTCACTAGGGCTTAGTTGCATGAGCAACAGAGTGAAGCGTTGAAGTGACTTTAGTATCTGGGGCTTAATTGTAACTAGGGGTCTTTCGTCCGTACCAAAGGGTTAGATCTACACACTAGAATAGGGTTTATCACTTGGAATCCCTAGAACTCCATGCAACCTTGTGCAATGTGAGGTGTTGAGACTGAGCAATTTCTCCACCAAGACATAGTATAGGGTTAGTAACGGTTGACCTTAGGTTTGGAACCGTTTGCGTTAGGATTTCTACTTTTCTCGATTGCCTTACCTCTCACTTACTTGTGCATCTCATTCTTGATTCTTTTATTTCTGTTTACACCACATCTTATCAACGCAATTATTATTCATCTTCAGTTAATTAAGTACCAATTTAGGTATTTTTATTCCGTACTCTCTGTGGATACAATACCCCACTCACTTGGGATTTATTACTTCGACAAATCCGTGCACTTGCGGGTCACACGCAAGGTGCGTTGTCTATTAGGATTATAGTTTTGATTCAAAACTAAAAAAAAGGAGACAATCCAAAAAGAAAACATAGGATTACGGTTTTGATTCAAACCAAAAAATGGGAAACATTCTGAAGAGAAACCACAGGATTATGGTTTTTATTGAAAATAGGAGACATTTTTAAAAGAAAACATAGAATTAGGGTTTTGATTCAGAAATAGGAGACATTCCAAAATGAAAAAACGCAGGATTACATTTTTTTATTCAAAATAAAAAAAAGGAGATAGTTCTAAAAAAAGATAGGATTATTGTTTTGATTGGAAAATTGGAAACCTTCCAAAAAAACATAGGATTAGGGTTTTGATTCAAAAATAGGTGACATTCCATAAAGAAAACATCGGATTATGTTTTTTATACAAAACAAAAAAATTGCAGACATTTCGGAAACAAATCAAAGGATTATGTTTTTGATTAAAAATCATAAAATAGGAGACATTCTGATAAGATAATATAGAATTAGTGTTTTGATTGAAACCTGAGAGATATTTAAAAAAAAATATAGGATTAGGTTTTGGATAAAAAACCAAAAAATAGGAGAAATTCTAAAAAGAATACATAGCTCTAGGCTTTTGATTTAAAAAAGCAGACATTCGAGAAAAAAACATAGGATTATGATTTTGATTAAAAAATAGTAGACATTCAGAAAGGAAAACATATGATTAAGGTTTAGATTCAGAAACAAGAAATAGGAGACATTCCTAAAAGAAAACATATAATAAGGGTCTTGATTCAAAAATAGGAGATATTTCGAAAAGAAAACATAGCATAAGGGTTTTGATTCAAAGTCAAAAAATAGGAGACATTCCAAAAGGAAAACATAAGATTAGGGTTTTGACTCAAAACTGTAATATAGTAGACATTCCGAAAAGAAAACATAGGATAAGGGTTTTGATTCAAAGATAAGAGACAATCCAAAAAAAATATAAACATTGCGAAATGATGACATTCCAAATAGAAAACATATTTTTAGGGTTTTGATTAAAAAATATGAGACATTCCAAATACAATCATAGGATTATAGTTTCGATTCAAACTAAAAAATAGGAGACATTCCAAAAAAAATATATATAATTGGTGTTTTTATTGAGAAATATGAGACATTCCGGAAAGAAAACATACAATTAGGGTTTTGCTAAAAAAATAGGAGTCATTCCGAAATGAAAACTTAGGTTTAGGGTTTTGATTGAAAATTCAAAAAATAGGAGACATTCAAAAAAAAATATAGGATTAGGGTTTTGATTTCAAAATAGGAGGCATTTCAAAAATATAACATAGGATTGTGGTTTTGATTAAATAAAAAGAAGGCATTCCAAAAAGAAAACAACGGGCTAGTGTTTGGATTAAAAACCTAAAAAAATTAGGCATTCCGAAAAGAAAAGAATATAAAATTAGGGTTTTGATTCAAACCCAAAAAACAGACGATATTCCGAAAAGTAAAAAAAAAGCCTTAGGGTTTTTATTTAAAAAATGGTGGACATTACAAAAAGAAATCATAGGATTCTTGTTTTAATTTAAAAATAGAAGAAATTCCCAAAAAAAAAACATTGGATTTGGATTTTTATTCAAATGCGAAAAATAGGAGACAACGAAAAAACATAGGATTAGGTTTTTAATTTAAAAATAGGAGATATTCGGAAAAAAAAACATATGATTAGGGTTTTGGTTCAAAAATAGGATACATTCTATAAAGAAAACATATTATTAGAGTTTTGATTTTAAAATAGGAGACATTCTGAAAAGAAAACATCGGATTGAGGTATTGATTTCAAACCAAAAAATACAGCATTCCGAAAAGAAGACGTACGATTAAGTCATTGATTCAAAACCGGAAAATAGGAGCCATTCCAAAAAGAAGATATAACATTAGGGTTCTAATTTAAATTTAGAAGACATTCTGAAAACAAATGTTGGATTCTATTTTTGATTCAAAACCAAACAATAGGAGTCATGCTGGAAGAAAACATAAGAGTAGTGTTTTTATTGAAATAAGGAGACATTCCATAAAAATAGGAGACATTGTGGAAAGAAAACATCAGATTAATGTTTTGATTCAAAACCAAAAAATAGGTGACATTGCGAAACAAATACATGGAATTAGGGTTTTGATTAAAAGATTGGAGATATTCTGAAAGGAAACCATAAGATCAGAGTATTGATTCTAAACTGATTAATAGGTGCCATTCTAATGAAAAAATATTGGATTAGGTTTTTGATTGAAAAATAGGAGGCATTCTGAATAGAAAACATAGGATTAGGGTTTTGATTAAAAAATAAGGGACAATCCAAAAATAAAACATAGGATTTATGTTTTGATTCAAATATAAAAATAGCACACATTCCAAAAAGAAAACATAGGATTATGGCTTTGATACAAAAATAGGATATATTCTGAAAAAGAAAAATATTGGATTAGGGGTTTAATTAAAAAATAGGACACCTTCCAAAAAGAAAACATGGGATTAGGGGTTCGATTGAAAAATCTAAAAATCGGAGACTTTCCAAAAAGAAAACATATAATTTGGGTTTTGATTGAAAAATAGGAGACATTTCGAAAGGAAGATATACGATTTGAGTTTCAATTCAAAAAAAATAAAAAAATAGTAGATGTTCCAAAAAGAAATAGTAGACGTTCCAAAAAGAAACCATAATTTTAGGGGTTTGATTCAAATATAAGAGACATTCATAAAAGAAAGCATACGATTAGGGTTTAGATTCAAAAGTGAAAATTAGCAGACAATCGAAAAAAAACATAGTATTTGGGTTTTGATACAAAACTTAAAAATAAGAGACATTCTGAAAAGAAAACATGAGATTTGGGTTTTGATTCTAAACTGTAAAATAGAAGACATCATAAAAAAACATAGGATTAGGATTATGGTTTTGATTAAAAAACAGAGACATACTGAAAAGAAAACACAGGATTAGGATTAGGGTTTTGATTCAAAAATAGGAGAAATTCCTGAAAGAAAACATAAACAGTTTAAAATGAAGACATAGGATTAGTTTTTTTATTAAAAAATATGACATTTGAAAAAGAAAACATAGGATTAGGGTATTGATTAAAAAAATAGTAAACTTTTGAAAGAAAAACATATGATTAGAGTTTTGATTCAAAAATAAAAAATATCAGACATTCCGAGGAAAAAACAGAGGATTCATTTTTTGATTTAAAAATAGAACACATCCAAAAAGAACATACAATTAGGGTTTCGATTGTAAAATGCAAAATACAAGAAATTTTGAAAAGAAAAAATTGCATTTGGGCTTTGATTCAAAACTAAAAAAATATCAGACATTTTGAAAGATAATATTGCATTTGGGTTTTGATTCAAAAATGAAAAATAGGAGACATTGCAAAAACAAAACAATAGATTAGGGTTTTGATTCAAAAATAGAAAACATAAACTAAGGATTTTGTTTTTTGGGTTGAAAAGTTAAAATTTGGAGATATTTTAAAAAAAACATAATATTATGGTTTTGGTTGAAAAATTTGAGACGTGCCAAAAAGAAAACATAGGATTATGGTTTTGATTAAAAAATAGAATATTTTCTGAAAAGAAAAAATAGAATAAATGTTTTGATTAAAAATTAGCAAACATTTTGAAAAGAAAACATAGGATTATGGTTTTGACTCAAAAATAGAAGGTATTATGAAAAGAAAACTTAGGATTAGGTTTTTGATTGAAAATAAAATATTGGGAGACACTTGAAAAAGAAAATGTAGGATTAGTGTTTTGATTGAAAATAGGAGATATTCAGAAAATAAAACATAGGATTAATGTTTTGATTAAAAAATAGGAGACATTCTAAAAGAAGACATAGGATTATGGTTTTGATAAAAAAGTAGGAGACATTAAAAAAACATAATATTAGGTTTTTGATTGAAAATTAGAGACATTCCGATTTGGGTTTTGATTTAAAAATGATGAATAGGAGATGTTCAGAAAAGAAAACATGGGATTAGGGTTTTGATTCAAAAACATGAGACATTCCTAAACGATACCATAGGATTAGAATTTGATTCAAAGCGATAAATAGGAGACCATTTGAAAAGAAAACATCGAATTAATTTTTTGATTAGAAAATTGGAGGCATTGCAAAAAAAACCATATGATTAAGGTTTTAATTCAAAAATAAAATACGAGATATCATGATAATAAAACATAGGATTAGTGTTTTGATTCTAATGAGGAAAATAAGAGACATTCCAAAATAGAAACACACACATAGGATTAGGGCATTGATTGAAAAATAAAAAATAGGAGAAATTCCAAAAAAAAAAAATAGGATTAGGGTTTTGATTGAAAAGTAGGAGATATTCGGACAAGAAGACATAGAAATAGGGTTTTCATTCAAAACACAAAAATAGAACACTTTCCAAAAAGAAAAAACATGGGATTATGGTTTTGACTAAAAAAAGAGACATTCCAAAAAATCATAGGATTAGGATTTTGATTCAAAACCGAAAAATAGGAGACATTCCAAAAAGAAAACAGCATTTGGTTCAAAAACATCAAAAATAGGGAGACATTCGAAAAAGAAACATAGGAATATGGTTTTGATAAAAAAATAGATAACATTTTTGTACGAGAAAACTTAGGATAATGTTTTTGATTAAAAAATAGGAGACATTCCAAAAAGAAAACGTAGGATTAGGTTTTTGATAAAAAAACAAAGGAGACTTTCCAATAGAATATATAGGATCAGGGTTTTGATTGAAAAATGAAAAATAAGAGACATTCCAAAAAGAAAATATAGGATTAAGATTTTAATTGAGAAATAGTAGACATTCCTAAAGGAAGACATAGGATTAGGGTTTTGATTAAAAAATAGGAGACATTTCCAAAACCAAAAAATAGTAGACATTCCTAAAAGAAAACATAGGATTCTGGTTTTGACATAAAACCAATAAATAAGAAACATTCTAAAAGGAAAACATAGGTTCAATATCTAAAACAGGAGTCATTCTGAAAAGCAAACCTAGCATTTGGTTTTTGATACAAAACCAAAAAATAGGAGACATTACAAAAACAAAACATAGTATTAGGATTTTCATTCAAAAATAGAAAACATTATGAAAAGAAAACATAGGATTAATTTTTTGATTGAAAAGTGAAAATTAGGAGGCAATTTGAAAAGGAAACATAGGATTAGGGTTTTCATTAAAAAATTGGAGGCATTCCAAAAAAGAAACATACGATTAGGGGTTTGATTCAAAACAAAATAAAAAGATGACACTACGAAAAGAAAAATTAGGTCCAAAACCAAAAAATAGGTGACCTTCTGAAAGGGAAACATAGTATTTGGGTTTTGATTCAAAACCTTAAAATTGGAGACATTCCAAAAAGAAAATATACTATTAGGTTTTTGGTTAAAAAATAGAAGACATTCCAAAAGAAAACATAGAATTAAGTTTTTATTGAAAAGCGAAAAATTAGGAGACATTCTGAAAAGAAAAACATAAGATTAGGGTTTTGATTATAAAATAGGATACATTCCAAAATAAAACATCAGATTTGGGGTTTTATTCAAAACCGAAAAATAGAAGACATTCCTAAAAGAAAATATAAGATTAGGATTTTGGTTAAAATGGCAGACATTCCAAAATGAAAACACAGGAATTGGATTTTGTTTTGAAAAATAAGAGACATTGCGAAAAGGAAACATTAGATTAGGGTTTTGATTCGAAAATGATAAATAGGAGATATTCTGTAACGAAAACATCGGAGTAGTGTTTTGATTTAAAAAGAAGACATTCCAAAAAGAAACCATAGGATTAGGATTTTGATTCTAACACGAAAAATAGGAGACATTCTGAAATGAAAATATAGCATTATTCTTTGTTTAAAAAATAGTAGATATTCCAAAAAGAAAACAAAATATTTGGGTTTTGATTCAAAGATAGGAGACATTCCTATAAAAACTATAGGATTACAATTTTGATTCAAAGCTAATAAATAGTGGACATTCTGAAAAGAAAACATAGGATTAGGGTCTTAATTAGAAAATAGGAGTCATTAAAAAAACATAGGATTAGGGTTTAATTCAAAAATATGAGACATTCTGAAAATAAAACATCGCATTAGGGTTTTGATTCTAATGCGGAAAGTATGAGACATTAAAAAAAAACATAGGGTTAGAAATTTGATTCAAAAATAGGAGACATTACGAAAAGAAAACATATGATTAGAGTTTTAACTATAAAAATATGAAACATTCTAGAAAGAAAACATAGGATTAGGGTTTTGATTTAAAAGTAGGAGGCATTTTGATTCAATAATACGAGGCATTCCGAAAAAAAAGGAGACATTGCAAAAAGAAAAAATCAGATAAGAGCTATGATTCAAAAATAAGAGACATTTCGAAAAGAAAACATAGAATTAGGGTTTTGATCCAAAAATATGAGACATTTTAAAAAACATAGGATTAGGGTTGTGATTAAAAAATCAAAAAATAGGAGGCATTCTAAAAACAAAACATATGATTGGGGTTTTGATTAGGAAACATTCGAAAAAAGAAAAACATAGGATAAGGATTTTTGATTTCAAAACCAAAAATAGGAGACATACCAAAAAGAAAAGATCGGTTCAAAATTGAAAAATAGGAGACATTCTAAAAGGAAAACATAGGTTGAAAACTAAAAATGGGAGTCATTGTGAAAAAGAAATTATAGCATTTGGGTTTTGATTCAAAACTGAAAAGTGGGAGCCATTCAGAAAAGAAAACATAGGATTAGAATTTTCATTCTAAAATAGATTACATTCTGAAAATAGGAATTTGTTTTTAATTGAACAACAAAAAATTAGGCTAAATTCTGAAAAAGAGAAACATAGGATTAGTGTTTTGATTAAAAAATAGGAGACATTCAGAAAAGAAAACGTAGGTTTAAATCCAAAAATGGGAGACATTTCATGAAGAAAACATAGCATTTGTGTTTTGATTCAAAACCTAAAAATTGGAGACATTCCAATAAGAAAACATACTAGTATGTTTTTTATACAAAAATAGATGACACTTCAAAAATAAAACTTTTGATTATGTTTTTTATTGAAAAGCAAAAATTAGAAGACATCCTAAAAAGAAAATATAAGATTGACTTTTCATAAAAAATAGGAACATTAAAAATATTAGATTAGGTTTTTATTCAAAACCTAAAAATAGGAGACATTCAAAAGAAAGCAACAATACGTAACCCC
>NC_052490.1:17579729-17667232 GCF_009730915.1 Dioscorea cayenensis subsp. rotundata
TCCCATCCTTGTATTTTGAACAATTTATATGTAGACTTATTTTGAATTTGCAATTTTATTTAACTCTTAAAATATATATATTCAATAGTATTCATGTGAGCTATTATTGTTCTTGTTATCGAATATAAATGAGGAACTGATCGGGAGTGGATGCTTAATGAGACACTATCACGGACATAGATTCATTAACCCTGAATTTATGGTTGGGGTAGAGTCATTCATCCAATATGCTTGTGATCAACCAAGATTTATGGACGGTGTTAAAATAAGATGCCCATGTTGTAAGTGTCAAAATCGAAGGTATGAAGTGGTTGATAATGTGAATTTGCACCTTCTAAGAAATGGGTTTACTCAAAATTATCATCGATTAGGGTATGTCATGGGAACCTTTGGTATATGATCGAGATTATAGTGAAACTCGGGTGCAACTCTTCAAGATTGCAAGATGTGGAAGGATCAAGTTCATATAGGGACATGATTATTGATGCAATTGGTCCCTAACTTTGATCCATATTATGATGAAAAATGAAGAGGAAATGCCAAACCCTACAACTCAAAAAGTGTATGACATGCTTGATACGCGAGAAGAACCTTTTATAGTGCGGATGTGAATCACACACTCAATTACTCTGCGTTGCAAGATTATTAACAATAAAATCTGAGTTTCACATATCGAGAGGTGTTTATGATCTTTGATGTGCAATTTATGAAAGAGCATTGCCGAGCTAATAATAAGTTGGTTGATAACTTCTATAATACTGAAGAAGTTTGTTCTTTGGCTTGGGTCTTCCATGCGAGAAAAATCCATTGTTGCATAAATGGATGCATGTTATATTGGGGTAAGGATAGCTAGTGACGGAAGAGTTGCAAGGTTTGTGACCATCCTCGATATAAAAGTGGGAAGAAAGGCATAGGGAATCACAAAGATTATTCACAAATCAAAAGATGTTATTTTCCTCGACACCTAGGCTACAAAGATTGTATGCTTCAAAGGTGACAGAAAGGATATGAGTGGCACAAAAGAGCATGATGAAAAAGATGGCGTGATTTGCCATCCTTCCAGGTGAAGCATGGAAGCAATTTGATCTTATTCATCCTCTTTTTGCATCAGAGGCTCGAAATATAAAACTTGGGTTATCTACTGATGGGTTTCAACCATTTGGGCAATCGAGCAAAGCAATATTCTTGTTGGCCTATTATTATCACCCTCATACAATTTGCCGCCTTGGATGTGTATGAAGGACCCTTATATGTTTTTAACTGTTATTGTACGTGGTCCCAAAAATCCAAAGAAGAAGTTAGATGTGTACTTGCAACCATTAATTGCGAGTTAAAAACATTTGTGGGATGTTGAGTATGGACATATGATGTGTCCAAGAAAACAAAATTTTCGGATGAAAGCTACACTCATGTGGACCATTAGTGACTTCCCGAGCTTTTTGCAATGCTATCGGGATGGAGTACTGAGAGCAAAAAGCTTGTCCATATTGTATGGATAAATCAAAGTCTTTTTAGCCTTGTTAATGGTGGTAAGGTTTCATGGTTTGATTGGCATCGGCAATTCCTACCTACACATCATCCTTTTTAGAAGAAAGCAAAATGATTTTTTAAAAACAAGATTGAAGAGTCACCACCTCCTACTATTTTTCTGGGAATCAAATTTTGAAACAAATCGAAGACTTAAAGTTGAAGAAAATAATGAGTTGGTGCTCGAGCAGTGGAATGCTCCTATTTGTAAGTCAAGTGGATGGCACAAAGTAGCATATTTTGGGATTTGCCTTATTGAGTACTAATCTCATCCGCCATAATCTCGATGTCATGCATATTGAAAATGTTTTTGAAAAATGTGTTTTGACATCGTGATGGATGATGGAAGGAAAAACCAAAAGATAATGCAAAAAGCAAGAGAGGATGTGAAAATATATTGCAAAGCGTAAAAAGAATTGGAGAAAAATGAAATGACCGGAAATATCCTAAAGCTTGCTATAGCTTAAGTAAGGAGGAAAAAAAGTTGTTTGTAAATGGGTAAATCAACTTCGGTTTCCGGATGGGTATGTTTCAAATATGGCATGGTGTGTTGATATGTGCAAGTATAAGATGTATGGAATGAAAAGCCAGGATTGCCATGTATTCATGCAAAGGTTAATCCCTATAGCCTTTCGTGAGTTATTACCATTCTCAGTATGGAATGCTTTGACAGAGCTAAGCTTATTTTTCAAAGACCTTAGTTGTTCGACGATTAGAGTGGAAGACATGAATAGGCTTATCGAAGAAATTCCTATAATATTGTGCAAGTTGGAGCGTATATTTCCTCCTAGTTTATTTGACTCAATAGAACATCTTCCAATTCACTTACCATATGAAGTAAAGATAGTAGGGCCTAGTTAATATTGTTGGATGTACCCATTTGAGAGGTAAACTTTAATATAAATTCAGCCTATATGGTTTTTTTATAATGTCTAGTTTTTTTTCAATTTGATATAACTATTCTTATTTATAATTTAGGTTATTGCATTATTTAAAGAAGAAAGTAACTGACAAAGCTAAGGTTGAAGGTTCAATTTGTACTGCGTACTTAGTTGAAGAAGCATCAACTTTTTGTTCATATTACTTTGAGCCTCATGTGAACACAAAGTTAAGAAAAGTACCTCGTAATGATGATGGAGGAAAGGTTGAAACATCTGAAGGTCTTTTATCAATATTTAGTTTTCCTGGTTGACCATATGGGCAAGAAATATCAAGACATTTGACTGATAAAGAATACCATCAAGCTCAAACTTATGTCTTACTAAATTGTGATGGGGTTCAACAATATGTCAAGTATGCTTCTCTACTTCAATTTAATTAAAAACGAAAAATTCTAGTTTCTTTTTAACACAAATGGTTTTCACCTTTGAAGGATATTTGTGGAAGAGGTGGTGGAAAAATACACCTAATATAAGCGATGCACAAGTTGATGATAAATTGAAAAAAATGAATTTGCAAACTGGTTTAAGATTTATGTAAGTCTTAAGCTTTTATATATTCTTCTTATTTATCAATCTTACTATATTGATTTCTTGTCTATTAATATTAATAGTGCATCTTATTATGTAGGCATGGGATCCTAATAATAATGTGACAAATCAAATGATGAAGGATCTCGCAATTGGCCCTTTAAAAGTTGTGATGACTTATCCATTGTATTTCATCAAAGGGTATAAATTCCACACAACTGAGCATGGTGCGAGAAGAATGACAATAAATAGTGGAGTTTGTGTAAAGGGTTCCAATTACAGTGCAACATCATATGATTATTATGGTCTTTTGAGGGAGATTATACAATTAGAGTATCCTGCACTCCCAATAAAAAGGACTACATTGTTCAAGTGTGATTGGTTTGATCCAACTCTAAATGTTGGGATGAAGATACATAAGGATTACAATCTTGTGGATATCAATAACAAAAAAAGGTTTAACAAGGATGAACCCTTCATTTTATCTACACAAGCAACACAAGTATATTATACATCTTATCCAAGCATGAAACGTGACAAAGATAACTGGTGGGCCGTATGCAAAATTAAACCAAGACAAATTATTGATGCTCCACTAGCAAATTTGGCATTCCAAGAAGATGAAATCGAAGAGCACTCTATTGACAATATCGATGATATACCGAGACCTCTAAATGATTCAAATGGAGGTTCCATGGAGGTTGATAATAATTGTTGGGAGGTTACGTATCACAGTTGTGAATGGATTATAAGTATTCACAATTTGACAATGATAGTATTTGTTATGTTCACTATTTATTGCTTATTTTATACTTAAACTATGGTAGGTTAGAGCCATCTAGCAAATGTGCAAGGATAATCACAAAAAAGTTTAAGGAAAAAGTTGACTTTGAAGGATACACATGGAAGACAGTGTCACAACCTATAAGAGACTTTTATTTTAAAGAATTTCGGGTATTATTCATTATCATTTCTAATTTATTTATTGTTTATTTTATTAATTCTTGTTTTGAACATTGAATATTTTTTATCTTATGTAGAAGCACTTTATTTGGGATTCCTCATTAGAGGCACAAATAAAGGAAGCTTGGGTTTTGAAAGCCTCACAGCGATATAGTGATTTTTTGAGGGATATAAGGGATGCAACAACAAAGCCGGAGTATCTAAGTGAGGAGGAGTACAAGCATTGGAAAAGGCATGCGGGATAGACCTACATTTAAGAAGAAACAAGAGATAAATTCTAAAAAAATCGACGTAGTATTCTTTGGAGCCATCATGCCATACGGAGGGTCAATATCTAATGTTGAGCATGGGAAGAAGCTTGTAAGTATAAATATAAGATTTTTAAATGTATTGAAATGTGTTTATTTTATTTCATTTTGCAAATTCATGTATTACATGTTGCTAAGAAATTTTAATGTTTCTTATTGCTATAGGAATCTAAATTTGGTCGAAAAAGCTACTCCACATGAGCTTTTTGCATACTCATACTAAAAAAACATGATGGGAAAACTTTTTGTAGATCTCAAGTCAAAGACAATCAATATAAGCATTTCTAAGACCGATGACATTTTAATGCAAGTTCTTAATTTTTCTTCTAAATTTGTACTATTGACATTTGTTTTTCAATGTAGGATAAGATGTTGACCTTGAAACAACATGCAATTTCTATAGAATCTGCATCAACAAACTCAGGACCTACTCCGGTAGATGAATTAGCTCTTTTATATTGAAGCTGTTGGTGGAGAAAAGAAAAGAAGAGTCTATGGTCTTGATTCTCAAGCATCTTCCTATTATGGATGCTCAAATTCAAATGTCAATAACTCAACTGCAACATCTACTATGCAAAAATAATGAAGATTTACAAAATGAGTTAGCATCCGTCCGTAATCAACTACGGATCCAAGAAAGAGCGGCATCAACAAGAGCGTCAAGAAACTCAATAAGAGCTTTAAGAAACTCGACAAGAGATGGCTGAAATGAGGAGGATGCTACAATTACTAATATCTCAAAATCAAGCACCTTCTCAAATAAATCAATCGGTCATGATGAAGATGTTGATCCCTACTCCACCAACTAAGTAGTTAATGTTCTTATCTTGTGACATATTTCTCGTATTTGTTTGCTTTGCTTGTGATACTTTTTGAGTTTTTAGTACTTGCCACTTATATTAGCTATATGTGGTTGAAGCTATTTTTGAATATGAATCGTGTTGTTTTTTTAATGTCTTTGACAATGTTTAATATAATCTTTCATACTTGGTTATGATAGATTGCAATTGTTATTTTTTAGCATATTGTAGTAAAAATTTCATCGATTATTTTCGAATGAATGATTTAATCTGAGGTTTTTTTGTATTATAATTTATAATACAATTTAAAATAAATAATTAAAACTTTGTTTTTATATTAGCAAGGGATTACCTAGGGAATAATCATTTTTCAAATTTTATTACCCACGGATTACCCAGGAAATAATCTCTAAGTATATTTAGCAAGGGATTACCAAGGGTAGGATTCATTACTGCTACATTCAAATACTAACGAATTACCTAGGACATAATCCCTAGTAAATATTACCCAGGGATTACCCAGGGACTAACATTTCAATTTTTTGAAAATTTAGCAATGGATTACCTATGAAAAATCCCTTGCTAAAATTACCTAGGGATTTCCTAGGAAAGGTTTCAAAGCAAATTCCTTGTCCATGACGAATCATTTAACTTAAATTACCTAGAGATTTCCCAGAAAATATTTCGAAGCAAATTCCTTGTCTTTGATGAATTAATTAACATTAATTACCTAGGGAATTTATTATTTACCCACAGAATAATTGATTGCTATTTAGCAAGGGATTATAAAACCCCTTGCTAAATTATTACCCACGAGGCTATTACCCAGGGATGTTAATCCCTAGGAAATCCCTAGCTAATGAATATTAGCCTGGGATTTTACAATTTTAGCTAGGGAATTGTCCCAAGCTAATTGATGTTTTTCTTGTAGTGTTGGTTGCGTGGTCATCGCCCTTGTACTAGATACACTTGTCTTAGAAGTATTCATATATGAATACAACGTGACCATCGGGCATTTTGTACCCCTCCAACCATTAGGGATGAATCTAGGTGTTGAGTTTGACCCTAATTAGATATTTTCGTAGGTGTAATGCAATCATAGGAGGATTTGGGCAGAAACAATTCCGACCCAATACTTGTATGGGATTAGGGATTATTCGCTGTGACCATCGGGGTAACTTGCTTTTGGATGTCTCTTGGCCCAAAACCACCATTGCCTGTGTAATTCTGACATTCTTCTAGCTTTAGTAGTCCCGAGGGGATCCTCACCCGGGGCCTCATACTTTCATTGTTATTTGCTTCTTTAATGTGCTTACTTAGAGTGCCTTAGTCCAACTTATCTATAGTTATCTCTGTTATTAGTTTACTCATTTTGTTTTAAACCTACCTTTGTTAGACTAGACAGTGTCGTCTAGGGGGAAGTAATAGCAGCTCTTGAGACCCCAAGGAATATGAACCTCTCGTGCTTGTGCGAAAGGTATTACTTGATGACCCGTTCATTTGCGGATCACACCACTGGTCTAGACTAATGACTTCAATCAGTACAGCTCTAGATACTAATCACTCCACGTACAAAGAATATCGAGTCCTAAAATACTAAGTGCTACTTCAATAGACAACTAAGATCCTTCTAATTCTTAAACTTGAAACTAAAGCCCTTTTTCTCATAAACACTAAGTAGGCATCAAAATGATCAAAAGGGGGGTTTTTTTTTTTATTAAGTTCGACTAACGTAGATTGAACAAAAATCTTTCTGGAGAATGCACATGCTGATTAGGCACAAGAGTCACCCAACTACTCGATTACAAATCTAAATGAATGTATTCATGCTTCACTATCAGTAATACTGTTATGGACTCTTTTACCGAATAACCCTAAATCATGTCTTTAGACTGCTCTACATGCCATAATACTAGAACTAGCTCAACAAGACTTAGAAGTTCTTAAGAGTCTATTGAAGGATAGAACTTAGTATTCTAAAGCCAAGTACTCAAAGTAGTGTGCTAAGCATACGAGTTAGAATAGTCAAGTTGGTTTTTCCAAGGGCATCAATAAAATATTCAGTGCACAAGACAATACTAAAGGTGAAACAGGATTCAAGAGAACACAAAAACATATAACTCACATCAATCATTAATCCAAGCTAAAAGAATCTTACAAGAATGTACAAAGCCATCATAAGTAACACTAGCATATAAATATTGGATCTATCAAATGAAATATACTCATCCCTACACCTAGTGTTGTACATTGTCCCCAATATATAGTTATCATGAAAAGCATGATAGAATAAGCAATGAAAACAATAGAGAAGGGTAAAAATGAACTTCCCTGGTTCATCTTGAGCAAGTGGTGAAGTGTGACCCGAACATAGGGTATGGCGAACTGTACATGTTGGGTTTGGTCTCCCCTAAGTGTGGGGAGGCTCACCTAACTCCCTCAATGCCTTGCAAGGCAAGAAGGGAACATCATTCCATAAAAAGAAAATTTAAACACAAAAATAAACACTAGGGAGTAGTGCAAGCAAACATACTATATAGGTGCAAATAAAGTTCTAAACAAAAGGTTGGTATGGTATGACCCTTGCTAACTTAGAAGTATAGTACATAACCACACAAATGGAAAAGTAAATAACACAACAAACTAAAGAAATAGAATAAGTGTCCATGCTCAAGTGTGGAATTGGTCATCGCTGGCTGCTGTAGGTGGTGGTGCTGCTGCTACAGCACATGAAGCTGTGGTGGTACGTGAAAATGAACCACGAGAAGAAATGACAAACTGATCGAAATCCTCAGCGAGCTAGCGCTGCCCCTCTATAAGCTAGAAAAGCTAGCCTCGCATCTCACAATGCTCATGACACATGGCCTGAATCTCACTCTCTATCCCTCTTAGTCTAGTATTGAAGTCTAGTGTCTCCGTATGTGGTCACTACAGTCCAAGGAGATATACATTTAATCATTGCCCAGTGAATACATTTGTCGAGGGGATTAATCCAGGGCACTGTCCTTTCCACTGCTATCTTTTCAACCCAAACCCTATCTCTCTTTTTTCTCTTTCTGTATTTATTTAATTGCTTTAAATTATACTTCAACCAATATATTGAGTTAGCTAGATATTATAAATTGAGCAAGGTATCGAGAGTTATACCAATCCCCTTAGGATTTGACTACCTGACTCATTCAGGTACTTATGCGACCCGTGCACTTGTAGTTACACAATGTGTGTATTGATAAGCCCTTTGCGTAACCACAAGTGCACGGGTCATACAAGTAATAAAGTATACCCAAACGGGTTGGGTAGTTGAATCCTCTAGAACTAATATAGCTCTCAATGCTCGCTCTATTTCTAATATCTAGCTAACTCAAGAGATTAAATGAAAACTAGTTTAAAGCGGTTAAAGAAATGCAAGAAGAGAAAATAAAGAGAAACAGGGTTTGGGTTGAAAATATAACAACAGAAAGGACATTGCCTACTTTAATCCCCTTGACAAATGTATTGACTAGGCAATGATTACATGTACATCCCCTTGGAGGGTTTGATAATGTACTTCCTCACTCAAGGCTCGGAGCAGACTCAATCCCTTCCCTAATGTGTACCCTAGCTAGATGGGACAACAAATGATCTTTCATACAGCAGATAAGCAACTAAGGTTAACATACTTCTTGCCTATAATTAGAACTATGGGGAACATGCACGCCACATCGATGCTTATACAGATAGCGGCAATTCCCAAATCAAGTTTTGCGACATACAAACATCAAGGCAATCAACACAAAGATAAACAATCAATATAAACAAGAGGAAGATCACAAAGAAACTCAATAATAAAAGCAACTAATGTCAATACATCAAAAGTCAAGGTTCACAATCCGGGGCACAGAAAGACAGTTAGCCCCTTATAGTTCTACAATGCATCAAAGAAAAGCAACAAGAGAAAAGAATGTTGTCCATAAGACTCTCTTTTTGCTTCACAAGCATCGTCGAAGAGTGCTCTATGATGATCATGCCTGCTTCCTCTAATCCCATGATGATCTCTCCACCATATTTGGTCCTGAATAATGCCAAGCTCTACTATAACTAGAGCCTCCAGAAAGGAGAAAGAAGATTTCTCCCAAAACCTAACTTAAGGGCTTAAAAAGGACTTTCCTAATACAAGCACAATGTTCTCTTGGTCATGCTCTTGACCGTGTTTACTTCCAAGTGTCTTTAGAATAGTTTCAACATGATTCCAAAAAAGTGTACAGGCTCAACAACACCTGTGCTTGTCGTCCGTGCTTTGAGAGCACGCTGGTGCTAGGAGAAGTGAAACTGTGCTTTCTGATTTGTGGATATCCCAGTGAAGTATACGGGCTTAAGGATGCCCGTGCTTGCTGACCATGCTTCCAAGCACGGGTGTTCTTAGGCAGTTGCACTAGAATTCTCAAGCTCCTGAAAATAGCATAGTCTGAAGCACGGGCATGCCTCATGACTGTGCTTGTCCTAAAAAGTGCATTCCAACACCATTTTGCACCCAAATTCAACTCTATTCATTTATCTTTTTAACCCAAAGCCTAATTATTTGCAACAATTAACAAACATACCTTAAGAAGCATCGGTTTATACAAAAACATGCTTAAAGAACAAGAGAATCATGTAATAGGGTATATAAAATATCTATATAAAATGCACTCATCACGTATCATCGGGACCTCGTATGGAACTAGGGATATTTCGCCTTGACTTAAGGGATTGATCTATTTTTAGGAATAGGGTTTTATCATGTGGAATTCTTAGAACTTCAAGCAGTCATATGTGATGTGAAGCATTAAAAGTATTCTCTTCATCGAGACCTTGTAGGGGACTAGTCATCGGTTGACCTTAAGTTTGGAACCTGTGTGATTTTGGATTTCCATGACTCAATTAGTCTTAATTAGGGAAGCATAATTTCAGTCTTGCACTTGAATATAGAAAGTTCTAAGGGGAAGCATTGTCCGAGTATCGCATTTTCTCATTGACTATTTCCCCTCCTATACCCGTTTGCTTAATCTCATTTTCTCCTAAATTTGATAGCATCTTGACCATGTTCACCAATTGATTTTCAACTTGGCTACTTAACAAAGTTTACTTGTTACTAAAGTCTTATTCCCTGTGGATTTCGACTACCCGACCATAGGGTACTTTATTACTTCGACACTCGTGCACTTGAGGTACACACACAAGGGTGTCAATGTCTAATTTTATTGAATGAATTAAACATCCTAATATTATCTATCGATTTAATAATTTTTAAGGTCATTTTTTATTCATAAAAAGTTGTTATGTGTTCTAATTCTTCTAAATATTTTTCTCGAGTTTCAAATCCATAACCATGTATTATCTTTCCTAATTGATAAATGCCAAAAAAAAAGTAGATAAAAAACTGAATAATCATATAATAAATAGATGAATCACTGAAAAAACTATAAATTAAGAATACATTACATTATACATGGATTTATGTATCTCTTACTTGCCAAGTATTACTTGCACACCAATGTATATCTTCTCAAGGGTCTTATTACTGACAACACCCTTTGCTTGTGTACCGCAAGTGCATGGGTTTGTTGAAGTAATAATACCCTGGTGAGTGGGTAGTCATATCCATAGGGAATAGTGATCAGAAACACAAGGATTGCTATTTAACTAAAGTGAAGATGGATGGATAGTGGTGTGAACAATATCAATATGAAAAGAAATAAAAAGAACAAGAAAGGAAGACGCTATAAAAATGAGAGGAAAGGCAATCAATAGAAAGTGGGGCACCCAGACATTGCTCCCCCTAGGGCTATTGCTTCAAGTGCAAAACCAACTATTACATCTCCTAACTGATGCTTAATGAGTCGTGGAAATCTTAAAATACACGGTCCCAGATCTAAGGTCAACCGTGACTAACCCTACACTATCTCCAAGTGGAGAAATCGCTCAGTCTCAATAACTCACATTGTGCAAAGTTGCTTAAAGCTCTAGGGACTCCAAGTGATAAACCCCATTCCCTAACATAGATCTAACACTTTGGTCCAGGCGTAAGACCCCTAGCCACAATTAAACCCCAGATATTAAGAATTACTTCAACGCTTCACTCTATTGCTTGCGCAACTAAGCCCCAGCGGAGTTCGTCTCTTAGCACTTCACTCTATTGTGACCACAAAGAACTCTTGGAACGTGGAGGTAGGATAAATCACACCAGAGGAGAAAGGGGATGCTCCGCTACCTCTCGACTCACCCTCTCGACCCTCTCCAATCTTGCTTTATTTAATCCTCATGGTGTGTCAGTCACTCACAAGGATTACCAATGTAGGCTCTCAATCCTAGTTTCACTCTAAGGGAAAACCCATTCAACAAGCATTCAAGATTAAAGCTCAATTAAAGACATCAATTAAAGAAACAAAATAGAAAAGTCAAAGAAATAATATCATCCTAGGGTTTACAAGTTCAAGTACCCACTAAGGGTTTAGCTCTCCATGGAGCAAGATATAATCAATAATGAAATTGAAAGTAAAAGCATGCAATCCATAAGTAAAACCCCCTTGTAGTCCATATCGATGGTCTTGTGGGGCAGCCTTGTCTTCTCCAAGGGTTTCCTCGTCAAGCCTAGGGCACACCTCGCCGAATCAATGCCGATGAATGCTCCCCTAACAACTATCTTCCGAAGAAACGCGGTGTTAAAGGCCGTAGAGCTACTCCAAAAACCTTGCCAAAGCCTCTCCAAACCCTAACCGCGAGCGCCTCCAAAGATGGAGAAAAGATGAGAAAAATATAAGGAAAAGGATCCTCAAAACGGGCTGAAGTTGCGGCTTTAAATATGCTGGAATTAGGCAATCCACAAGGGCATGTGGAATTTTCACACACCCGTGTGAATCTGCAGGAATTGGTTTTTCAGCGACCTGTAAATAGTAACTACTACAGTAATTTACTACAGTGCTTTGCTGCGTTAGCCTGCTGCAATACTCCACCAAAATACTCCCGAATCAACACTTTCATCGAGGCCATATGAACGGGCACACATCCATGCGGTAGATCACATGCATCTTCAATAAAATCGCATTTAACGACAATCTTGCTAGCATTGCACAAGTTGGAACACATAAGTGTAACTGCCTTTGTGCCACTCCAATTTACATGTTCACTTGAGCACAACGGAGGTTGGCACACACTCATATGTCTTTCAGTACAACTTGTGTCTTCACGTTTGTTCACTACAAGATTTCATCAACAAAGTGCATTCACGATCTACTTCGGTTTCTTTCTTTCATACTTGTCTCCATAGCCCTACATGCACAAAAGAACACAAATACACATGTATAAGCGATAAAATCTGATAAAAGTAATGCTCATTGTAAGAAAAGAATACTTCTTATTACTAATACACAAGCACTTATCAAACTCACCCACACTTAAGCTTTTGCTTGTCCTCAAGCAAAAATAAACCATTGAAGCATAGAAGAAGGCAATATTGAGAGTGCTTGGCCTTAGGTTCACCAAAAGCATACAAGGGAGGCATTCTACAAGTAACAAAAATTTCAACACCAAATATGAAAAATCAATGCTCTAGCTAAAAACTCGAATCAAAGAAGACAACAAACCGAAATCATGTAAGTGTGTGTAAACTTACTCAAGTTAACCAAACGTATACTCCTCCAAGTTCTAAGTATAAAGGACTTATTTATTTACAGAACGAAACAAAACAAAGAGGTGGTAGTAGCTTCACACATCCTCTAAGGTAGCCCTTTCCAAAGCGGCCGCTAAGATGGCTTTCACACTTTCGATGTGGTAGCTCTTTCTAACATGGTAGTAGCTTTCACTTATCCCATGAGATAGCTCTTTCTCTCATTAGGGCATAACTAGTATCCGACTTATGAGAGTAGCTTCATACTTCATAGGTGGTAGCTCTTTCCACCCCAAATACACACCTAAAACAAATATAATAATTTTTTCAACAAAAGTAACACTGGTCCCATAAACATCAAACTTGAGTTTCCACAAGGTTTAATGAGTGGGTGGTGCTATAAGTGTCAATCAGGCAAAATTTCCTAAAATTCAAGTAAAAACTAGAGCATGAGAACATTCAATGTTAAAAATTCTCCTAAACTTAAGAATATGACCATTGCAACTAGGGTGAACCGCATTTGGCTACATGAGCATTTTCAGTTAAAACTTATGTAAAGAACATGTGTAATGTGAACTCCCCTCCCCGAGCACACTTGAGATGTACATTGCCCTCAATGTGCGCATGTAAGCACAATAAAAAGTATAACACTCAAAAACATATGTGAAGGTGGACAATTAAAACAATACTATCCTGAACTCCTAATGGTACGTTGGATGGAGCTAAATTCCTTGAGGTTTGAGTTCCAATGGGTTATGGAGCACTCGAGGCCATGTGAAAATCACATTGACCGTGTCCATGACTATTCCTCAATTTCCATATTCACAAGACCATCTGCACTTATACACAAGGAGGTTTAGTGAAGCTCAACAAAAATAAAATAAACTCGAGTATATAAAGATAAAGAAATGAAATCAACTCAAGACAACGAAAATAAAAGATAAACTTAGAAGGAAAATCCTTTCTGAGTGATACAACTCCAAAATAAAATGCGAAAATGAAATACAAAAAATAAAAGCAAATAAAGTAAAGACGCATCAAGCGTCGGTGTCATCATCTATCTATTTTACTACTAGAGACGATACTGTAACCGGTTGATCGACTGGTGCTGGTGGTGATGGTGGTGCCAGAGGGCTCCAAGGTCTCATCACGAACAGGGATGTCGGGTCCCACTCAAGAATCCACTGTAAAACATCAAGACGCAACATGACCTCCGTGTGGTTCGCGGCCTGTGTGGCACGAACCTCAGCTAAATCTGCCTGTAATACTCCTACAGCACTCTCGAGCCTCTCAAATCGATCATAGGCTCGGTGAGGGCTCTCGGGGATGCTTGCCGGCCACCTTCTTTGTCTTGGGCTCCATATCTTCAAGAATTGAATAGAATATCGATCAAATAAACTCAGGATTCAATACTGCAGAAATCCACACGGCCGTGTGGAAATTCCACGCGCCGTGAAACCCACACGGACACTAGGCCAAAATCACAAAAATACATAAAAAGTTTACTTCAAAACCACTCTAATACATGAACCAACAATTTAATCATCAAAACGAAGCAACAATCACCAATTTAAACCAAATAAATCAAGATTGGTGAAGATAAGAAAGAATGAGGGTTTAACGACAAGATGAGGATGAAAAACTTGAAAACGGCCAGAAAAATCGAGTGAAATCCCTCTAAAATGACGGTGAGGAGTCAGGAGAGTGCAAGGATGTGTTCTCTAAGTGTTTGGGAGTGTAAAGACGAAGAAATGCGAATAGATTTTAAAGAAAAGCCACACCTCTTGGCGTTCTGCACATCCACACAGGCATGTGGAAATTATCCACGCCCATGTAACTCCACAGGGGAACTTCACAGGGGCACTCACACGCCCATGTGTGCTCTTGGGATGACACATTTTACCTCTAAATGCACCCACACGGGCATGTGGAAATTCCCCACACCCGTGTGCCCGACCCACAAGGGCACCCACACGCCCTTATGGCTTCTCTGTCCACTCGAGAAATTCTTCTAAGTGTTTCACACGCCCCTATGGAAATTCTACATGGGCGTGTAGATTCTCACAGGGGTACTCATAGGATCACTTACACGCCCCTGTGTCTTCTCCGGATGGATGAGAACTCTCTGCAAAGTTTCACACGGGAGTGTGGAAATTACCCATGCCCATGCGTAATTCACAAGGTCATCCATAGGGGCAGACACACGCCCCTGTGTCTTCTTAGGATAAACCTCTGAACTCTTCAGATAAACACACGCTCGTGTGGAAATTACCCATGGGCGTGTAACCATCACATGGTCTTTCACAGGGGCATTCACACGCCCCTGTGTCTTCTCGGGATGGAGAAGTTGAGCTCTGAATAGAAACACAAGCCCGTGTGGAAATTCCGCACGGCCGTGTGTCTTCTCTGGATGACTTAGAAAAAATTACTGACTCTACAGAAAATTTCTACACATTTACATATACTCAGAGCCTACCTACATTATGAACAACTAACCAGAGAATCATGCAAAACATGCTCAAACAACAAAGAACTTTACCAATCACAATTAAGCAAATGAAAACACCAATGATCCATGAGAAAATCACAACTAAAGCATGTAAAAGATTAAGACACCAACACTCAAGCTCTTATTCATGCAAGCATTAAACTAAAACCTAGAAAACTGTAAAGACTTGGGTTGCCTCCCAAGAAGCACTTGTTTAATGTCACTAAGCTTGACGTACCCGACCTTACCTCACGAGGGCTCATAGATAAAGGTTTTCCTCTTACCCATGACCTGAAAGCATGATGAACATAATCTTTTGAACATAAGGGAGAGTTATCGAGTTTGTTACCGCACAAGGGTTCATCACCCTTACTCCGTTCTTGCACATCCCCATTAGCCTTGGGGCATTTCTTGTGATGTCTCTTTGCACGCTTCATCTTCCAGATCATCTTCTTTATGATTCCGGGGTAGGTTGCACCTTGTCCTCTAGACCAAGTGTCATAATTTCTTCATTCTCCACCTCTTGGTCTAGCAACCCCTTGTACGGATCCGGACACATCATTTCCTGCACATATTCATCTATTAGAAAATCGGTAGTGTTAAGAAAGTAAAGAGTATCATCAAAGTTGAGAGAATGTCTCATGCCTTCAGCGAGACGGTATGTAAGCTTGTCATCTCCAACTCGTAATGTCAACTCCCCACCATCCATGTCGATAAGAGCCTTAGAAGTACGCAAGAACGGCCTCCCAAGTATCAATGGGACATCGACATCCTCATCAACATCCAACACTACAAAATCTACAGGAAATATATACTTGTCAATATTCACAAGTACGTCTTCAATGATGCCCCTCAAATGTCTCACTGTTTGGTCCACCAATTGAAGTGTCATCCGAGTGGGCTTAGGCTCTCCCAAGCCTAGCTTTTGGAATAATGTGTATGGCATGATGTTGATGCTAGCCTCTGAATCCGCCAACGCCTTTTCTTCACCCAAATTACCAATGTTGCACGGAATGATAAAGCTTCCAGGGTCTTTCTTCTTGTTCAGCATATTCTTTTGCAACACCGCCAAACATAAAACATCTAAGATCATAGATGCACTCTCCTCCAACTTCCTCTTGTTGGTCAAGAGATCCTTAAGAAACTTTGCATAGTGAGGCATTTGAGACAACACCTCTACAAATGGATTGTTGATATGCAACTTCTTGAATAAACCCAAGAACTTCTTGTATTGCTCATCATTTTGGTTGTTCTTCAATCTTAAAGGATAAGGGATTCTTGGCTTGTAGGGCAGGGATGCCACCTCCTTCCCTTTGTTGGCTTTACGACCTCGAGTACTTCAACATTAGTCTTCTCATTCGGGAGCCTACCCTCAATTTCACGACCACTTTGTAAAGTGATCGCCTTCACATGTTCTTTTGGGTTTGTCTCCGTGTTGCTAGGCAAACTCCCTTGAGGTTTTTCCGAGAGTGACTTCGGAATTTGTCCGACTTGGTTTTCCAAGTTATGCAATGAAACGGTGTGGTTGCGAAGTGTGCCTTCTCTAGGTCGGTTATCCATTTCTCCAACCCTGAAACTCAATTCTCCATATTTAGGGCTTGTTGTTGTTGTTGGAAACCTAGTTATGCCATTGTCTTCTGTTGCCCTTGATTACTCCATGAAAGATTCAGGTGGCTCCTCCAACCCGGATTGTAGGTATTTCTATATAGATTGCCTAGATTTCTCATTGCATTACCCACAAAATCCACTTGTTTCACCGAGGATGTACCACCAATAGAAATCGGGCAATTAGATGGAGCATGTCCTTCCCCACACCCAGTGCAACTCGTCATAGCCGCCACTCTAAGAGAAGTTAGAATGTCTAACTTCTTACTCAATGATTCAACCTGGGCCACCAATGAAGGAACTCTCTCACTCTCATGAAGTCTGGCTACCTTCTTTTTGTCCCTTGTGTTCCACTAATAACTATTTATAGTCATTTCTTCAATAAGATGTCGAGCCTCGTTAGAGGTCTTGCTTCCTAAGGTACCTCATGCTGTAATATCAAGTAACTGCTTTGTGCTTAGGTTCAAACTATTATAGAAAGTCTGAATGATCATCCACTCGAGAAACCCATGTTAAGGACATTTTCGTATGAGTTCCTAGAACCTATACCATGTCTCAAATAGAGACTCTAATTCTGTTTGAACAAAAGATGATATTTTATTCCTAAACTTCGCAGATTTTTCAGGAGGGAAATATCGGGCAAGAAAAGCTTCTACCATCTCCTCCCAATTAGTGATCGATGCTCTAGGTAATGAATGTACCCATTGCTTTGCTCTTCCTTTCAAGGAAAATGGAAAGGCTCTCAACTTGATAACATCATCCGTAACACCATTAATCCTAAGCATGGCTCACACTTCCAAGAAGTTCTCAATGTAATTGTTTGGATCCTCATCGGCCAAACTATTAAGCCGTGCCGACTGTTGTAACATCTGGATGAAGCCTGGCTTGAGCTCAAAATTCTGAGCCATGATCGGTGGCCACACAATACTAGACTGAGTGCCAAGAACTGCGGGTCTGGCATAATCTGAGAGTGTCCTCTGCTGTTCATTTTGTTCTGTCATACTATCTAACCCTTCACCTTCTACCTCAGCTGATTTGACTGTTCTTGTACAAGTTCTTTTCCCCTTCTACGAAATGTTCGTTCAAGCTCAAGATCTCCTTCAACCAATGTGGAAGGGTTCCCTCGGGTCATAACCTGGAGCTACAACCAAAGAAAGAAAAACAAATTAGAATGATGGAAGAATAAGAAAATGTGAAATAGAATAAATGATGAATAGCTAAAATAGCTAAAATAGCAAAGTGCAAAGTGTTTCTAAAATGTCTATTCCTCGGTAACGGTGCCAAAAACTTGACAACGCCCTTTGCATGTGTATCGCAAGTGCATGGGTTTGTCGAAGTAATAATACCTTGGTGAGTGGGTAGTCGTATCCATAGGGAATAGTGATCAGAAACACAAGGATTGCTATTTAACTAAAGTGAAGATGGATAGATAGTGGTGTGAACAATATCAATATGAAAAAAAATAAAAAGAACAAGAAAGAAAGACGCTATCAAAATGAAAAGAAAGGCAATCAATAGAAAGTGGGGCACCCAGACATTGCTCTCCCTAGGGCTATTGCTTCAAGTGCAAAACCAACTATTACATCTCCTAACTGATGCTTAATGAGTCGTGGAAATCTTAAAATACACGGTCCCAGATCTAAGGTCAACCGTGACTAACCCTACACTATCTCCAAGTGGAGAAATCGCTCAGTCTCAATAACTCACATTGTGCAAAGTTGCTTAAAGATCTAGGGACTTCAAGTGATAAACCCCATTCCCTAACATAGATCTAACACTTTGGTCCAGGCGTAAGACCCCTAGCCACAATTAAACCCCAGATATTAAGAATTACTTCAACGCTTCACTCTATTGCTTGCGCAACTAAGCCCCAGCGGAGTTCGTCTCTTAGCACTTCACTCTATTGTGACCACAAAGAACTCTTGGAACGTGGAGGTAGGATAAATCACACCAGAGGAGAAAGGGGATGCTCTGCTACCTCTCGACTCACCCTCTCGACCCTCTCCAATCTTGCTTTATTTAACCCTCATGGTGTGTCAGTCACTCACAAGGATTACCAATGTAGGCTCTCAATCCTAGTTTCACTCTAAGGGAAAACCCATTCAACAAGCATTCAAGATTAGAACTCAATTAAAGACATCAATTAAAGAAACAAAATAGAAAAGTCAAAGGAATAATATCATCCTAGGGTTTACAAGTCCAAGTACCCACTAAGGGTTTAGCTCTCCATGGAGCAAGATATAATCAATAATGAAATTGAAAGTAAAAGCATGCAATCCATAAGTAAAACCCACTTGTAGTCCGTATTGATGGTCTTGTGGGGCAGTCTTGTCTTCTCCAAGGGTTTCCTCGTCAAGCCTAGGGCACACCTCACCGAATCGATGCCGATGAATGCTCCCCTAACAACTATCTTCCGAAGAAACGCGGTGTTAAAGGCCGTAGAGCTACTCCAAAAACCTTGCCAAAGCCTCTCCAAACCCTAGCCGCGAGCGCCTCCAAAGATGGAGAAAAGATGAGAAAAATATAAGGAAAAGGATCCTCAAAACGGGCTGAAGTTGCGGCTTTAAATAGGCTGGAATCAGGCAATCCACAAGGGCGTGTGGAATTTTCACACACCCGTGTGAATCTGCAGGAATTGGTTTTTCAGCGGCCTGTGAATAGTAACTACTACAGTAATTTGCTACAGTGCTTTGCTGTGTTAGCCTGCTGCAGTACTCCACCAAAATACTCCCGAATCGACACTTTTATCGAGGCCACATGAACGGGCACACATCCATGCGGTAGATCACGTGCGTGTGAAAATTCCACATGCCCGTGTGAATCTGCAGGAATTGGTTTTTCAACGCCATGTGAACAGTAACTCCCGAATTAACACTTTCACCAAGGCCACATGAACGGGCACACATCCATGCGGTAGATTGCGTGCATCTTCAATAAAATCACATTTGACGACAATCTTGCTAGTATTGCATAAGTTGGAACACATATGTGTGACTGCCTTTGTGCCCCTCCAATTTACATGTTCACTCGAGTACAACAGAGGTTGGCATACACTCATATGTCTTTGAGCACAACTTGTGTCTTCACGTTTGTTCACTCCAAGATTTCATCAACAAGGTGCATTCACGATCTACTTCGGCTTCTTTCTTCCACACTTATGTCCACAACCCTACATGCACAAAAGAACACAAATACACATGTATAAGCAATAAAATCTGATAAAAGTAATGCTAATTGTAAGAAAAGAATACTTTGTATTACTAATACACAAGCACTTATCAATTACCAAAGAAAGAAATATTAAGTTTCCCCTCAATTCTACTATACTAGGTTGTACGTATAAGTCTTAAGGCATTTTTTTAAGAATAGTGACCTCATATATACATATACATGAAAGTTTTTAGATGAACAATCAGCTCAGATATATATATAGTAACACACACATGCACGCACGCGCACAACACACACACATTTAGAACCTTTTCCTGGACAAGCAATATCCTATGAAGATTTAATTAACAACAATAAGAAGTATAACCTATGCTTAAAAGGCATTAGCTAGCAATTGCAAAAGCAAGGTTTAATTTTGAAATCCTAAGATACTAAAGAGTTTTTTTTGGGCTTATCATGTAAAATAACCATGTTTGAAGAAATTTTATACTCCATACTTAGCTCTTGCAACATGAATGAGAGGCTAAAGGAAATGATGGAGGAATACACTAACCCCAACTAACACTAACAAAAACTAACTGAATACTTATAATACAACAACTCAATGAAGCTTTAAGCCTTGTAGAATCCTCACACTAAGCAAAATGTGGGGAGTACAACTTAAAGTAGATAGCAAGGGTAGGGTTTGGCAAACTATGGCTACTATGACTATTGACACGGGGGTTAATCTTGTTGCTCATCCTTGTGTGGCACTTGCCCGATGCAAGTCAGCCTTCACATAAAGTATGCCAAGGAAAGCAAAGAAGGGAAGATAGAACAAGGCAGAGACCAGATATAAGAGAAAAAAAAAAGAAAACTCTCTATTAGTTTTGAAGAATGTGTTTACAACCAGGCCAAGACTCACCAAGAGTCCCTTTGATCACTTGATGATCATACAATGGAGAAAGGGGAAGTATTTATAGCCAACTTCAACCAAAGGGGAGCCTTTGGCCGGATTCCTTTCCAAGAGTTACCGGACAAGAACCAGATTCCACCCAAGGGCTACGAGACGATGGTTGGTCCTGTTTCGAGTACTATTTGGGGACAATACACCATTCCAGTCAACCCTACTACTCCCCACTGCCCATTGTCTATAGTGAAAGTTTGGCTAAGAGTCCCTTTGATCACTTGATGATCATACAATGGAGAAAGGGTAAGTACTTATAGCCAAATTCAACCAAAAGGGAGCCCTTAGCCGAATTCCTCTCCAAGAGCTATCGGACGAGCACCAGATTCCATCCAAGGGCTAAGAGACGACGGTTGGTCCTGTTCTGAGTACTATTTTGGGAACAATACACCATTCCGGTCAACGCTACTACTCCCCACTGCCCATTGTCTATAGTGCAAGTTTGGTCCAAGATCTACCTAGAATCCCTGTACATTCGCTCAGCAGGGTCTCAACCATTGGGTCTCAGTCACACGGCCACTTATTAACGCTTGCTCGGTACCACACCTCGCTCGTGTCCCACATGGAAATTCGGCTATGTATGGAGAGACAATCTCCGCCTGCGCGCGTTTGCTCGTGCGGATCATGATCGAGCGCATGTGTGCGCCTAAGTCTTGGCCTCAATGTGCGGGTTGCCACGCCAACTCTCTGTCATGCATCTTATGTCCGAATGTTATGGCCGACCATACAACCCAACTGTCCAGTCTTCATGGGATGGCTCTATCCATAGCTATCCTTGGCCAAGCAGCTCTGCCACACCCGTGCCAAGGGTGGGTACCGCATAGCTCTGTCACATCTACCATAGCATGGCTTATTTTCTCCAAAGCTACCTTCAAGCTATAAAAGATGGAGAAATATAAGGGTGTATAGTTGGAAAATAAGGGTATCACAAAGATTAGAACAAGAGGAGAGGACAGTAGTCACTAAAAGAAAAAGTAAAAAGAATGGTGAAGCTTGGTGAAAATTTGAATGAAGTGCAAAGTAGGAGAAGAAAAACAAAAGGAGGATGTGGGTTTACTTCGGGTAGTTTACATGCATTGATTTCAAAAGGAAAAATCACAGGGTTTAGAATCACCTTCCTTTGCAATCGGACAAGTTGTCCTATGCTTATCAACGATGATATACTTCACTCTTATGGAGGTTGGTTGTAGCTCCTATTTGGCACAAATCACATCCATAACTAACTGCTATTGTGTAACTATGACGAAGTTTATAATATGGCTTTTTTCATGCCTCCCTTAATATGGCAACAAAAGAATCCAACAATTATAATAAAAAAACATAAGAGGAAATATGGTTATGAAGGGAGTCAAAACCATAACGAGGATGAAGATAACAGTTGAAGACTTCAATGAAAATTTTGCATATGGCAATATTTTCAACTAAAAGACAAGGCACATTTTATCTTTATAATTAATAAAAATGATAAAGAATGAGATTTGATATTTGCAAGGATCAAATAATCAAATTCCTAAAATTTTTTTTTTAAAAAAAAGACTGTTTTAGGAAGAAAAAAAAAATTAGAAGGCCGGCTTAATCAACAAAATTAGTATGGATTATTCATTATATTTTATTTATTTAGTTAAAATAAAATAGATAAATAACAAATTTATTATCATAAAGTAGTTTATCTTTAAAATAAATCAGACTCACCCCGGCTCACAGAGCAAGCCTAGGCTGCCTCCTCTTCCTTCCCGTGCAAGTAATTTCCGTAAATTGCAGGGGTGGCAAGTGAAAACTTCAAAAAAAAAATAATAGAAGAAATCAGAATGCCCCCAAATCATAACCCAAACCCCGTTCCCGTCTTTCTCCCTCCGGCCACACCATGGCAGCACTGGTCGACACCCTCCTCCAGCGCTCCCTGGACGACCTAATCAAATCCCTCCGTTCCCAGCCAACCCTCGAATCCTCCATCATCTCCCGCTCCGTCTCCGAGATCCGTCGTGAGATCCGCTCCACCGATCCCCTCACCAAATCCACCGCCCTCCAAAAGCTCTCCTACCTCTCCTCCCTCCACTTCCTTGACATCTCCTGGTCCTCCTTCCACTCCCTCGAGCTCCTCCCCTCTCCTTCCTTCACCTTCAAACGCCTAGCCTACCTCTCCGCCTCCCTCTCCTTTCACCCCTCCTCCGACCTCCTCCTCCTCGCCACCAACCAGCTCCGCAAAGACCTATCTCCCTCATTCCCTTCCCCAGTCATCTCCCTTGCCCTCGACTTCCTCTCCCTTACCGCCTCCCCCGACCTTGCCCGCGACCTCACCCCTGAGATCCACTCCCTCTTGTCCTCCCCCAACCCCTCCATCCGTACGAAGGCCACCGCCACTGCCCTCCGCATCTTCACTCGGTATCCCGACTCCGTTCGCGTCGCCTTCAAGCGCCTCGTTGACAATATCGACTCCTCCGCCGCCATCGGCGTCTTCTGTGAGCTCTCCGCGTCCGATCCGAAGCCCTATCTTCCCCTTGCCCCTGACTTCTACCGCCTGCTCGTTGGTTCCAAGAACAACTGGATCCTCATCAAGGTGCTCAAGATCTTCGCTCGCCTTGCTCCGCTAGAGCCTCGCCTTGCTCGCCGGATTGTTGATCCTGTTTGTGAACATTTGCGTAGGTCTAATGCAAAGTCGCTTGTGTTGGAGTGTGCGCGAACTGTTGCTTTGAGCCTTGCTGATTATGATGAAGCTGTGAGGTTAGTTGTTGAGAAGGTGGGGGAATTTTTGGCTTCTGAAGATGATGCTAATCTTCGGTATCTCGGCCTGCATGTGCTCTCGATGCTCGGGCCAAGACATTCTTGGGCGGTGGAGATGAACAAGGAGCTTGTCATCAAGTCTCTCTGTGATCCTGACACTAATATCCGGCGGGAGGCATTGTTCTTGATAATGGAGATGTTGTTTGAGAGCAATGTGGTTGACATCTCTATGCTTCTTGTCGGTTTTGCGTCCAAGTCGATGCCCAACCCAGAGTTCTGCAATGACATATTGGAAGCTGTACTCTCGGCTTGTGGGAGGAATGTGTATGAGCTAGTGATGGATTTTGATTGGTATGTTGGGCTTCTTGGGCAGATGTCGCGAAACCCACATTGTGCAAAGAGTGATGAGATTGAGAGGCAGATTGTGGATATTGGGCTGAGGGTGAAGGATGCGAGGCCAGAGCTTGTTCGTATTGCTCGTGATCTCTTGATTGATCCTACGTTGCTTGGAAATCATTCAATTCACAGGATACTGTCTGCTGCTGCTTGGATTTCAGGGGAGTATGCTGAGTTTTCGAGGAACCCTTTGGAGCTCTTGGAAGCATTGCTGCAGCCGAGAACCAATCTTCTGCCAACATCGGTGAGAGCTGTTTATATTCAGGCAGTATTTAAGGTTCTCACTTTTTGTTTCTGCTCGTACTTTGAGAGATTAGAGTCTGGTCACATGTTATCATCTCTTGGAAATCCGATTGCTGGAACAGGATGCCAAGAAGAATCTGATGTTTCCACTGTTGTATTTGGAAAAGGTGACAATGCTGCAGTCGGAAATTTGAATAATACTGGTGCTATTGGTTGTAAACCAGATTCTTTGTCAGGTTCAGTAAATTTGGATGAACAATTTACTCATGCATCTGTCTTGCGCATGTTGAATTTGATTGAGACTGCGATGATTACCCTCTCAGATTGGGGTGAAGTTGAGATTCAGGATAGGGCACTGAGTGTATTATGTCTGATTCACATGTTGCAAAGATTTCAAGTTTGGAACAGGGATGAGGAGGGACTGAGGAAAGATCGCAGAGTCAGTGAGTTTGCCAACCTGATGTCTGGTGTATTTAACCAAGAACTAGGCCCAGTTTCAGCAAATTCTCAGAAGAGAGTTTCTGTTCCTGATGGACTTATTCTCAAGGAAAATCTAGCTGATCTGACAGCAGTTATAGGTGAGGAAGTTAATGTTTCTGTGTCTGCTTCAACATCATTTTTCCATCGAAAAACATCACAATGGGGAAACAGGGGAGGAATCCAAAATATTGACAGAGTCCACCTCTCTACTTAGTGAACACCGTAAGAGGCATGAATTATATTATCTTCCTGCTGGTAAAGATGAAGCCCAATCAAATGATTACCCCCCTGCTAATGACCCTCAACTTCCAGTCAGTCAAGGTGGTGCTTCTGAGGGTCTTGTTGAGTTGACTGATCAACCATTGTTGTCCAGACATAGAAAGCCCACAAAACCACGGCCTGTAGTGGTGAAGTTAGATGACGTAGATGTGCGAGAAAATTCTGCACCGAAATCAACAATGGACTTGAAAGATGATTTACTTTCTGGTGTTGTTTGTGATGTCCTTCTTGGCAATGAAGATAAACCCACGAAATCTCAGAGGAAGTCTTCAAAATCCCAGAGAAGAAAAAAAGATCGACCAACACATATTGAGCCTGCATATCAATTGAGAGAGAGTGGAAATTTGGTTCATGTGGAACATGGGAGCTCAAGTTCTAAAATCAGTAGACATGGCCACAGTAAAGGAAAACAAAGTAGCTCACAGGGAATTGAGGATAAAGAAGATGGAAGCCAGAAGAATATGACGAATAGTCAACATCATTACAGAAAGCACAAACATAAACAGGATAGGGATGCTCTTCCAAATTTGCTGCCACAAACCCCGGTAATCCAAGATTTTTTGTTGTGATTGATTCTCTGCTTCATATATACATGTGTATTTGTTCTTGAGTTCGTTCCTTTGGCACTGTGAATTTCTATCCATTTACTGTGGTATGAATATATTTGTTCCAGTTTTTACTGCCATTGCACTGATATCACTTCTTCCTTGCAGATCAAATGTTGTGTTCTTTTGATTGATTTTTTCTGGTAAAACTGCTTTCATTTATTTAAATTATCTATTCAGATGTACATATAGTATGACCAACTTCAAGACTTTTCTAACCTGAATGACATTAAGATACTGCCTTATTTTATAAATGATGAAAAAACTGGGACATAATGTATGTAAGCTATAAAATCACATCTTTGGTTTATGCCTTTTAATGTTTGTCTAATAAATTGAGAGGAATTTAGAACTATACACTTTTGATTATTGTAGTTCCTAATGTTTTAATAATTTTGTCAGGCTCATGTGATTATATTATACCATCTTGCAGGTCTAGTGCCAATTTAGATAAGACCTTTTGTTACAAATCAATTTTCTTTTCATCAGCTGCAAATTAACATGTAATTATTTATAACTTTTAAATACTATTGAACTTGAGGTTCTTGGCACTGTTTCAAATTCATGCATGTTAACTAAAGGACATGTATTCTATTCTATCATACTTGCGATCCTCTCCCATGCACCATCACCATAGCTTATGGCTTCTGCAAATTATTATGATAGCCACAGCTCAACATGATTCTGTCCCTAATAATTCTCTATGCTTTCTCATTTACTCATTTTTTATCAATCAAGATTGTATATATATTTTTTTATGTTAAATTTATTATTGTCATAACATTATAAACTCCTCGAAAATTTTAGCTTTTCTATGATCTATTTTGTTCAGATTTAAAAGAGAATTGCATGTCTTACTAATGTAGGGTTATTTTCATGAAAATACATAGATATAAATTTGTGTCCTTGGATGAACAATTCCATGACAAACATCGTGCAGAGCACTCTGTGCTGTGAAACATTACTCTTTCAAGTTAAATTTTTAGTTTCAGCATATCAACTATGTGAAATTTAGTATCCTCAAAAAGAATATAGGTTTCAACTAATGAGCATCAAGCTAACTACATATGCTGGAGTTCTAACTTTCGCTATCAAATTTTCTATTGGTGTTATGGTTATGACTAATTAGTTTATTTTTATTTTTATAAATCATTTGATGGAAGATGCACACTAGGTAAATTCTTATTATTTCAATTTCTTTCTTGTTGGTGTTCATTTTCATGTAATATATATCATTTGAATTCCTTAAATCCTCAGCTATCATTTGAGCAAGTCAAAATCACGATGCTCAGAGAGATATTGTAGTTCGTGACATTTTCACATCCAGAAAATTCCCATTTGACTGATAACAGCTGAAATCGCTTTTAACCCTCAATTTTATAAGTTTCCATTGCTGCCTTCAAGATGTTTGCTGCATTTTACCAAGTTTTAACAATGATACGAATCCAGCATGAGTTAATCTTTTAAATGATTGTGTTGAATTAGCAAAGCATAAGTTTACTTGTTGCAGTTACCGAATTTGCTATCAATTTGCTCTTGCCTTAGAAAAAAATCTACTTTTGTGACCTCTATTTTGATGGATTTCTTGAGATACAGTTTCTCAAATCCTTTGGGTAATGTAGGTTGTTGTCATGGTTAGTCTAGTCTAGACATGTTGGGTCCCTGCAGTCCGATTAGATTCAGTTTCTTTCTATAGGTAAATGTATCCTGTTGTAAAGTATATTTTAATCTTTATATTCTTAAAAATACATTATGACTTTTGTGTTTTTTTATAGCTTCCTATATTATGTGGCGTAGCGTATTTATATTTAAAAGAGAAAGAAAAATTTATTAAAATACCTTCTGATTTGTCTTTTTATTGATTTGAGACTTGTAGTTTGTGTTGTAACATTTTAGTAACTTGTAAGTTAAACTGTTTGAAAAAAAAATATCAAAGTGTTTAACTCTGTTGAAAAAAAAAATACCAAAGTGTTTAACTCTGTTAATTTAAACATGAATTTAGCTTTTTACGCTTATTTGTATTACTAAAATACATACTAATTAAAAAAATTCAAATCAACCTTTAATTATAACTTAAATATTTTTTAAATACTATGTAAATAGACATAATGGTTTTTATTAGCAAATATTTATGTAATATAAATAAAAAGAAAAAATAAATTCAATTTTATTTTTATGTTATGTCAATAAAAATTAATAAACGGTTTAAACTAAAGAGTGTTATAATTCAAACTACATATTCCGAATTAATATAAAAGTAAATTACAAGATATTTTTTATAATTTTACCTATTTTAAAAATGTGCACAACCTTTGGACTGTTCATATAAAGTTCGTTTTGATGTGAATCACTTATATAGTTCACATGATAATATTCATTTCTTTTTTTAATTAATCAATAACGAGGTGGAAGCTAATGGCTTATGTGGCTGTTGACCTATTGGGTCCACCTGACAAAAACGCCGCATGGATAAATTTTTTTTAATTTTTTTTAATGTTTTCTCCATTAACTATATGTGATGTGGCATGACCGCATGAGTTATCATGTCAACATAATTTTCTTTTTTTATCTTTCTCTTTTCTCTCTTTTGCTTTTCATCTCTAGCTCGACTCTCGAGGCTCCTCTGCATTCTTCAATTCCTTCTGTAAATTTTATGAGTGGGTACTCAAGATTTACCATATATCACTTTGAGCACTAACTTTTAATTTGTATCAAAGTGAGCATTAAGTTTCGATTTAATTTCAAAAATGTATAATTGAGGGTTTCCAGTGAAAATTGGATGACGTGGTTGCCGGGAAGTAGATGTGGACGTCGGAGGACCACGTCAGATGCTTGCGTGGAGCGGGACACCTCAGCAACTTACACAGCTGTGCTTGTTTGTTTCCACGTAGGACGACATGTCATCAAGTTAAAGGGCTTTTGCTTTTCCCCTTCGTCCCCTCCATCTCGTGCCTTCTTCTCCGACCCCTTCGTCCTCTACATCGCAGAGAAATTTGAGGACTACCTCCGTCCTCCGTCCTCCCTTCTTTCCCTTCTATCCATCCGAGCCCTCTCCTCCCAATCCTTTTTAGCCAAAAGTCATCACGACAGTAAGCCATGGCAGTGCCCCCTGTCGCCAGTGATCCCGCCCCACCCTCCGTTTACCCCTCTCTCTCTTTCTCCACCCTCCTTGTCACCCGGTGAATCACCGCTCCCGCCCCTCCATCCCGTCCTTTTTACTCCTCTCTCTTTGTTTTTATTTTTATTATTTCTCTCTCTAATTTTATTTTATTTTTTAAAATACCCCCAGCCGAAGAATCTATAATCTATCTCTGTTTTAATTTTTATTATTTCTCTCTCTAATTTTATTTTATTTTTTAAAATACCCCCAGCCGAAGAATCTATCTCTGTTTTTATTTTTATTTCTCTTTTTATTTTATTTTTTAAAATACCACCACCGCTTTGATTCCCCCTTGATTTTGATTTTGATTTTTTGAAAGTATTCTCTCTTTTTATTTTATTTTTTAATGTAACCTATTAATATTTTATAAATTATTTTATTTAGTATATTTAAAAAACATCTATCTTTTAGTTTTAGTTTTTACAAATTAGTTTATACAATATATAAAATTATATTTTTATTTGAGTTTTTTTAAAATTTAATTTTTTGCACTTATTTTTATAAATTAAATTATAAATGGTGAGAGGCTACATGGTCTGGTATTAGGGAGAAGATGAAGCCATTGGCAAGAAGTTTGCCTTCATGTGTGTTGATGTAATTTTCAGGAATATAATGCCAATCCTAATCAATAATAGAAATCCATATATAACTACATGAACTCAATAAATTATTCTTTAAAATCATAGCGTGAAAATATCATCTACAATTCATTAAATTAATTATTAGAATACACATAACCAACTGCTCAATAGATATCATCTACCATTCGACCATTCCTACAACTCACCCAAGCACAAAGATAACACATAAAAGGAAACACCAAAATAATCCATCAATTGTCTGTTACAATATATTAGTTGGTTAAAACTATACAAAAGTTATTTCTACAACAGTTATTTAATATATGATTGATTCCATTTTTGAAGCCACAAAAAATCAAAATTTGATCAATATTTGACCTTACAATGATCATTTAAACAAAACAAAAGAAAAATATCAACATCCTCCATGACCTGGAGGAATCCACAATTTTCTTTTTTTCCATGCAACATCTTTCTCCATGCCTTCCAATGGTTTCTCTTTCATCTGGGACCTCAGAACAGGGTTTCTAAGTATATTGCTCTCCTTGTTTCTTGGAATTTTGCTCTTATCTTTCTCCATTGGTACATGTTGCTTCTCTGTCTGCTCAGTGGCTATTTGCATCTCCACTGAAGTTGTGGATTTTTTCTTCCCTCCTCTTGTGATAATTTTTCCTCTTCTACCCCATCTTTGACTGGCAATTGATGAAGTCTGCAGATCATATAATTGAGATGTAACTTTCACTTGCTGAGTTGAGGACTCTCTTTGGTTATGTCCAAATGCATCACATACATCACTTCCAATCATGCAATCAACCTAAATGCGCATCAAGGTTTAATTCACATGAATGATGAGCAAATGAGTAATATTGGTTGCTTCTTCTAATTAAAACCAATTTCACCTGTGTAGTTCCCTCTCCTTGTGATTGCTCAAGAGCTTCAGGTGTTTCATGTGGCTCAGCTACCTAAACTCCACCCATGAGGTCAAATTAACTTTGTTCTGAAAAAATTGTTAACTAAGATAGAGAAATAATTAAAACTACTTGCAGTATACCTGTGATAGAGAGTCACATTGAACAGGTTCAGCTGTTTCATGTGCCTTATTCATATGGGTTGTTATGAGGTCAACCTTCAATTATATATGCAAGTATACAAAAATTAAGTCAGCAACAAATAATAGAAGTCATAATTATTCCTACAAATACCTGATGGTAATGCTCTTCTAAGACATCAGGGTCAAGTGTTGTCCTTGGGTCATTGTCAGGGACCTACCCAATTTGGGCATCAACATATTGTTATACACAATATTCTATATTAGACACAAGTCACTCACCTGATTGTTGTTTGGTGTCTCGCTAGTGTTTCCATTTACACCCTGTGAAGTATGCAGGTCAGACATAGTACATCACATATGAGGAAAAAAATTAAGAAAAAATTAAAGCCTTTACTAGCTTTGAGATTAAGTACCTTTGACCCATGAAACCTTTTATTGTGGCCAACAACACCACATATGCTACAGGTAACCTTGAATCCTTTCCTGCTGACATTACCTTTCCTGAAACCTATATCTTCACCAGCCTCCTTTCTTCGAAGCATTGTTTTCCTTCCTCTTCGTTGTTGTGCAGGCTCAGGTGGTTTCATAGGACAATTTTGACTCCTAGGCCAGCAATCCCTGCCTTGAGTGGGGTTTAAAATGTGCCTATAGGTTGCTAGAAATTTGCTAACCCTATAACATTCATTTATGTGGTTCTCAGGCCTATCATGGTTATAGTATATTGAGGAAATAGCATGAACACAAGGTATTCCAGTAAGCTGCCATCTTCTACAAGTGCATGTTTTTTCATTGATATTCACCACAAACTGCCCATCACCACATGCTACTTGGTACTGGTTGCCCCCTGACCATGTAGTTCTACATAAAAAATTGAATGTCTTTGTCTTCTCCAATTTTTTCAAAATCTTTGGACAGTGCATATTTTGAAATTTTTCCATGGCATCCCTTCTTCTTTGCACCCTCACCATTAGCTTTGTCCTAATGATTTCATTCATTGTGATAATACCTTTGGTTCTTGCATCTAAGATTATACTATTAAAACATTCACATAGATTGTTCAATAACATGTCACACTTAAATTGACTTCTAAAATGTGACCTAGACCAGTGGCGAGGGTCTATTTTCTTCAGGTACTCACAAGCCTCTGGAGACATAACTTTTAGGGCTTCTAGTTCTTTCACAAAGGCAGGGATATAAGAAGCTTTGGCACATCTCCATAGTTGGTCTTTTAGTATTTTACCACTCCACTTTCTCCTAAAGTTAGTGTGTATGTGTCTAACACAAAATCTGTGCTCACTATTAGGGAATAAGTCTTCAACTGCAGGTATTAAACCCTACAAAATAGATTTAGGGTTTGCATCAACATGCCCAAAACAAATAAACAGAAGCAATACATGAATAAGAAACACAGAACACACAAGTAAATTAGAGTATGATTCATTAACATAAACACACATACCTTTTGGCGATCACTCATGAAAGCCCAATGATTACTATTGTTAATTCCCAAGTCTCCAGCTAACAACTCCAAGAACCAGCTCCAATTATCATGGTTTTCTTTGTCCACCCTAGCCCATGCTATGGGATAGATGCAATCATTTGCATCTAGTCCCACAGCAGTGAGCAAATGACCCCCAAAATAACCCTTCAAAAAGCATCCATCCAATGAAATTATTGGTCTGCAACCTTTCAAGAAACCCTGTCTTCAGTGGTTCCAAGCACACATACATACACTGGAATGTCCCTTCAAGGCATTTGAACATAACAGTTGAGTTTGGATGTGCTCGCAGAAGTTCAAGCCTATAATCAAATAGCCTTTTCACCTGTTCTTGCTCATCACCATCTACCAAACTTGAAACATTAATGTTGCAAGAGTTAGTACAATGGGATAAAGAGATAATAAATGAAGAAGCAATATAAATTGTATACATTACCTCTTCGCAATATTCCTGGCCCTCCAAGCTTTGAGTCTACTAATGTCAACTTGTTGGTTACTCCTGACAGCTTGAATGATGCCATTGATTGACCATGTAGGATCAGCTCTAAATTGGTCCAAATAGTTAAATGCAATCCATTTTGCATTAACATGCCTGATATTGTGGTCTCTCGCACACTCATGGTTCATGTTTCCTGACTTGATTTGAATTGTGTTACGATCTTTGATCATCGGCGCAGCCCATAAATAGAACAGGCAGCCTTTTTTGCATATTGCCTTACATCTCTTGCTATTGTTTGGCCTAAAGTTCATGACGACCCTGTTTTTGATGCCATAATTTCTTACGGCTTCCCTAAACTGCTTGAAGCTGGAAAACTTCATCCCTATCTTGAAATGTGGGTCTTGCATGTCAATTGACTCATTGAACTCTGCATACTTAGGCTTGCAAGGGGCAAGCATTTCTTCATCTGTTGAGGAGCAGGAGTGCAGCTCCTCTGAATCATAGTATTCTTCTCCAATTCCTTCCTCGACTTCACCATACAATTCTGGTATAGTAGTTGCACCTTCTGCATTTGGTACATCGTCTCTTGCAAGACCACTCGCCATTATCATCCGCATCTTTTTCACTTTGCTCAAACTATTATGCGAGTCATGTAGCCCATTGTCATCTTCGATTCGTCTTTGCTCTCAACTCTGGTTTTTGTAAACTATCACAGACTATATCATTTGCACCACCCTCATTTCCATCATCTGTCATAGCATTGGCATTTCCTTGTGGTCCCTTTGCACTATGTAACCCTTGATATGTGGATCCACTCTGTGGTTGGGCATGTATTTCTCCAAAATTGGCATCATCATCATCATCTAAATGTATGTCAACGTTCTGTTCCACCCTATTTCGAGTTGCTACAGCCCTCTTATCACTAACCATAGCACCTCCAGAACTTGCAACAACTATGTTACCCTTTGCATAAATATTCACTTCCCTAATGGAATCAACAGTAGTGGCCATTGTTAAAGCATCTGCATCACTTGCAATTTCCTTCAAACCCACATTTTCACTTGTTGAATCAAACCATGAAAATGTGCAACTACTAGCATCCATATTCAATTCCTTTGCCATATTCAATAGTTCTATCCTTGACATCTTGTCAGGACAACAATAATCAAAATAAGAAACTATGTTGTAGTCATTCCATCTCCTCATTTCAACACTTGTACAATGGAACACTACTGTAAAATAATCTGAATTGGGTTCTGCAAAAAAAAAATGTTAGACAAATCTCAGACATAACCATTCAATAATGATTATTTGAACAAAGTTAACTTAATTCAATTCGTTAGGTACTAACTAGTAGGCTTAATAAAGTAATAAACTCACATCAATCAACAAACATAGATGAACATATTTTAACCCTATTGTGCCATCTCTAATAAAGTCCATAAATCTTAGTGCTAAATGTGTGCTGTCTGTCTCTTCTGATGCCTAGGTAACGTACCATAGGCTGTAATAATGTTGTGATATTCTATAATAAGAATAAAGCCCATCAACTTGATGCCGGAATGAACTCCTTGTAGCAACGTCTGTAATATGTCTTATTACTATTACATATCATTATGCTAAAGCTAACAATCTTGAAGAATGATAAACAAAATCCATCTAATTACTATTTTCCTTTTCTAAGAAACATCAAAATCTAATGTGAATCCTGCAAAACTTCAACATGTGGTTTTGATATTAAATACAAAGAAAAACTAACACCATTCCTCATTAAAAAATAATAAGATATCGGCCAATAACTGATCACCAATTGTGACTAGATGGATACAAAGAAAAAACCCTAAGAAAAGCATCTATTGTCATGATGAGAAACTGATGAGTAAAATAGTGAAACCTTTAACTACTGTACAACTACGGATATTTTTGCCATTCATTTATAGATATATTTCAAAAATGAAAGAGTTCCAAACCAATTTACATCAGTTTTCATGATTCTTAAAAATTAGTTGACTAATTACAATTTACAAAAAGAATGGTGCAAGCAACAATGAGTACATGAAATTACATTAACAAAAACATGATTCTGATTGAAAACTATTTAATTTTCACATAATAATCAATTTGCTAGGGTGCAGATCAAGTTGGAATTTGTGAAGGGGTTTAGACCATATATTAGATCATGGACCTAATGATCACTCATAATATTTTTTTGGACAAAGGATAATGTGCAAGCTTAGTTAACCCAACAACTGAATTATAAAATAAATAACGTAGTTCATTAAAGAGATGCTTGGTGTTATTTATTCGAAAAAAAAAAAAGATGAATGGTGTTATGATCTCTCTTTTATACAAGATATGAAGGCATTGCATTTTAAACAATCAAGCCAGCATCAAGATGGATCTTTCTTTCTATTTGTATCCTCATGGTTATGGTCCCTCTTCTATACCAGAGATGAGAGCTAGTGTTGAATTTAAAATTTAAGGATAGAAATGAAGCTAGAGCTATCTTTCTATTTGGATCCTCACAGTTATGATCTCTCTTTCATACAAGATAAGGAAGCACTGAATTTTGAATAACCAAAACCAAAATCAAGGTAAAGCTTCTTTTCCATTTTTAATAAGTATCCCTCATGCTTGCTTTTCAACAGTTACTCAGAATGCATTATCCTAATGAATACTCAAAGTCCTTACTTACCATGTTTAGAAGCTCAAAAGGTATAAATATGCTGCAAGTTCCTTTATTTCTCAACTATAAAACAACATATCATTTTCATTATCGGATCCCTAAGTCATAGGATTAGAGGCGAATCCAATTACATCTTGTCTATAAAGCAAATCCAAACAAGTCACACAAGCTTCTCAAAAACCAGGTCGAAAGGTGAGAAGAGTAAATGATTTCAAGCACCTCCCAGAATGAAATACATGTTCTTCCTCACAATAATAACCAATTTTACAAGTTCATCTACAATAAACTACATCTTGAGTTCCATTTACCCCAAACATATAACAACTCTAAAGGAAAATAGCATTGGACAATGGATATACAACAAGATTGCTTATTCACCCAAAAGCAACAATGAAACGGATCAAAAAAGGAAAAAAAAAACATCTCTCTATTAGACAACATTCAATCGGACCACAAAGACACTTCCGATTTCCCATTTTCTCATTCAGATCATATCGTTCATAAAAACAACCAACAAAAAAAGGCGATCGGATGGCTATCCACCCCAGTCCAAACCCTAAGATTCACAAAAACGATAAGAAAAAGGAAGTGACAATGGAACATGAACATAATTCAACCCTATTCCTTATCACCTTTAATTTTATAATTCAATAATCATATACCATAAATCAGGAAAAGAAAATAACAATGGAGATGCTGTCAACCATTAAAACTGAGTTACTTCACTTCAATCATCTTCACTTCAATCAAACAAATAACAACAAGAAAGATTAACCCTTATATATTTGCCCATTTCCAAGCAAACACCGAAATAATAATTCTATAACTAGGGTTATAGAATGTATAGAAAAACAAAAACTCATAATTCATCATTGACCGATGATTTCAACAAATTAATTCATCATTGAAGTTCTCTTCAACAAAGTGAAAGTTAAGAAAACAAAAATAATCACATAACAAGAAGACTTACCATAGATTGGCTTTCCAACGCCCGAAAGTGGTCTTCGTACTCCAATCGACTTCCATGGTTTGCGACGATCCACTAAAAGTCGCCGTGGAGCACCACGATCTCCAGTGCACCTCAATTTGATGAAGTATGCGTGCAAGTCTTCTGCCGAGAGCTTCTCCCGAAGTGGGCCTCTTGGTGTTCTCGGCAATATTACTTGCTAGTTGGTAGATTTGGAATGCTAGGTCACAACATTGCAAAGAAAGGGTGAGAAATGGGGAAAGTAAAGAGGGTGGAGGATGATGGAGGGGACGAAGGGGAAAAGCAGAAGCCCTTTAACTTGATGACATGTCATCCTACGTGGCAACAAACAAGCACAGCTGTGTAAGTTGCTGAGGTGTCCCGCTCCACGCAAGCATCTGACGTGGTCCTCCGGCGTCCACATCTACTTCCCGGCAACCACGTCATCCAATTTTCACCGGAAACCCCCAATTATACATTTTTGAAATTAAATCGAAACTTAATGCTCATTTTGATACAAATTAAAAGTTAGTGCTCAAAGTGATATATGGTAAATCTTGAGTACCCACTCATAAAATTTACTCCTCCTTTTTCTTCTTATTCTCTTTCTTCCCGTTTTTTGTTTTGTTTTTTTGTTTTTTATTTTTTTTAACTTATATTCAAATTCCTCGTACAATTTTAGTTGTTGTATGAAACATGGTAATATATTAGCTCATAACTAAGAATGTAAATGGGACGGAGAATTCTCGTTCCATGAAATAATTCCCCCGCGGAGCGGGGAACGGGGGAAAATTCCTCCCCGCGGGGAGGGGAGGGCATTCCCGCCCCGCTCCCCGTGGAGATTTCCTGATTTTTAATAATAATAATAATATATAGTTAAAATAACTTATATCATTATTTTTCTATTTTTAAAAAAAAAATTCAATATGAATATAAGATTATAAGGACCAAATATTTGGATTTTAAAAAATATATATATTTAGTATTTATTAATAATATTTTAGACTTTTAGTAATACTAGTGTTACTCCCGTTTAATGTACGAATATAATTATATGAAAAATATTTTAAAAAAATTTAATAAATTTTTTTTCTTTTTTATAAAAATTAAGATGAAATTAAGATTAGATTAAATAAGATATTTATCAACTTTGAAGATATAATATTTTAAAAAATTAATTTTATTATATATTATGAGATAAAATAATAAAAATTAGTTTAAAATAATATAAATTAGTATTATGTTATAAATATTTTAATATTATTAAAATAATATTGATAAAAATTTTATGAGAAATTGACAAGTGTCAAATAGGTCTTCTACTTTAATACATATATATATATATATATATATATATATATGGAGGCGGGGATTCCCCGATCCCATGGGGATCCCCGCGGGGGAGTGAGTCGGGAGAATTTTCCCCCGCGAGAAATTAGGGGGGGTGATCCCCGCCTCGTGAGAAGCGGGGATGGGGACGGGGATCCCATTCCCCGCTCCGCCCCGTCCCACTTACATCCCTACTCATAACAACCCTAAATCCTATAAAATGCCTAACCTCTAAACTCTCAACTCTTATGTAGTAAACCGAAAACCTTTATACCCTACATCCTAAACATAAATCCTAAATTCTATCTGCCAATTGAACATGGAACACATGCAGAATAAAAAAATTCTCAAATTTCTTTGGGTGCTCAGAGTGCAATAGGATATAATATGATGTACCTATTTTCAAAATTCTCAAATTTCTTTGGGTGCTCAAAGTGCAATAGGATATAATATGATGTACCTATTTTCGAAATTTAGATGACGTTAGTTTTGATATATTTATATTTTTTGGGAAAAGTTGCACTCCCCCATAAAAAGTTATATTATACATGTATATTCATGCAAATAATACAATTGCATGCAAAGTCAACTTTTTTGAGATTTGCGAACTGCTTATATAAAATACATTGTTATATATAGATATATATGATATATATGAATTTTAACTTTTTTTTAAAATACATATGTAAATGATACTCAAAAGAAAATAAATAAGTGATTGCAAAGGGGTTTCAATTCATTCTGAAGTTACACTAGATATTTTAGATAAATTTTGTTAGTGCAACCGCACTATTTATTGGCATGATTTGACACCTAGACCAAAGTGACGTGGCAACTAAGGTGACAAAGCATAATTGATGATGTGGCAAGCATTGTGACATGGCAAGGAGACTTGGAGTGCAAGGCAAACATCTTGAAGATCTTGGTGGAGCTATTTTTAGTAAGTCTCTAACATGGAGCCAAATATCTTGAAGATCATGGTGAAGCTATCTTAAAGATCTTGGTGGAGTTATTTTTGGCAATGCATTACAACTTGAAGACAAGATCATATCAAGACCATATTTAGGTGATTTGATTCTAAATATGGTGGAGCTTAACAAAAGAAAGATCTATTCATGGTGTGAATGAAGGAGATATGATTTGAAGAATCCTTGATGATTGAATTGATTGATTAAAGATCTATTGAAGGCAAGATTTGAGGACCAAACTTGGGTGAATTGAAGATCAAGTTTGGAGAATCTTTGAAGACCAAATTTAGGTGAATTGAAGACTAAGTTTGGCAAGTTTCATGGAAGACGCACAAGGACGTGCGCCCCTTGCGAGAGGATCGCGTGATGAGGAACCCGAGGAGATAGGCTAGTTGGCGGCAATCGGGATCGGGAGATTTGGTCGCATCGACTCGGACTAAGCATGACCGGGAGGTTGATGGGTCTTGAGGTCATCCGCAACGTAACCGTAACTCGACCAAGTCGCTAGTCAGGGGCCATGTTGCAATTCATGTTACAACAGGAGTTGCAACAGCTAATTTCGGCAGGTTTTTAAATTAGTAGCCACGGAGATTCTAAAAGAGGTATGTGCTATATTTGGGACGTTGAGGCGTCTATATAAGCTACCTTGCTCGTAGATTGTAGGTGTGACTCTTGGGTGACTCTTTGAGGAGAGTGTGTGAGCACCAGACAATCTAGAGAGGGTAGTGATCTTTATTGTTGAGAGTGTGAGTGACAAGTGTTTGTACTCATCTATTTTTACCTCTTTTAGTGGATTGTTTATCTCCGGGCTTGGCCCCCCATACGTAGGCGAGTGGACGCCGAACTGGGTTACCAACGTTGTGTGTCTCCTTGTGTGTTGTTTGTGTGCTTTTTCTTTATTGGTTTGTGTGAGACTTCTATGAGTGCTTAAGTGTTACTTAATACCCACAAACCACACCGGAGGATACTAACAAGTGGTATCAGAGACTTGGTCGTCGTATTCACTTTGGTTACAAAGTCGGCGAGGTCCTAACAAGTTCCATTGATGGCCAGAAAAGAAGGAGCTTCCGTCACACGACCACCGTTGCTTAATGGATCAAACTATCCATATTGGAAGGCTCGCATGAAGGCGTTTATCAAGTCCATTGATGAGAATGCATGGATTGCTGTAGAAGAAGGATGGTCTCCTCCTGCTCTAGTTGATAAAGATGAGAATGTAATCATGAAGAAGAAAAGCTGTTGGAGTGTCGAAGACATGCGTAAAGCTAATGCTAATGGGAAAGCTCTCAATGCAATCTTTGGAGGAGTTGATGAGAACCAGTTCAAGTATATTGCAACATGCGAGTGTGCCAAGAAAGCTTGGGAGATTCTTCAAACCATACATGAAGGTACCAACTTGGTAAGAGAATCCAAACTTCAAATGTTAACCACTATGTTCAAAAATCTCAGGATGGGAGAAGATGAAACGATAGCCATGTTCAATGCTAAATTGATGGACATTGCAAATCAAGCCTACCAGCTCGGCAAGGAGTACTCGGATAAAAAGCTAGTCCGGAAGACTCTTAGATCACTCCCAAGAAGATTTGATGCAAAAATCTCTGCAATAGAAGAAGCAAGAGATATTTCAATTATGAAACTGGATGAGCTGATGGGGTCTTTGCAAGCATATGAGATGAACCTTAATCCTAAAAGAAGAATAGAAGATATAGCCTTGAAGGTTGAAGCAATAAAACAGAAGGAGTTACACCAGGCTGTTATAACAGAAGATGAAGACGAAGAGGATAGAGAAATTATTTTCTTGTCAAGAAAGATGCATGACATGCTTAGAAGATACAAGACACAAGGCAAGAAATTTCAAAGAAAAGATGGTCTAAATAAAGAAAAAGAAGAAGTTGAAGATCATCACAAAAAGGAAGAAAATGAAGATCGTCTCATGAAGATCAAGTGTAGAGAATGTGGAGGCTTTGGGCACTATCAAGCCGATTGTGCTAATACTCGTGAAAAGAAAGGAAAATCACCGAATGCTAGATGGAGTGATGACTCGGATGGTAGCAATCGAAGAAGACGATGAAGGAAGTCCCGAGCAACCATCATACGTCCCTTTCCTCGCTGTGATGAATGGATCCACGCTGCTGCGGAATATGTTGCAACATCGCCTACAACATCCACTAAAACCCGACAAAGTGAGTACAATGAGGTAACGTAAAAATGATCTTCTCACAAGCTATAAACTCATAATGAACAGATTTAATGATATGATGTTGCAAAACCAACGCTTGGAGGAACAGTTGAGTATATGTAAAGAAAAGCTGTTCAATGCTGAGAAGACCTTGGACTCCATGAACAAGGGTACTGCCAAGCTTGACGAGATTCTATCAGTTGGAAGAACTAGTAAAGCCCGACATGGTATTGGGTATATTGGAGAAAGCTCAAGTGTCAAGGCAGAAGATTCAGGAGTTGTGTTTGTCAAGTCAACTGCCCAACAAAACATTAAAGAAAAACAAGTCAAAGCAAGGGAAGAACCAAAAAGTGAAGTACCTACATGCTTTCATTGTGGAGAGACTGACCACATAAGACCCAAGTGCAACAAATTGAAAGAAGACTTGAAAAGTGGAAGAGTAGTTGGACATGAACATGCAATCATCAAAAGAAAAGTCAGAGGAAAAACTATTGTGATCAAGAAGCTATGGATCCGAAAAGATGAAGTGCCAAGAAAAGATGTAGAGTGCTTCAGTTCAGACCAGAAGATGACAAAAGTGATGATGAATTTTGCACCACCAAGTTACAACCAAAGGCTCATTGACCGAGGACCCCAAAAGTCAACATGTAAAACACCCTTATGGGTGAAAAAATCATGATCTCTATGATGAGGGTAAAAAAAAAAGAAAGAAAGAAAAGAGAGAAAGAGAGAAAAAAAGGAAATAAAAAAAAGGAAAAGGAAATATTGAAAAAAATAAAAAAAAAGGGGCAAGTTTCCTTTTTGGCAGTTATAGAATCATATGAAGAGGCATCAGTGTGGTTACAATGAAAAGGGAAATTTTCTTTTCAAATCCCAAATCTCAAAAAGAAGGGAAACAAAGACGAATGTGAAAAGGGTAGCTCAAAGAGTTCTAAAGAAGTAAGAAAAGCCTGACAAATCATCACAGATCATGGATGCTGTAAAAAGCTCTTCTCATGTTGAAGCATCAAAAGTTTTTATCCATGCCTATTGGTTCATGCGTAGCTCCAACACCTTTTGTGAGAAGAAGCTCCAACACCTTTGAAGAAGAGCAAAGAGATCCCATGGTATGGCTTTCCAAACATCTATCGGAGTTGTTCAAAGAAGAAAGAAAGGCCGGAGAATCAAATTCAGTGAAGAGATCATCCAAGGTATTCCATATGCATGGATCTCTAATATGTTTCTAGGAATCTTCAAGAAAGGAGAGAAGAAGAAGAAGAAGAAGATGGAAGTTTAGAGAGAAGGACCTTTCAAGATCAACCCAGAAGCTAGCAAGAAGGATGAATCAACAGCTGCAATTGAAATAGAAACTAAAGCACATCAACGCAAGCAGAAGCAAGTTTCTAAGGATATTCAAGAAGAAAAGAAAATGAAGTCTTGAGAGAAAGAAGATGGCAAAGGGAATAGTCAAATGGTTGAAAAAGAAAAGCAAGAGTCTGAGGAGACATCTGAAAGTAGGTGTTCAAGCAGCAAAGAGGATCATGAAGAGATTGTCAAAAAAAAAAAAGGTATTGAAGAATTAAAGAAGACTGGAGAAACCAGAGAAAATTCAGACTATGTTGCAACAACAGTTATAACACAAAATGCAACACCTGATAGTTCACATAGTTCAGATAATTTTCCTTTGTAAGCAAGAGTCCTACAAATTTTGAAGAAGAGGAAAATTGCACAAACGCTCAGGAGCCAGAAGAAGAAGATAGTGAAAAGCATACAAGAAAATCATTCTCGGATCATAAAGTTGAAGTTGAAGAATAATCACTTGGTCCAAGGCAAATGAAGAAGAGCAAGAAGTCAATAAAAAAGGGGGAGAAAAAGGCATCTACCCCACGCAAGGGAAGAAGAAGAAAACTGGGAAGAAGTTTAATATGGGAAGACTGATCTTCCAAAATATTATGAAAGAAGCTGACTGCGCAAGCTCCTCAACATCACTTGGGTATCCTGCACTGCTACCGCAGTATTTGTTACAACATAGAGTACAACTCAGGAAGGGAGAAGTAGTCACAGCAGTGAAGAAGCTGGAAATTTCTCAGAAGCTGTTTAGCCCAGGTAAGAAGGTTGATTTACCTGTAGGAAGGGTGTCTCCACCATCAATGCCTGAAGATGAAGAAGAGGCAAATCTATCGGTAGAAGAAGAATATGAGAAGATGTTGAAAGAGCAACTAGAAGATGTGGAGAGGAGGCAACGAGCATTATTTGCAGAATTGTTCATCATTGCCAAACAAAAGCAGAAGATTCTATTTTGCCTGGAAATTCTTGAGAAGAAGAAGAAGAGAGAAGACGATGGCCACGACTCAGGGGGAGATAAAGACCACGAGGGCTGAAGAAAGGGGGAGCTGCCGGAGAAGGTGTAACAAGTCTTGCAACAGTTCATGAAGACTTCGGCATCAATTATGTCACAAAGGGGGAGAAGTGTGCTTGCACCAGACTGACTAGTTATTTGTTTTTCATTTCTTGGGCATTTGAACATTTAGTCTTATTGTGTTGAACATTGTTATGTTTGTCAGTTCATTATGGTTAATCGTATTTTGTCTCACTAGTTGCAGTTTGTTATATTTTCTCAAGTATTTTGTAAGCAACTAGATGATATCTTGTGTCAGTTCTAGTTTATGTTCTCCAGTTGATATTGTAACTGGATGTTGTAACAACGTCAGTTTAGTCTATGTCCAGGTCAGTGTTGTAACAGAATGTTGTAACAAGAGTCAGTCTGGGTGCAAAAGCAGTTGTGTCAAATTATGCCAAAGGGAGAGATTGTTAGTGCAACCGCACTATTTATTGGCATGATTTGACACCTAGACCAAGTGACGTGGCAACTAAGGTGACAAAGCATAATTGATGATGTGGCAAGCATTGTGACATGGCAAGGAGACTTGGAGTGCAAGGCAAACATCTTGAAGATCTTGGTGGAGCTATTTTTAGTAAGTCTCTAACATGGAGCCAAATATCTTGAAGATCATGGTGAAGCTATCTTAAAGATCTTGGTGGAGTTATTTTTGGCAATGCATTACAACTTGAAGACAAGATCATATCAAGACCATATTTAGGTGATTTGATTCTAAATATGGTGGAGCTTAACTAAAGAAAGATCTATTCATGGTGTGAATGAAGGAGATATGATTTGAAGAATCCTTGATGATTGAATTGATTGATTGAAGATCTATTGAAGGCAAGATTTGAGGACCAAACTTGGGTGAATTGAAGATCAAGTTTGGAGAAACTTTGAAGACCAAATTTAGGTGAATTGAAGACTAAGTTTGGCAAGCTTCATGGAAGACGCACAAGGACGTGCGCCCCTTGCGAGAGGACTGCGTGATGAGGAACTGAGGAGGTAGGCTAGTTGGCGGCAGTCGGGATCGGGAGATTTGGCTGCATCGACTCGGACTAAGCATGACCGGGAGGTTAATGGGTATTGAGGTCGTCCGCAACGTAACCAGAACTCAGTCAAGTCAGCAGTCAGGGCCATGTTGCAATTCATGTTACAACAGGAGTTGCAACAGCTAATTTCGGCAGGTTTTTAAATTAGTAGCCACGGAGATTCTAAAAGAGGTATGTGCTATATTTGGGACGTTGAGGCGTCTATATAAGCTACCTTGCTCGTAGATTGTAGGTGTGACTCTTGGGTGACTCTTTGAGGAGAGTGTGTGAGCACCAGACAATCTAGAGAGGCTAGTGATCTTTATTGTTGAGAGTGTGAGTGACAAATGTTTGTACTCATCTATTTTTACCTCTTTTAGTGGATTGTTTATCTCCGGGCTTGGCCCCCCAGACGTAGGCGAGTGAACGCCGAACTGGGTTACCAACGTTGTGTGTCTCCTTGTGTTTGTTTGTGTGCTTTTTCTTTATTGGTTTGTGTGAGACTTCTATGAGTGCTTAAGTGTTACTTAATACACACAAACCACACAGGAGGAACTAACAAATTTGATTGAAGTTGTCACAAAATCAAAACAGCTAAGTAGGACATCTTAAAAGCTTGGGTTACTCAGCACATTCCACTTGGGTCAAGTTTTCTCTTATGGAATGCTACAACATCGAGTATAGGAATGAAAGCACACGGATAAGTTTTGTCAAGAGCATTTATACCATCTTGGCATTGGGGCAATATAACATAGAGACAACCATTGGTTAGTCTAATAGTAGTCACTTGCAATGAGTAACTAAAGGGAATAGGGTTTCAGGAGGACTGTCGTTGCAGCACTATAGTAAATATCGATTAAAATACTATAGTAGTATTGTTTTACATCTTATTCTGGAGTCAGGTATTGTTTATGGTACTATTATAAATGGGTTTTGTGGATCCCCTGTCGAACGATTTGTATCTCTTCTCTGTAGGATTGCATGACAAAGAGAATTTATTAACTCGGTTTGATTCGTGAAAATCTTCTGAGCCTACACTCGATAGGACTTTCGTCGTCCTATGTGGCATCTGACTTTTAGGTGGTCGATAAGTCACTGTAACTGGTGCACCACATATTTACTTTCCGATTGACAACTTCTTAATGGGGTAGTGTTGATCATCTTTGGACCTACCAAGAGTGGAGGAAGGGGGTAGAATTTTCAAAACTCACCAGGGGAGCAATTCGGCTTATGGCCCACCATTTTTATGAGGTTGCAAAATGCCAGCTCAACACAACCCACCTTGGGTTGTTGGCTAAGCGATCCAGCCCGCTAGAAATATAAAAATAAATTATTATGTTTCATAATTCTCACATAACATATTAACATATTTAACATAACCTATAATACATAAAAAGATTAATAAAATCCAAAAAAAAACTAAAAATAAAATCAAATTTTCCATTATGATTACGATGTTTATCAAAATCATTAATACATTAAATTGTTTTTCATCTCCCTCTACCTCTCCCTCTTAATACATACAACAATGAGGTTCAATAAAATTCATCAACTTCACATCATTAAAATTTTCTTCATCTTCTCCTTCCATTCTATTTTTATCGATAACCTCAATCATGTTTGATGCATCACTGGATATAGTTGTTTTAATATTTGCTATCTCTTCATAATCTACATAAAACAGACACACACACACACACAAATATAGTGCTGAGGTAAAAATAAGATTTAAAATAAACCAATATTTCAAATTTCAACTAAGTGAAAAAAGTAAACAATAGCTTGTTAGTGAAATTATTAATGGTATAACCATGCAACCAATTACTAGTGCAAATGAGAGATTGTACATTTTCAAGAAGAGAAGAACTTCTATACTTGTTGAGCACATGAGTACTAATAGAAAAGGTAGATTTAGATGCAGAAATTGTTATTAGGATAGCCAAGGCATCACTTGCCATTAATTCAAAGATTGGTAACATGTGCTTATAGTTCTTTTAATGCTCCAAAACATCCAAATTTTTAAAATATACATATTCAAGCTTTGTCAACCCCAAATAAAGATCCAATTGAGATTTCCCTACATTTGTAATTTATTAACTCTCAGATGTTTTAATTTCCTAGAATTAAAAATTTGGATATGTATAAACAAATTAGACAAATAGAATTCACGAAAAATGAAAGAAAGAAAGAAAGTGTTAGAACAATTACACCATAAAATTCTTTTGGCCGTACCTTTAATTCCTCTACCACTTTGTGTAGGTGTTGGTGCAATGATAGATGAAGAATATTGTGGTTGTTAAGGACTTGACTCATTAGCATTAGAATAATGCTAAAAATCTTGTATAGCTCTGTCCTCTCAAGTGACATCTTCTCTTGCCATTTAATAAGATCACTCTCAACCTTCCCATATAAGTACTCCAACATTGATAACTTAATTTTTGGGTTAAGAACAACTCTAAATGCAAGCATCATACTATATAGTATGCAATACTAATAAAATACAAGTTTCATGTAAGATAAGAAGAGTTTGATATGTGTAGAAGGATGAAAGAAAAGTTTGATAAGTATTGGAGACAAGATAGTATGGTTTTAAAAAAAGTTTGATATAAGTTTGGTAAAAATTTTGTCCTTCCCATTAAAATTCAAGCTTTTGTGATAAGTGTATAAATGTACATATTTTCATATATATTTATATATACACACACATATTTTATACTCTATGCATGTATTTTCACTTAATCAATGCCCACTTTATGCATTATTTGGTTTTATTATTTCATATAGTATTCAAAGTTCATCAATAGCTCGAGAATGTATTTTGGGCCAAATTTGGTACTAAATGAAGTAAATCTAGAGGTGAAGTATTGTAGCAGTTACTTGTAAGTTGACTATAGCTGTGAAGTACTATGCAGGTTATACACAGTGCCCACATGCCCTGAGTTGAAAGCCATGCGACCTCCATGCACCTATATAGCACCCCCATGACTGGTTCAAAAGGCCATATGACTTTTATGTGTCTGCTTGGAGGCCGCATGAATCCCAAACTTCATTGGATCCATATTTTTCCGATCTATGCGGTCACCATGTGCCCGCATAGTACATGTATACCTAGGAAAGTATAAAGGGAAGAAGTTAGGGTTTTAGAATGAGCTTTGTCTGCCATTTAACTCTACACACTTCCATTTCCAAATCTCTTTGGGCAAAGACTCTTTTGGGCTTAAGTTGAAAACAGAGGAAGGTAAATATCAATGGATTCATTTTTTAAACATCATCGGAGGAGAAATCAAAGCAATGCCGCTTTTTAGGATTCTTGGAGAATGGCATCATTGGGATCCGACGAGCTTTTTCACCTTCATCATTAGTTGATAGAAGTTTCATTATGAGTTTTTATTGTTTTCATATTAATTTTTTTATTCCCCTTTTATGTATGTCGCACTAAAATTCCACGGCTACCAGGCACCTGTGAACCTTTAGAGGAAAACTTTCGATGGATGATTTTTTTCATTACTAATGTGTGTTGGCTTGTTCTTTGGATGTAATCTATAATATTTGATGTTTAGTCTATAGTGGATGGATTATGTAGGTTAATTTTGAATTGTATGTGTAAAACGGGATGTTTGCATATACTACATCATATTTAGATTAATGAGGATTCATTGTAGTTACACATCGAAGGTTTTAGGTATAGATAACTTTCCGCATTAGGGTTATATCCTTTATTTATTCCCATTGCAATCATAGGAGTGTCCGAGAGCTAAAACCTGTATAGAATTAGGATTATTTACCAAAGGTTTTCAGGGTAATCGACTTTAGAATCTCCCAAGCTAGCTAACAACTACTTTATCTTTACATCATCCTTGCATCATTAGTCGTCCCAAGGGGATCCTTGCCTGAGGCCTATTTCATTCATAGAGGCTTCATCTCAATTTGATTCACTTGGTGATATTCTTTTCTTTATTTGTTTTATTTGTATTTAAAACATCACTCTCTTAATAAGTAGACAAAACAATGATACAAAGACGAAGTATTAGTATTTCTTGAGATCCTAGGAATATGATACTCTTGCACTCACTCGCAGGGGTTTTATTATTTGATGATTTGTACACTTGTTGCAATCTATCATTTTGCAAGCACCATCCTTCTACCTCAATCTTCCAAACTTCCATAAAATATAAGTTTGATGTAGGATAAGAAGAACTAGAGATCAAGTTGGCAGTATCATAATGTGACTCCAAGAACTTGTATATTTTATTCCCTCTTTTCCATTTTTTATTTGAAGAACAATACTTATACTTTTTATCATTCAATTGAAGATAAGCAAAAGCCTTTTATATTTAATGACACTATTCAACATCAACTATGTCTAATTTCAATGTGTTGACACATCCAATCGCAAGCCAATATGAGTGTCAATGCTACCAACTGCTCTCACACATTCTTCAAATTTTGTCATTCTACTTTGTAAATCTTTAACATATTTGAAAAATTCTCTGATTTTATGTAAAGCATCACTAGCTACTTTCAAACACCTTCCTCAATTCCCTATTCTTTCAAAAATTCAAATAACTTTACAGCTAATTTAACTCTCGAGTGTGGAGGCAGCATTTCAACAAAGTTGAGAATTTTACTGTTCAATACATGACACATCTAAATTGTGTGGGTGTACCGCAAGTGCACGGGTGTCGAAGTAATAAAATACCTGGTGAGTGGGTACTCGAATCCACAGGGAACGAAAGTATTAGTAGTAACCACTTCTCAATTATCCAGTCAAAATCAAGGTTGTGATGAAGTGAACTTAAGTGCAAGTATAAGGCTAATGCAAGAAAGCAAAGGACAAGTAGAAAATAAGGGAGATCTCAATCAAGAAAGATGAGGTACTCGGACAATTCTCCCCCTAGGATCTAAACATGAAGTGCAAGACTTACTAAATGTTCCTAAACTGAGTTAGATGAGTCGAGGTAATCCAAGAACAATCGGTCCCTACCTCAAGGCTACCAATACTAGTCCCTTACAAGGTCCCCCTAGGAAAAAACGCTCAATCTCAACACCTCACACCCTATATGACCGCAATAGACTCTAAGGATACTTAGGAGTGCAACCGATTCCTAAAAATAGATCTAACCCTACTTTTAGGCAGAAGATCCCTTAACCCCCTATAAGATCCCGACGGAAAAATCTCTCAATCTCACGCCTCACACTAAATATGGTTGCATAACATTAAGGGAATACAGAGATAGGAAGCACTCATCAGAGAGAAAATGGGGCACTCCACTATCTTATGACTCATCCTCTCAACCCTTTTTAATCTTGGAGTTCTACCCCTAATGGAGACCTCTCTCTCTCACCAAGGCAACAAATCATGCATCACCAATCAATCACAAAGATCAATATGACATGTAAGCAATGAGAAAAAAAGATTAAAACTCAAATAAACTCGGAATTAATAGAAAACATAAAGTAAGTCAATAAAAAAGATAAGATTATAGAGTTCACATACCCAAATACCTACTAAGGTTTAGCCCTCCATGGGGCGAGTTACTATGAAAAGAATAATGCAATACAAAGCAATGTATACCATAGAGAAAAACCCCTTGAATTCGTGATGATGGCCTTGATGGGTCGCTCAACGTCTTGAAGGATCCTTCTCTGAAGCAAGGTTGCAAAGGCCCCCTCGATGCTATGACGGATGAAAGATCTATCAAAGTTGGTGAAGAACACCCTCCAAATTTGCCAAATAACTTCTCTTGAAACCCTAGCCGCTTCGTCCTTAAAACGCTAGCAAAAAGTCTCTAAACAATAGGGCAAAAGGGTTATTTATAGGCATAAACCGCGACTATCACGTGCCTTCATGAGCCCGCGTCAGATTTCACGCGTCTGCATGGGCTGCAGAAATTCCTACGCAACCGCGTGGAATTTTCATGAGGTCGTGTGAATAGTATTTTGTTACATTACTGCTATAGCAAAATGTTACAGTACTTTGCTACAATACTCTCTGTAAACGCGGCTCATATTACTCTTCTCTTGAGACCACATGGTCGGGTACACATCCACGTGGTAGGTTATAAGATTTTTTCTCGTCGTATCATCATTGGGAGGCTCTTGCATTCTTCACACAAAGTAGAGACATGGTGGTGTGACTGCTTTTGTGCCCTTCCAACTAACAAATTGGCTTGAATTCTCTTGGAAGTTGGCACACACCTCCATGTGCATGAGTTCCTCTTATGTCTTGATTCTTAGGTTTCATAAAAACTCCCAAAATGTGTCTTTATAACCTATCTTTGCTTCTTCTTCTTCCTTTAAGGCATTCACAACCTAATTGTACAAAAGAACACCAAATATACTATATGAGACATAAACCATGGTAAAAATGATGCTCAATGCATGTAAAACATAAAGAAAAATATGTCTACTCAAGCACTTACCAAACTCCCCCACACTTAAGCCTTTGCTTGTTCTAAAGCAAAAATTAAACATTTAACTCATGGAAAGAAAAGAGAAGTTCTTGGCCTTAGGTTCACCAAGAGAGTATAAGAATAAAATTATAAATTTATGGAGAGAGTCAAACACTAGACAAAACAATCAATACTCTAACAAATAATGCAATAAAAAAATGAAAGTGATGAAGTCCGAATGCGTGTGTGTGTGTGTGTGTGAAAAACTCAACTCATGTCAATACTATGTCCACTACAAAGTTCTTATTAACATGGGACTTATTTATATACAAAAAGAATAGGTAGTAGATTCACACAACCTCTAAAGTAGACCCTTTCCCGAGTGGCCCCCCAAGTGGCTTTCACACTTTTAAGGTGGTAGCTCTTTCTATCGACGGTGGTAGCTTTCACTCATCCCATGAGATAGCTCTTTCTCTCATTAGGGCATAACAAGTATCCGACTTATGAGAGTAGCTACATACATCATAGGTGGCAGCTCTTTCCATCCCCTATGTACAATCAAAACACAATTTTTGAAATTTTTTTCAATTTTTTTGATTTTCTAATTTTTTTTTCAAATAAAACTAGCACACTAAAGTCCCAAAAATGATAAACTATAGTTTTCATATGTCTAATGAGTGAGAAAAGTGCATAAAGAGCAATGGACAAAAAACTATTCAAGAAAATTGGATGAAAACTAGAGCATGATAAAACCTAGTGTTTACAACCTCTAAAAACTAAAAATTAAACTCTAACCATAAGGTGAACCTTCATTGGTAACAAGATGCTCATAAAAACACAAGTATAAGAAATGTATAAGGTGAACCCTCCCCCACACTTAAGATGTACATTATCCTCAATGTACGCATGTAAACACAATAAAAATATCATCAATAAAAGCATAATGTGTGCGGGAACGCAATTGAAACAATTCTCCCCTGAACTCCTCATTAATCGTTTGGTGAAGTCTAACTCATGGGTGTGTTGTGTTGTACTGGTTGTGAAGCTTACACAACTGTGTAACAAGGTCATACAGCCGTGTCCATGAAAAAAACATCATCAACATCACTCTCAAGGCCATCTACACAGATACAAAGGGGTTCAGTGAAGCTCAACAAAATAGAAAAGATGCACGAGTTCATTAATTTAGAACAATAAAAGCACATACTCACAAAACAAAATAAAACATGAAGATAACTGTCAGAAGATGAAGCCTTTATAAGTACACAAGTCCACAAAATACTAACAAAACAAATAAAAGCACAAGAAAATAAAAGAAAGTCTCATGAGTGGGACCCCTCAAGCGCCGATGTATGGTGCTGGTGCTGGTACTGGGGCTGAGTCAGAAGTGACATCCTCGTCTAACGTCTGCTATATGCGATCAAAGCGCTCCATAATCAACGCTTGGTTCTCAAGGATGGTAGCTACGGCAGCCTCAAGTCGAGCCAGTCACTCGTGAACGGGAATGGAAGATGGGCCAGGATCAGATGATGCTCCTGGTGCTACTATAACCATGGGCTCACTTTGAGGTGGTGCATCAATTGCCTAAGCAAGCTCATCATCATCCTCAAACAATGGCTCCACTAGTGCATATCCACCTGAGCCTATGCATCTCACTATGCCCATGAGTCAGAGAGTGACCAGACCTAAGGGTGCGGGGGTATTGATCCTCTCCCCCCCTCGCACTAAATGAAGAAGACCCATCCTGAACAGGAGCCGAGTAATGTATGGACTGGCGAATAATAATCTTATCCATAGATGCTCACTCTGATGACGCATGTAGTCAGCTACAACATATCATAGATGAAGAGGCTCTCTCTGAATCATAGAATGTAGGTACAAGAGATCAGTTAGGCGAAGTGTGTCTGTCCTATCACCATGACTTATCACTGACTTATTGAGAATAGCGTGTATATACCTGTGTGCTGGTCATGTAAGTCAAGAGCTCTTTGACTGGCTAGGGATGTACTGGTAGCCTCCACATAAGTTATGAAAGACCTAACTCGGAGTGAGTCCAGGAGGAAAATCAGTGAACAGCTGGGTGGACTCCATGGTGTCAACATAGTCCTCATTATATAGTTCAAGCAAGACTGCAAAATGAGTCAAAGACATCCCATGAGGCTGTCCAAAAGCTCGGAAACGGATAATATCCTCCTTGTCAAAATCGGTGTCAGCCAAGAAGCAATCAAAGGAATATGAGGAAAGAACCTCCTAGGTAATGTCTCGCCGGACGGGATCACGAATGGAAAGAAGTTGGTCCCAACCTTCCACTCCATCAAGCTCTCTAACTTCCTCAACAAGTCCGATCTCCTCAAGTTCATCCCAGTCAATGAAAATGATATTTAAACAACGTCGGGGGTGCATTTAATTTAAACAATAACATTAAACAGTTAAATCAAAATATTTAACAGATTACTTATGTGTTTAAATGATATCGAAACTAGTTAAACAGTAAACAAGCTACTCAAGAGTTCTCTTGATGGAGGCTCTATTAGTGAACATAATATCAGTAAAAACATTCAATTTAAACAATAATATATATTTTTAAACAGTAAAATAATAATATTTAAACAGTTTACATATGTGTTTAAACAATATAAAAAAGTCATAAACAGTGGACCAATAGTTTAAACACTAAATCACATTTGTTAAACATAGTAGTTTGACATTTAAATAGAGACTCATGATAAGGTGAGAACTTTTCTTCGAGCGATGACAATATGGAAAGCGAAGAAGAATTTCAAGCCAAGGATGCCCGGTAGAAAAGAAAAGCTGAAGTGTTGGAAAGAGGAAGAAAAGTATAACCGGCGCCAGTAATGATTGTTTCTTGGGATTACCCTTTTTTTGGCCACTTCAAGTGGGTCCATGTTATGAAATACCTTTTTTCCCTTGAAAATGGTGGGAAAAATATCACCCAATCACATCATGTGTGACCTTTATGCATACAATTGTGTACTTTTTTTGTTTTTCCTTTATGCTTGCTTTTTTGTGAAACAAAGTATAGAAGGTTGTTTACATTATCTTATTATTCTTCTTCTCCTCCTCCTCATTTGGTTTGTTCGATTTGAGTTCTGTCGTTATATCATGGAGAGTTTTTGTGGTATTGCTAGATACAACGGGGAGGGAAGAGTGCTAATGTTCATGGCACTGATTCTTGGGAGTCTGGGTTAGCTGAGATATGTGAGCGATGAGGTCTTGGTGTTTCCCGTGTGAGGGTGAAGTTTATCACACCTGATGGATATAAAACGGTTTGTCCAGTAGAAAACGATGTCGACTTCCAGCAGTTGTGTCACGTGTACTCCATCTTCAAATGCGCTGTAATCGATCTTGTTGTCGAGACAGATGATGTGCCATTATTGAATCCTACTGAAAACGAGTTTTTCTCGTTGTAAGATTCTTCTCTGTTATGTTTATCTAGTTGTATAAGTTCATTAGTGTTTAACTTTTCTAATCTTTGTTTAAATATATTGCGTTCTCATTTAAACTTTATCTTCTTTGTTTAATTTATTTGGCATAATGTACATATTTGTATTAACATTTAAATTTTGATTTTATCATTTAAACACATTTTGTCTCTGCTTAAAATATTGATATTTTTTGTTTAAACTGAAGTGTTGGCAGGAATTCGGATTCTGCGAGCGCGCCCGGTCAACCCCATGGCGATCCTGACGGTGTAGGATGCCTTATTTCCTTGTCAGATTATTCTGAAGTGTTGTCATTGGATATCGGACAACGTTTTGAAGGCGTTGAACATTTCAGGGTAACTGTGGAATGCGCTGCCGTTGGTTGTGAATGGTACCTTCATGCATCAAAAGAATATAATAAAAATACTTTCAAAATAAAGACAATCAACCCGTCACACACTTGTGGTGGTGGACTAGGATCGGCCTCACATTCAAAAGCGTCCAAAAAATGGGTAAGCGCTCAAGTGATTCAAAAACTCAAAAACCGGCCCTTGTACAAAGCCATCGACATTCAGAAGGACATGTTGTGGGAACATGGTGTCCACATTCTATATAAGCAGGCTTGGTTGGGAAAAGAGCATGCCCGGGTGGTCCTCGACGGCAGTGACATATCTAGCTATGATTTGTTGCTTTGGTACGTGGATAAGGTGGTTGAGACAAACCCCGACAGCATTGCGATTGTGGAAAAAGACTGTGAGCGTTTTAAACATGCATTCTTTTCTTTCAGAGCGTGTATTGTGGGATTCAAGAGGGCTTGCAGGCCGCTGCTATTTGTTGATGGTACTCACCTCCTTGGAAAGTATCGGGGTACTCTACTGGGTGCCACAGGCAAAGATGGAAATAATGGTTTCTTCTACGTTGCCTTCGGTATTGTCGACAACGATACCGATGCCAATTGAACTTGGTTCATATCCAAGTTAGGTGATGCTTTATACGAGGAAGGAGATTATCATGAGATAATTACATTCATGTCAGACAGGTCCAAGGGCCTTGTGAACGCTATTGCGAGAGTCTTCCCTTCTTTTCCACATGCATACTGTCTTCGTCACTTTGAGGCCAATTTTATGAAAGCCAACGTCAGACTTGAGAAGGTATTGAGGGAGGAGTGTTGGTCTATATATTTTCGTATTGCGTGGGAATCCACGGCTAAAGAATTCGATGATATTGTGAATGAACTGCAAGCCACATCACCCGAAGCCCATCACTGGTTGATTAATAAATCGGATATGGCACATTGGTAGAATTATCTGTTCAGAGGTGAACGTTGGGGTGAGATATATTCAAATGTCGCATAGTCATTCAATGCTTGGATCAAAGAAGCTCGGCATTTACCAGTGACAAAAATGGTCGACTCCATAAGGTATTCGAATGTTGATTTACACTTAAGAATTGGTCTTATCCTTTAAAACATTTTAGAAATGTTCAAATATTATTGTTTGTGTTTAACTTATAATAATATTGTTTAACCAAATGTGTTTATGTTTAACTATCAATGTCTTTGCTTAAGCTTGTTTGAGATTTGTGTTCTACGTTGTACAGGTTCAAGTTGATGCGCATGTTATGCAACCGCCGTGAGCAAGCGAACAAATGGGAGACCTACTTATGCCCAGACATACATTCGAAGGTAGAGATACTTGTTAAGGATAGCCGAAATCTTTGTGTTGGTCGTTGTGTCGATGATCGTTATCAAGTAATTGACCAGTGCAGCAGCTCTGTAGATCTTGCCATTAGAACATGCTCATGTCGCAGGTGGCAAGTTTATGGTATCCCGTGCAAACACACTTGTGCTGTAATAATGCAGACAGATACCAATGTTCATCGATTTATTAGCGGCTACTTCACCATCGATAATTACAAATTGGCGTATAAGGAAGCTATATTCCTCATACCTGACGATGACAAGCCTACGGACGAAAATCGTGAACTGCGTCTGCGACCGCCTGTGACGAGAAGGCAACCTGGGCGTCCTAGACAAAAAAAGGATCGAGTCGCAAGTCTTTGAGATACGCGAGTTACATTGCAGCCGCTGCCACGGCTCCGGTCACAATCGCAGATCTTGCAATGAAACTGTCGTCGGCTAGCCATTGTAAATAAGTTGATTTTTGAACAGTTAAACTCTTATTCTTAACAGTTAACACATATATTTAAATAGAGACATTGTCCGTTTAAACAAATAATACTTATTTTAACAAGTGACTACATTATTTTAAACGGAAACACTGATATTTAAACAATGAAATTGAAAGTTAAACAATGAAATTGTAAGTTAAACAATGAAACTGAAAGTTTAAAAAAAAAACTTCAAGTATATAAGTATAGAGACTAGTAAATTTACATTGAGAAAATTTGTCATGTTCTTCGAAAACAATGAATTGAATTTAAACTGGATTACATTTGAAAATAAACAAAAACAAGGAATTCTATCAACCCGCTTTCGAAGACCCCCTTTGTCAGTGATGCCGGCTGCCATCCCTTCCTTAAGTATGCGGGAAACATACTTTAATCTCAGATAAGGGGCGTCCATCTGCAGTAGCCGTAGCTTCTCATCGGCGAGTAATTACTCGATAAACCGCATGCCATAGACGGCGCAATCGACACTTCTTTGTTTTTGTCATGGGGTTTCAATATCGTGAACTAGTGGGTACTTTGCCGTCGCCGACTCACCGAACTTCATATCGATACAAATCTCGAATAGCCTCCACTGTGGAGGTATACAAGTTGAGATTAGAATACTGATTATTTACCAAACACTATTAATCAACCACAATTTATTAAAGAATTTACCATTTCTAACGCGTCTCTATCATACTCCTCGCTTTGGCATGAAGAATAATGTCTGTATTCTTGTTTGTTATTGTCAAGGACCGCAACATGGAAGTGGTCATTCATGATTATCGAGAGTATGACAATTTCAACATCATGCAAGTTGCGCGCGGCATCTCCGATCATAGCCATAGTGGTTTCGTGTGCGTCGTCCTGCTTTGACATAAACAGTGCCAGTGGTCGTATGATGGAGGCGCGCTTCTTATAAGGATATGGCACTATGCTCAGCGACTTTTGGATTATGCATACGAAAGCGTCCATCACATCGTCTGAGACCATCTCCTTCCCTTCAAGCAAAGTGAATAGTTTGGACCGTGTGGTGTTGAGAGAGTCATTCTTTCACATGACAGTGATGAAGTTAAACAGTAACAGAGATACTTAAATTAGATTGTACCTATTTAACTGATATAGCAAATGTTTAAATGATATTACAAATAATTAAACGGTATATATATAAATTAAAGGTTAACATATAAGTTTAAACAATAACATAAAAACTTCAAACTTACTTGTCCATAGGGCTGTTGAGGAAGATCCTTATCAACTCCTATTCGTATTTATTGAGGCGCGATTGTCAAATGTATTTTTTATTCTTCGGAATAAAGGCATTCCGAACTTCGTCTAATTTTTTATTAGCAAGGATCATATCTCTCATTGCCATTGCGGTGGCGTTCCCTTGCGCCTCGTCAACAGCTGTTTTGGGATCATCATGTGGCACTGTTGTTGACGGTTGTTGGTGTTTAGCACCAGTAGCATCTTCCTTCATTGCCATTGTGTCTGCCTTCGATACAGCACTGTTGGCCGCTGGTTCCACCGTGACTATGATTTCGTTGACAATAGAGTCAACGATCTCCTCAACCGTTGCCACGGCAACAACATCAACGGGAGACATAACCTTTGCTGGTTCTTGTTCTTCAGGGATTGTATCCATCTTTGATGCCGCATTGTTAACCGCCGGTTCCACCGGGTCAGGGATTTCATTAACAACAGAGTCAATGACCTTATCAACCGCGGCAATGGCATCATCATCTACGAACTCTTCCACCGTGACGGCCATGTCATCAACGGTAACAACATCATCCGCCGATGGTATTGCTGTTGTTTCATCGTCAGCCGGTGGTGGATACAAAGGCATTATTGTTTTCTTTTTTTTTGCAAGTCTCTTCAAACGTGACCATCTTGGAATGGCCATCCCGATGAAGTCGTCGTCGTCAAATTCTGACACCTCGTCCGTCCCGGGTGCTTCATTTGTTTTGAGGGATGACGTAGTCGATTATGACCGTCCTTCCAATGCCTCAACTTGAGCGACAAGCCGAGGGAACTCGGTCATCAATATTTGGCATGCCTGCATAAGAGTTACAGTGACATTGTTGCCTAGTGCTATCAGGGGGCTGCCACGGTCGGGGAGGCTGCCACGATCGGGGAACTGTCGTTGTCGTGGTCGGGGGATGGTGTCGCAATCTGGCGTGGTAGGGGAGGGTTTCTTCGACGTCGAGGAATGTGTGCGCATGTTGAGTTAGAAGTAGGAGAACAACGTCGAGCGCGCACAAAAGAGGTTGCCCTCTCATCTTGCCTTTGAGCAGGTGGTTCCGGTGCAATAGCATCCACCCGTCGGTTGGCCCAAACAAATATATCTTCATCAGCATTCGCCGAAACCAGCTCGGGAAACTAAAATATGTAAACCAAACAATCTTAGCGAAATCATTCAGTTTAAACAATAAAAACTAAATTTAAACATTTAACTTATATATTTAAACATTATAGCATAAACATAAACAGAGAGCAAAATGTTTAAACTTTTAATAATACGTTTTGAACAGTAAATAAACATAGTTAAATGCTAAATAATATGTTTAACCATTAACAACTACTGTTAACACATTGTTCATGATTTATTACCTATTTTCCTTCGAGAGATGACAAACTAGTTTCTATCGTCGCTTGCTTCCGATAAGTATTTTCACCGTAGCACAACATCTTTGGGATCTTGCTGAAATGGACTTTCTTTCCGGTTCCAGTCAGCTCATAAAACTAGATGTTAAGCGCGAACGAGCAACCCTTAATATACCCTGTGTTGGTCTTCTTCCCCGTGCATCTAGCTTGCACTCAAGCGGCTGCTTGTGGAATGTCCTTCATAAGCCACTTATGTGTCGCCTGCGCCCATGCGTATTGCCCCATGCCAGGTAGATCATCGACATAATCAACGATCCAGTTCGAAATCGAGCATGAGGTATTTGGGAAGAGGATTGTACCCATGAGGTACACCATCAAGAGTTTGGCAAAATTTTCTTCTTCTCCCCTCTATCCAACGAGTTGTTCAAGAGTGCTCTTGATGGAGTCTCTATGTCTCTCGTAGGTTTTTGATAAATACCTCTCTTCAAAAGCTGAACGTGTTTTCTCTTCTGAAACATGACTGCGTCTCCATCCCAACGCAGACTAAGAACGAGAGCCACATCTTCAGGCTTGAAACTCAGCAGGTTTTTCCTGATCCTGAATTTATTGGTGCGGCCATCGTACCTTTGTAATAGAGAATCAAGAAGGGCCCTATCTTGGAATATAGCTTCCAGCTCAGTAAATGCTGCAAACGGTGTCCTTCGGATGATCTCCCATTGTCGAGGGGGTATGTGAACTTTCAATTCAACCAAGGTCTCCACTACCGCGTATCAAGTAGCATCGCCCATTAACTAGGTTGACCACCACAATCACAAGCCAGCGACAATAACAACATATTCAGCCAGCAGTATTCACAAATGTTTAAGCGGAAATATAAGGTTTTAAATGGTAACCTCTCAATTCTTAAACAGAGATATCACTTGTTAAACAGAGACCTAGTTTCTTAAACAGAGACAACAATACTTAAACAGAGACAACAATATTTAAACGATAACCTCTCATTTATTAAACGTAAACCTCATTTATAAAACTGAAACCATATCAAATGAAAGGGGAAACGTACATTATAAACATTACACAAATCATAACAATCAAAAAAACTATTTTGATAGTGTATACAGATGAAAATGCAAAACAAAACAAAACCCTAGCCGAGAAATTGCCCTGCATACTAACAAAACCCCAGTCGAGAAATCCTCCTGCAGACTTCAATATCTTCCAATAAAAACAGAACCACAAAACAAAACTGAAAAATCTTTCTTTGTAACAGAATAGTTAACATAAAACCATAATCAATACCTTAGATTGCAAAATGATGAAATGCCGAATACTTGCGCGGGAGTTCTCGTTCGAGACACCGGTGGAAAGGGAAAATCTGAAATTATAGAGGATGTGCCGGTAGAGACAACTTCGGAAAGGGAAAAGCTGAAGACGCGAGTTGAGAAATAACAAGTATAAGGCTCTAGTAAATTTGTCTCTTGGGATTACCCTAAGAAACACACCCCCCAAACTTCCTCTCAAACCGCCGAAATGGCTGCAACCACGATTCCACATGCAAGGGCATTTTCGTCCATAAAATTTAAAAATCACTCTGTTAACCACCGTTACATGTTTTGGGGGTTTGAAAAATATAGAAAATTTAAAAGGAAGGGGTTTTTAGGGATTGCAAAATTAAGGGGGTGTTTTTGGCAATATTGCAAACTTAGGGTTTTTTTTTGGCAATTTCCACTAAAAAGATATTATGTAAAATTATTTTTATATCCTTAATGTAAAGAAATAAATTTTGTTGTTTATAGAATATTTTAAATAAATTTTAATTATTATAATTCATTATTTAAATTACTTATTAATTATTAATTAATTTCTGACTTATATTTGAAATAAATATTTATTTAATATAATTATTATATGATTATTATAATTAAATATTAATTATTTTAATATTAATATATTTATATTAAAGATAAGTATTTAATTAATATAATTATTATATGATTATTATAATTAAATATTAATTATTTTTAATATTATTACATTTATATTAAATATAAATATTTATTTAATATAATTATTTAATTAAATATTCATTATTTAAATTACTTATTAATTATTAATTAATTTCTGACTTATATTTGAAATAAATATTTATTTAATATAATTATTATATGATTATTATAATTAAATATTAATTATTTTAATATTAATATATTTATATTAAAGATAAGTATTTAATTAATATAATTATTATATGATTATTATAATTAAATATTAATTATTTTAATATTATTACATTTATATTAAATATAAATATTTATTTAATATAATTATTATAATCAAATATTAATTATTTTAATATTAATATGTTAATATATTATATTAAATATAAGTATTTATTTAATATAATTATTATATGATTATTATAGTTAAATATTAATTAATTTAATATCAGTATATTTTATATTTATTTAACATATTAATATATTGTTGTATATATATTCAAATACATACATAGGTTAATGGTAACCCCAAAATAATGATTACCACCATAAAATATCATTCACATATGGGAATGGGATCATTCAAATGCCCTTTTGTCAAAACCTAGGATCTACAGATAGATGATACATATAGAGAGATTACATAATTACTGTAGATCAAAGTTTAAAAGGATTAGAACAACTGTTTATATGGTTTTCTTTTAATTCCTAATTCCATTAGGAATTTATTATTAAAATAAAAAAAAATAATAAGATATTTAAAAAAATGAAAAAATGAATAAAAGAGAGGAAAAAAAAGAGGGAGTTTGAAGTTTTAAAAAAAATTTAATTAAAAAAAAAAAGAAGAAGTGATAATAAGAATTAAAAAAAAATTTCAATTTAAATTTTTGAAAAAAATTCTCACATGATTGAGGATTTTTTTGGGGAGCAGATGTAAAAAGAGAGAAAAAGGAAGAGGAAGAGAATATATATACATATATATATATATATATATATATATATATATATATATATATATATATATATATATATATATATATATATATAATAATAATAATAATAATAAAAAGGGAGGGAAATTCAAAAATAAAAATAAAATAATAAATATATAAAAAAGGAGGAGATTATAGATAAGATTGGAAATTTTTGAATTCAAATTTTTTAAAGAAAAAAATCTCCCTGAAGTTGGAGATTCTTCGGAGGTGTTGAGGATTTCGGGATAACAAAAAGAGGGATTTTTAAAAAAAAGAAGGACAAGGAAAGAAAAAAAGAGAGAGGAGACAGAGATAAAAAAAAAAGGAAGAAGGAGACTAAAAAAAGACTGAGATTTTTTGAAGAAAAGTGAGAAATTAAACAAAAAAAAAAATGAAGAGAATTTTGAAGAAGAAGCGAGAAGGAAGAAGGAGAAGAATAGGCCAAGGAGGTCGGAGAAGATTTATCTACAAGAAGAAGAGGTACTGCATTTTTTTTCTTGTAAAATATCAAGAAAAATAGATGCAATGATTTATCTTATTTTTTTGCATGATGAACACGATGTTTCCATGCTGATGTCTCCATGCCTCTACATGTACTGGGCCCCACTTTTAAAAATGATATTTTGAGGGCATGCCATGCATATTCCATGCCTATGATGCTTCTTTCATACATTAACAAGAAAAAATGGACTGGGTCCCACGTGATTCTTTCATGCATGCTTTTTTTTGTTTTTTTTATTTATTTATGCTTTTTTTTTTCTTCTTTTGAAAAAAAAGGCATGCACGTGTATGCATCATGATGATCATGCATTTCTTTTCTTCTCTCTCTCGTGTTTGGGTTTCTCTCCTCTTCCTGGTGTTCTCTCTTCTCTCCCTCCCTCTCTTATCTTCTCTATGCCATCCATTACGGAACTCGAGTCCTTGAGATGAAGACTAAGAATAAGATCAATAGAGATTATTACCTCGCTCTCCATATCTATCCGATGATGTCGATCCTTCCGAAGCGGCTGAGACGATTGAGATCCGAGATGTATATCGCGGAGAACCTAGAAGACTTGTTCGCTCTCATTCGTTCCTTCATCGATGAATTCCCCCTACATTTCCATGGGTGCGGAGTTCCCCGGCGTTGCTCTTTTCCCCGTTAGTGTTTTTCCCTACTACCGCTGACTACCACTCCCTCATTCTCAAGACCGACATTGACATCATGAAGTTTATCCAGCTCAGCCTTACTCTCCCCGCTACTAATAGCTCTCTCCCTGCCTCTCCTTGGGCATAATCTCAGTTATGTGCTGATGAAGATGAATCCCTTGCATGAAGAGAAAGATGGGGGTGTGTCTCCATTGTCCTCCAATGAAGTGTCACGTCCCAGCCCCACAGCCGGGCCCGCGGACAGATCGGCCGCATCCAATGGGACTGGGCCCCACCGGGTGCAAGGCCTCGACTAAAAAAACTCGGTCGAGTCAACCCTAACAAGCGGATATGAATAAAAACACAAAAAGCACAAATAGGATCATTTGGAAATTTAAAATACTACAAGTACGGACTTTAGCAGCCCTACAGAATACAAATACAACCCAACAGTTCGCAAATTACAAATACAATCAGAATACAAGTCTTACACTCACAAGCAGGTAATAACAAGATCATCGATAGCAGCGACAATACGACTCTCGACACCCCCTGGACCTAAACTTGATCTTCTCCTGCGAAAACAGAATACACGAGTGCATGAGCCACGAGGGGCCCAGTGGGATCGCGGATAAACAGCAGTGTATAGCGAGATATTGCAGAAATAATAGCTCATGCTTCATACGGAATCACGTAAAAATACGCAGAATCTTTGGAATAATCCAAAAACACGAAAAAAACACGCAGAAATACATCTCCATGGCTAATACAGAAATCAACAGACGCAGGTCGGATCTTCGACTATGAAGTCGGAGCGAGCGAATGAGCAGGAATATCAGCAGTAGTAGCCGGATCTTCGACCGCGATCGGGGGTAGCGCTACTACGGAAAAACATGTGCACATGGCTGGGACTTACTCCTCCCTAGGCTGGGCGAGCCAGAAATGGAGATGTACTAAAAACCGCAAAAAATACGGAATACAGACAAATGAATTACTGAATAAATAATGCAAATACGAAAATAAATAAATAAACACAAATACCACGCAAATAAATAAAATTATCAAACAATGCAATAATTAAATAATAATTATTGCGAAATCTGGAATACAGTCAGCGAGCCTACCGGCTCCGAGCTACGGAGTTAGGTTCACCAAGTCCCATGAACTACTGACCCGGTATGGATCTACCCAGACAGAATAATCTAATTTAGGGTTACAAATCTTGGGCGGGCCTAAATTACAACTATAGTTCAAGCTAATTCAACAAATAAAAAGAGTTCAAAGCTAGCAAGACAACGGAACAATCATGCACATACTAGCAACTAACGGTTCTACGGGAGAAATAAGGAGTTAAGCCAACAAAAAAATCAACTATACATATACATATACTCCGGGAAGGCTATGAAATAAGCACCAGACACATCAAAAATTTTTCAAAAACTAATAATCATCATTAACACATGTTTCATATTATATAAATCTATATTTCTAACATGCACTCACAAGCATTTATAAATAAACTTCTTATTTTAAAGTAAAACTAAAATAAACTAAACATTAGCATGAAAAGCCAAGAAATGGATGAATTCTCAACGAAAAAGAATTTCTAAAACCTGAACTACACACACACACACACATATATATATATAAGACATCAATTAAAAACCAAACTAAAACTTAAGATCTCATGATCAACAGGATTAAGAACTTAATTAAAAGGACAATGTTTAAGAGACATGCTTGCAAACATCATGTTTACATGTATCAAAAGAACACACTCTAGTTGCATGCTCATCTCACCAAATTAATTAATAAGAAAACAAATGCATCATGCCGATTTTTCACTAAGGAAACATCGTCGACAAACCAACATGCATTTACCCGAGTGCATGAATTTAAAAGTGAACTAACACCATTAAAAATACAATCATCAACAAGCAAAACAAGGTACAAAAAAATCAAATAAATTGTTACAACAACTAATGTTGAAACCACACATACCGAATTTACTTAACTTAGCTTACAAAGACAAGCTTAACACCGAGGTTAAAAAGCACATGAACAAACACAAGTTCAAGAAAGATTATCTCCACAATTAAGAGGCTAGAAAAAAATCTATAGATGGGCGACCCAAGATTCAAGAACCAAACATAGTTCACAAGGCAAGGCACCTACCTCTAATCTCTCCGAGGATCCGCGGTGAAGAGAATCTCCCTCCAACTCCAAGCTTCAAGAGAAGAAAAAAACACGGAAATTCGACCTCCCGAAGATGCCACAACAACAAGCTTTGAGTCGCTCCCCTTAAAAACTAAACAAAAGCAACACATGCCAATAATTGCTCATCAAGATCCGGGTTTTTAAGGGCAAAGAGACAAACAACGGGGGCCCACTCACCAAAAGCTCAGTCAACCAGTCAAAGTTGAAGAAAAAGAAATTTTACAAACATTACATGAAGCTAGGCAGCTTGCATGAATTTCCCTCATTCACAACATTTTATGTGTGAAATATCTCTTCAGCAAGACATCCCATGAGTGCTACTGCAAACAATATTATTGCTATGTCTGTGATGCTATGGCTCGCTGCAAACACCGAACTGGGTTGTTAGGACATTGTCAAGCATTAAATCTTGGGCGATGAAATGGCGGGAATATGAGAAAAAATCTGGTTGGTATGGCAGCAGAGATTGAACTGGAAGACCTCAAGCTCTGGATTAAGGATGTTAAGAATGCAACCTTCACAGTCATTGAGAAAGGTATTGTTCCTGGTGGTGGTGCAGCCTATATTCACTTCTCTGCATGTGTCCCTGCAATCAAGAACATGATTGAAGTTAAGGACAGTGATCGGGAGACATGATATAATGCTATAGCCTACAAGTAGGAGGACCTGGTTAGATCCGGTGTGATTGACCCCATAAAAAAATGATAAGATGTGCTCTGCAGAACTCTGTTTCATTGGCTGGATTGGTCTTAACAGCACAAGCCATTGTCTTCGGAAAGCCCAAACCAAAGGGCCCTTGTTGCTGCTCCGGTCCCTGGTACTTTTATGGTGTAAGCCTAGCCAATTTTCTTTTCTTCTTTGTCGAAATTAGGACTAGCTATCCAGAGTTCTGGTGAACAGAAAACTAAGGTAGGGACTATCCAAATAAACTGATCTTGGAATGACATGCTATAGCATAGGCATCTTATAATGGGTATCCTTGTAGCTTTGCATTAAAATTTTTCTTGGAACTTTGTCAAAAACAAAAACAAAAAAAAAGTTAAAGGATGAGTAAAAGAAAAAAAGAAAAAGAGAAAAAAATAAAAGAAAAAAAAGAGAAAGAAAAAAGAAGGAAAAAAAGAGGGAAAAAAAATATGAAAGGATGGGTTAAAAAAAAGGAAAGTAAAAAAAATGATGAAAAAGTAAAGGATGAATTTGAGTGGGGGTATTTTGGTAATTTTATTTTTGTAAGGGCTCCTATAAAAAATTTTTATGAAATTTCTCTCATTCCACCATGAAGCCTTGGCTTATCTTGTGGTAACGAGAATTTCTATGAAATTTCTCTCATTCCACCAAGAAGCCTTGGCTTTTCTTGGGGTAACGAGAATTTTCTATAAATTTCTCTCATTCCACCTTGAAGCTTTGGCTTTTCTTGGGGTAACGAGAAATTTTTCATGAAATTTCTCTCATTCCACCTTGAAGTCTTGACTTCCTTGGGGTAACGAGAAATTTTCTATAAATTTCTCTCATTCCACCTTGAAGTCTTGACATTGTTGGGGTAAAGAGAAATTTTTCTTAAAAAAAAATCAAACCCTTTCTTCAAGCTCACTTTGAGGTCTTTTGACACTCATTGGAGTAAAAAGGTGAAATGAAAAGAAGAATAAAAAATTCCTTGAAGTGGTAAAAAAATGAAAAGTTCACAAAAAAAATATCTCTCATCAACACTTATAAAAAAAGAGAAAAAGTTGACAAAGATTTCTTCAAACTCATTTTGGAGGTCTTTTTGATACCCGTTGGAGTGAAAAGAGGTGCAAAAATCTTTTCTTGAAATGAAAGGAAGAGTAAAAATAAAAAAATTTCACAGAGAAAAAAAACGATGATGAATAAAAAGAAATGAATGAAAATTTTCACAAAAAGAAGAAAAATGTTTCTCGTCAATACTTATTGAAAAAGTTGAGTTGGCAAAGATTTTCCTAAGCCCACTATGAGGTCTCTTTCAAAAAAAAATTGAGTTTGAGGACCATTTTTAGATCAAGTCAAAATTATCAAGTTAATGACCTAACCATGCTAAAGGTCACGACTTAAAAAAAAAATCAAATGGTCAAGGCTCAAAAGCATTGAAGAGCTAAGACCTAAATGCATCATGTAAACGACAAATGCAACTCGAAGTTTTTAAGGCACCAAGAAGCCAAAGACTTGAGGAGTTTCACAAGTCAAGGAGTCGGAGATTTTTACAAGCGCAAAGAGCCAAAAGTCTTGACGATAAAAAGAAGCAAAAAGTGGCCAAGTAGGCAACTCGTAAATGTAGAGTGGCCGCAGACTTTGGACTAAGCTATGTTTCAAGACACAAACCCACATAAAAAGAAATTGAGGAGAGCTACATCCACAAAGCTAAAAAGGATCTTCCGACACACTTTCGATGATAGGAGTTAAGAGCGCCCGACTAAAAAAATAAATTTTTGAAGAGCATGATAGAAATAGCTCTTTCTAAAAAAATCTCTTGTTAAGCTCTCTTAGAGAATAGCTCTCTTCTTTTGTATTCTTGTCTATGATCATGTATTCGCATGCATCTTTGAAATTAAATATAAAAAAATTATCATGTTTATTCGATTTACTTCTCATTCACACTTGTTTTCTTAATCGGAGGTTCCCATGACATTATGCAGGGGTAATTAATATTGGGGGCTTGCACCTAATAGGAGTTATGAACCCGCAATCATCTGAAATATAAAAAAAAATTAAATTTTGATTTGTGATCCATGCTTTTCAACCGGTCATACCCTAATTAAAGGCCGGGTGGAAAGAAAGGAGCATACAACAACAAATCATTACATATTCTCCGTTTTAATATGGACAAAGCATAAAGGCATGGAGGAAGATCTTTTTAAAAACCATGAAATATAGGTACTAGGATATAGGTGTTGACATTAAGGGGTGAGCTTTAAACTTAATTACTACTTCTTCCGTTTGTTTTTTACTTATCAAATTTATCAAATTTACACTAATTAAAAAAAATAGTTAAAATTAGTTGGCCATCTATATTTTATAAAAAAATTTATTATTTTTTGAAATCACTTCTATTTAAAACTCTACTAATGGAGTATATAATTTAAATGACAAGTAAAATGGGACTGCGGGAGTATAGTTTCCTTCCCATTTGCTTCATCATTTATTTTAACAAATCCAGAATCATACACCATTTGTCAAAGCCTAGGATTTATAGATAGATAGATGTATGTAATATATATATAGAAATGAGTATAGAAGTATGCATAATAATAATAATAATAATAATAATAATAATAATAATAATAATTCTCTCAGCCCATTCGATTTTTCGGATTGGTAGATATTTAAGGAAGCAAACAGGGTGAAAGACTGGCAAAGCAGTGAACGCCGATCCTCCCAAAATCCAAATGCCCGCTTCCTCCATCTGCTTCTCTCTTCCCCACCTTCCCAACACTGAACAATACGATCCGCAGAGAAGATCAAGAGCCTTAGCTTCTCCTTCCTCTGAGAAACCATGGCTGCAGACCCACACTGTCAAGATGCCCACCGCACCTTGGATGCAAGGCCCCTTGCTTCTCCACCCTGAGGACGTCCTTACATTCTCCAAAGATCGCAAGACGAAAATCAAGAGACACCACTTCAGGGTCGATCGATCACTCACCGATAAAGTCCGGGGCGGGAGAAGCAGAGTGGCGATGCGGAACATAGTGCGGAGCATCACCAAGCTCCGAACACTTGCCCCTTTGGATGTGGATGGAGATGATGAGGGATCCGATGAAGTCATAGAGTTTAGCATTCCTTTGGAGGAGGAGATTGTTGATGCCAATGGCTCAGTGAGGAAGAGGAAGGTGCCATGGGGGAATGTTGTTGAGAAGGTGGTTTATCCGAGGGAGAAGAAGGAGCGTGTGGTGACTACTGCAAAGAAGATACTTCCAAAGGATGTACTTCGGAGGTTGCAGGAAGAGGCTGGGAAAATAGATAAATGGGTGAAGGCTAAGAAAGCTGGATTAACTGACGATGTTGTGGATGAGATTAGGAGGATCTGGAAGAAGAGGGAGCTTGTTAAGGTCAAATTCCGTTTGCCGTTGTCAGCCAATATGGTCAGGGCCAGAGAGATTGTGGAGGTTAGCTATTTAACAACTTACCTTTTGTTTCTTGATTTGGTATTTTTGATGTGTGGTTTGTTTGGAATGTAGTTGTCATTTGTTTCTTCTTTCTATTGCTCTGTCTAGTGCCTATAATTGGAGGGTAGATTCATGTTGACTAATTCTTTATGTGGCCCATGTGGGAGTTATGAGAGCTCATGGAGTATGATTGTGGAGAAAAATTATGGTTTTCAGAGGCTCTAATCAGGTTATTAAATTCAGTAATCCCTTCTAAGTTATTCAACTGAACCAATGTGATCTGTGTGGTTTGGATTATCTACAGAGGGTAGATCTATTAGGGATGCAAAATTTTTAGCTTTTACTTTACATTTAAAGTCAAAGATTGTCATATGTAGAGATTACAGGCAAACTTTTAGTAATGTTCACTTTGTGAATATCTCAAACAAATTTTGAGCCATGAATCATTATCACATTTATAAAACAAAAAATTGACAACTTTAACTTGGAAATGCAAACCTCATTTGTGTCCATGGTTGATTCATTTGTGCAATTTTAAGCAGAAAATGTGAGAGAAGCCAATTTCATCTCTGGTTAGGTTTAGTATGATGGAGATTGAGCAATTAATTTTCATCCAGCTCTTGTGTATCGACTAGCAACATATCTGTCTTCATCATATTAAATTGTTCTCGGATGACAATCGAATATAAACATACTTAACATGGCTAAGATTGAAAGGGAAGCATGTTCAAGGCTCAATATAGAGTCATATGCTTTACATTGACACCATTTCAACAGCTCTGACTATTGTTTCTAAATATTATTTGTTAGGACACATACACCCAGGTAACCCCAGGTAGTTGCCAACCGCACCATATCATATCTGAGGTTTTTGGAGATGACAACTGAGACCTTGTGGGTAATATTGAATGTGTGACAACAATGTTTAGGAATCAATGATAGAAAAGGTCATCATGATAATTTATATCATGAATAAATATGCTTATGATTTTCCCTATATTTTACTTTCTAATTCATTATATCTTTTGATATAACTATTATAAAGTTTCCTCATTTCTAATTCATTTTTAAATATCTTTACTCTAAAACTGCATGTGTATATGCTCCTGCAAACACAGCATGTTGTCTTCTAACCTCGTAAGCATGTGGTTTTTGAGACATTGAAGTGATCAAATTGTATTGATCAATTATTGTTATTCATGAGCGATTGCCCTAAGGACAACAACATATAAGGGCATTGCAGTCTTGGAGAATTTCCCTTGTCTCATATTTTCTTTTGTTTTCCATGAAGAAACACTAGTTGCTTTATCAACTTCTAGCTCACTGGTTTTTCCCCAGACTAAGATACAAACCAATTCGCCATATTTTTCATAGACTGGACTTAGTGGCGGTGGAAATATTGGGTTTTTGTATTTTCTCTTCACTACACAGTGGTTTACATCCTATTCTTATAGGAAAATACAAGAAACTATTCTAACTTTCCTAATCGCTAAATTTACAATTTATAAAGTTGGCTAATCTGTACAAACAAGAATAGGAAATGAATCGACCTATTTACAATTGTAACCTAATCAACAAAATGGTTCTGACTTGCTGAAATTTCCATTTTCAATGCTCCCTCTTAAACTGGATGGAAGATTTTTTCCATAGGAAGCTTGTTGATGAGTCGTCAAACTGTTTCTTCTTTTCATGAGGACATCAGCTGCTTGACTGGGAGTAGAAATGTATAGCATGCACGTATGGCCACTATCCAGTTTCTCTTTGATAAAGTGCCGATCCTCTTCGACAAGTCTTGTCTTGTCATATAGAACTGGATTGTGTACAATAGAGTCGCTACTTTATGATCAGAATAAACCCTCATTGGTAAAGAAAACTTTAGATCTTCTAACAGTCTTCTTATCCACCACTTCATAAATATTATGAGCAAGGGACTTCAATTCAGCCTCTACACTACTTCCTGTAGCTACATTTTGTTTCTTGCCATGCCAAGTGACTAGATCTCCGCTAACATATGTACAGTAGCCGGAAGTTGATCATTTATCAATTATGCTTCTCTTATTAGTGCTCCACTAATGGCTTTGAGCCGAAATGGTTTGATCTGGGAGTCCTCTTGTTGCTAATAGGATGAATCCCCTCTCTACTACAGAATATTGCCTTGCCTTGTCAAGATCAATGTAAACCCTAATCTGTAGATACCCATGCCTTGTCAACAATAAACTTTTTGCAATAATTACTATTAGATACTGGAGGTACGCAACATGAAAATAAGCCTTCTGTGGTGAATGCATGATCTAAATTACCAAACTTGCTGCGAATGCTGTGCCTATGTGTGCATGGGAAAATACATTAATCTCCCAACAAGCCTTGGATGCTACTTGTGATCACCATATCTTCCACCTTGCCCAGTTGTAGTTTTAAGTTGGGTTAAAGGGGTGTCTCGGCTGCCTTGCAACAAAGCATACCTATTTCATTAAGTCAAGGATGCATTTTTGTTGATTAACAAATATACTGTCCTTAGACTACTGGCTTCCATCCCATGGAAATATTTCATTGTGCCCATGTCCCTGATCTTAAACTTGGTAGCAAGTTTTTTCTTTAGGCATTTTAGTTTTTTATAATGATCACCTATCAAAATTATATCATCGACATAAACAATCAAGATGGCAATTTTTTTTGCCCTCGAGTGTTTGTAAAACACATTGCTATCTGCTTGATTATGAGAACAACCATGTTTCCCACAGCCTGTTCTAACTGCTCAAACCATGCTCTAGAAGATTGTTTAGTCCATTTAAGGACTTCTTCAATTTACACACCTTATCTTTGCCCATCTTTTCTTCAAATCTGGGTTGCAAACTCATAAACACTTCTTCCAAATCTCCATTTGGAATGTATTTTCCACATCCAATTGGTGTAAGGACTAGTTAAAGTTCATAGCCAAGAATAATCGAATCCAATTAAAGCTTATCTTTGCTGCTGGAGCAAACATTTGTTGATAATTTATTCTGTATGTTTGTGTAAATCTCTTTATCACAAGTTTAGCTTTGTACACTTCTTTGCTACCATTTGCCTTACACTTACAGTAAAACCCCACTTAGCCCCACTATCTTCTTATCTTTTGGAAGGTCCACAATCTTCCATGTCCTATTTGTCTTGAGAGCATTCATTTCCTCCATAACCACCAATTCTGGTTTGGGGCATCCTGTGCTCTTGATGTTTATACTTTGTAGGAACAAACATGTGAGAGATTTTAGAGGTAAATGCCCTATGCTTGGTTGAAAGCTTGTGATAGGATAGATATTTAGCAATGGGACATTGGGTACATGTTGAGACACTTTTTGTAATGGCTATGGGTCCTCTAGAAGACATAGGAGCAGAAGAAGAAATGGAATTACCTAGAGAACTAATTGAGCGATCCCTAGAGAGATGTGATTGCTTTAATGTTAAAGCAACAGTTAGATCTTGATTTCTTTTATGGGTGTTCCTTCTGGTATAAACCAAAAGCTCAGTAGGATTTTGATTCTTTGGTAGCATTTCTTCTGCTTGATCTTCATTTATGCTTCATGGGATGAAAGACTTGGATTCCTTTATTTCTAACATCTTGAACAAGTTCGCCACAGTTCGAGTTTCAGCAGAAATTATGTTCAATAAGGAGCAAAGGTGTAGAAGTATCCAAAAAATCATTCTGCTTTTCCTCTCTCCCCCGCTGAATATAATTTCAGCTGAAGTAAGGTTGGTTTTCCAAAAAAGAGATATCTGTACTTCCAAAGTTTTTTCTAGTTTGAGGCCCTTATATTTCTTGTTTGGGGAATAACCTAGGGAGACACATTTTTCCAACCCTAGGGTCAAGTTTTGAGTGAAATTTGCTAGGCATGTGAATAAAAATCGTGCAGCCAAATATCTTTATTGAAAAATCTGAGTGAACCCTACATTCAGGAAAGAATTGTTTAAAACACTCTAAAAGAGTAGTGTATTTTAAGACTCAGGTAGGCATTTTATTGATCAGGTAGGACATATTGGAATAGCATCACCCCACAAATGATTTGGGACATACATAGAAAACATACTGGCACATGCAACCTCAACTAAGTGTTTATTCTTTTAGCAATTCCATTTTCGTTTACGACATCACATGTAGATTGATGTTGAATCCCTTTACATGTCAAAATATTCCCAAATACTAAGTGAAGTTTTACATTCCATTATCATAACTTTAGATACTTATTTTTGTTTGAAATTGGTTATCAATCTTGTATACAATCCTTTAAACACTTTTGCTACCTTAGGTTTTTCATTTATCAAGTAAACTTAGCATAACTGTGTGATCATCTATGAATGTCATGAACCTTTTTTTACCAGACAAAGTTATAATTTGGAACGTCCCCATACATCACTAGATAAAATGGTCTAGATGGATGATAAGGTTTTAAAACATAATCAGACTTATGGGTCGTTGAATATTAACTTGTTCATAAGCATAAGCCTTTTTATTATCGAAGGCTTTGCCATCAAAATAATAAAGGTCATCTCTCATATTATCACTGCCATTGTTTTCTTTGAGTTTTAGTCTTGAAATTCACAATGAGAGCTAAAGAAAACAAAACATTAATTAGAATCTTTCAATAACTTACTAATAGACAAAATATTACAGCCTAGCTTGGGAACAGGATTTAAATATATGTTTCCTAAGAGCTTTATCAAGCATTGCATCTCCCTGCAATAAGGGAGAAACTACCATCTGCATTTCGGTTTTTTCATTACCAAGACAAGGGAAACAAGTAGTGAATAAGCACGAAAGCCTTGTCATATAATCTAATCCCCTAAATCAATGATCTGTGAGAAGGGTTTGAATAATAAGATAAAATATTATAACCACTAAAAGTTGAGCTAGGGAAACACTGTGAATGACGGGTGGGGAATTGGACTTTAGCAGCTTCAAGAGAAAATCCATCTGCTCTTTTTGCTGAATGTCTCAGCTTCATTTGCTGTGAAGGCTGTTTGGCTGTTTAATCCCCTGGTTTGTTGCCTTTCTAGTTTGCCGTTGTTCCATAAAGTTTCCAGTAGGTCTCCAGAGTGTGACGTGGTTTATTGCAATAATCATACCACACTCAAGACTTCTCATCAGTCCTTTTTTGGTTATTATAGGATGACTGGTTTACAGCCTGATTACCTGTTGGGTTTGTTTTCATAGTCAAGGCAGAGGCTTCAGTGGAATTGCTTGTTCCCTTCTTTCTTAGTATAATGTGACAGTAGGTCTTATCTCTCCTCACTTCCAAAAATACTTCGCCAATGGTGGCAGGAAAGGGTTTTCTACTGAGTATTCTCCCTCTTCACCAACTTCAATGATGAGCCCTGCCAAAAACATGAAAACCCTGGCATTTCCAGTTTTTCTTATGATGATTATAATCATCTTGATTTTTTTACTCAAGATCATTGTATAAGTCTAAATCTTGTCAGAGAACTTAACAATGTCAAAATACCTAGTTAGGCTGCCTTCCCTGTATCAAGTCTCTTTAATTTTTTGCTGCAGATCATACATTTGAGAATAATTTCCAAGAACTGTGTATATCTCTGCCATGTTATCCCAGAGTTCTAGTGCTGTGGAATAGCACATATAGTTTGCACTTACATCTTCATCCATTGAGTTCACAAGCCATGCCATGATCATGGAATTCTCTGCATTCCATGTAGCATAGAGCCTGGTCAGTCTTCTCAGAGGCTGGAGTTATATCCCCGTGTTTCCTCTCCCCTGGATTGTGATTCATTCAGTTGGATGGTTATAATTGGACTGATTGTGATTCATTGTGAAATAGTTGGGTGGAATTGTTCTTTATTGTGATACTAGGAGAGTAATCTGAGGAGATTTCAAGCATGATGAAGCGGCAAGAATTGTTCTGTAATAAAGGCTGAAACAAGGCTAGAAATTACTCAACATGATGGAAGAAGGACAATGAAAGCTAGATGCTATGTTTGAAACTGTAGAAACAGAGCAAAGTAATGGATGAGGAAAAAAAGAAAATCAAGGTCTAGGACGGTGCTTTGTTTTCTTGTTGAGAGAACTGAGGACAACCACAATATACACATATATCATATATGTATATAATAAAAAATGGAAAAATGCCACAAGCAATTGAAGCTGAGACAAAGGAATTGCTCTGATGCCAACTTACCAAGTGGAAATACTGGTGTTTTATGATTTCTCTTCAACGCTTGATGTTTACATCCTATTTTTATGAGAAAATGCAGGAAACTATTTTAACTTTCCTAGTTTAAAAAATCTGATTAATATGTAACAAGAATGTGATGATCAGTCTATTTACAGCTGTAACCTAATCAACAAAACGGGTAAGTCTGGTTTTCAGAATCCTCTATTTTCAACTGTGGCAAATAGGTTGCAATTCTTTTAGAAAGTCTTAGGCATGTATCAAAGGTGGATTCTTATTTTTTGTTTTGATTCAAGTGGTTTTATACCTTTGTCAAAGACCTTCCTGTGATTGCTTCCAAGTGGTTTTACATCTTTGTTGAAGACCTTCCTGTGATTTCTTCAAGATGATAGCTCATTCTATAATCAATAATACTATTTAATGTTTATTTTTTTTTCATTTATTTATTTATTTATTTTTCTTAAGCGTCTGCCTGAGCTGTGACCAGGCTTCTACAAAGTCTCAAGCTAACTTGCAATTTCTTGCCATGTAGTCTTTTATCTATTTCCTTTTTTATTTTTCTCTCTAGTCCACCAGGTTGTATGTAAGATCTCTCGTTTTATTAGGCTTTACCTCACTGTGAACGTTGAAGCTCTAGATCTTACATGCTTGTGGATCAGTTTTAATCTCCTCTGCATTATTTTTGATCTGTTCAATATCATAGCCTAGAAAAATATATATCTTAGTAATTACCTGACAAGTTTGGATGATTTCTTCCATTATTTTTACAATGTATTCTTTTTTGGTCCTTCCTATATCATCCGTAAGAATAGCCGGTGACTCAGAATCCATCCATCACCTTGCGAATTAATGATACTCTTTTAAGGACTTTTGTAATTTATTCCTTGAGTTTCCCATCTTTTTTATTTTTGTGTTTATATGCTCATTATTTATTTCCCTTTTTATTAGGTTGTGTTGTAAATTGATCATCTGGTAATGTAAATGTGTGTAGTGTTATTATAAATTATTCAGTGATTCAATATTGTAGATCTTATGAATCTTCTACATCTACTGGCTTGCAAATGACCAGAACTATGAATGCACATTTGATGGTAGTGTTGAGTTTTGTACTATCTATTTCGAAGTCTTTCCTAGCATAATTCTTTAGTAATTTTCTGCTAAAATTAATTATTTTCTTAGGGTGTGTTTGGTTGTAGAATAACTTGGGATGACCTGGTTATTCCTGGTTATTCCAAGTTCTCACCAAACAAAAAAACTTGGGGTAAGAACAACTCTCATTACAATATTTAAGTAACCAAATAAGGATAATCATTTTTTAACATTAGCCATTATTAACTATCAATAATTATTAATCATTATTTGGAATAATATAATGTTAATCAAAAGCAATTGTTTTGATTAGTATTAATAGCGGTGGCAAAAATCCGGGTATGGACAAAACTAGATCTAGACAACTACTACTATAAATAGATAAACTTGTTGTCCAGACCAGGCCTGGTTTTAAATCTAGACAAACCTAACTTGTCCAGACCCAATTTCTTTTAAAACCGTGTTGTCTGGATATCCAAGTGTTGTCCGGATATCCAATTTTGTCCAAATCTTATAAACTACAATTAAGTTCACTCAAATATTAAACTATTCAAAAATGCTTTAATTCATATCAAATGTGAAAAAAAACAATGTCTAACCATCCAAAATCCAAATCAAATCATAAAAAGTCCAAGTCTTAATAACAAAAATAATATAAGTTTGAAGTTTTTGGAACATTGGGCTTAAGTTGTGGCCTTTTCAAATTTTAGAGATAAAAGGGTCTGGTGGTCTCAATTTTGTTGTCCAGACCAACCCGGATTTAAATCCGGGCAACTAAGCCCTGTCCAGACCTGACCAGCATTAGCACAACTTCTATCCAAACCCGTTTTATTCAGAGCTGGACAAAACTGGACCGGTGGGCCCAAACAGGGTATTGCCACCCCTAATATTAATTAGGTCAACGTTAAGTCAATTTGGTTAAAAGTCATACCTCTAAATCAAATTTAAACTTCAAAATCTCCATTCCAACTTATTCCAAACCCGAACAAACACACCCTTTTAGTTTTATAATAAGATTCCGTGGGAAACTGCTTGAGTAGAAAGTTCTTCAACCCAAAAAAAAAAAGGTTTTATTTTGTGATGTTGGGAAAGCATGTTATTTAGTACTATTTGCTCTGGACTTCATTCAAATTCAGCATGAAAGGAAGCCTTATATATGGTTTAATCAGTGCTCTATCAATTTTGCAGTTGAAGACTGGTGGTTTGGTTGTTTGGAGCAAACGAGACACTCTGGTTGTTTATAGAGGAAGTAATTATCAGCTGCCTCCTAAGCCATTTCTTAATTCAGATGTTACCTTGTCAGTTCATAGTTCTGGAATTCCTGAAGATAAAGTTTGCATTCCAGCAAATTCTGATGAGTTCAATGCAACCTGCTTCCAAAGATGTACAGAAGCAAAACAGACCCTATTCGACTATTTGGGTTCAGAATCAATACCCAGGATGGAATCAGCTGGTGAAACACTTTATGAGAAGGAAACAAATCGACTCTTGGATGGGTTAGGTCCTCGATTTATTGATTGGTGGTGGAAAAAACCACTACCTATAGATGCAGACTTGCTTCCCGAGGTTGTTCCTGACTTTAAAACTCCATTTAGATGCTGTCCTCCTCGAATCAGACCAACATTGAGCAATGACGAATTGGCATATTTACGGAAGATTGCGCGACCCTTACCTACTCATTTTGCCCTTGGTATTGCTACAAAAAAGGCTAACATTTATCCTTTCTGAAATACCCTTTTCCTGTAGTTACATTCACTTTTCTAAATACATCATAAAAGACACAGGATTCAAGATGTTGAGCTCTAATGGCCTTCTTTTTGTTTTGTCTAGGGAAAAATAGAAAACTTCATGGTCTGGCTGCTGCTATCTTAAAGCTCTGGGAGAAATGTCCCATAGCCAAAATTGCAGTAAAGCTGGGACTTCCAAATACCAGCAACGAGAGAATGTCCTACGAGCTCAAGGCAAGTCTAACATTTCTTTCTCTTTTTTATTTTATTGCCAATGATGGCAAGTAGATTCTGTATAAGTAATGCTGGTGCAAGTGGAAAGAGATTTTCATTAATTTTCTAGATGGTAAAAATTATTTGGCTATATGGTCTCTCAGTTTCTTTATCAATTAATATTAAACTCAAAACATTAATTTGTTTTAGTGTATGTGCTTGGTTTGAGAATTCAGTTTTGATTTATTTCTTTTTTTGAGTCAAAATAAAAGCGTTTTCTTCTGTTGTTTTGGGTTGCTTTATATGCCAATTGTGTTTTTGGTCTTTTCTCTTTTTGGGTGCCCCTATCAATTGTTCACATTGATGACCCACAACAAATTATTTATGCAAATCAATAATGTAAAATAATGTGAAACAGCTTCATTACGACAACAAAAGGTTTACCACTCTTTGAGAATCTAGTAAAAATGAATTTCAAGTTCATTAGCTCTCACTTATAGTATATGGGGTGAAGTTGTAAGCAATCATACTATTATGTATACAATGAGAAAATGTCCAAATGAAAAATGTGGGCATTTTCCATATTTCTATCGCCATTTTTCAAAAAATTATAATAAAAAATAAAAATAAGATGGAGCTGAAGAAAGAAAGGAGGCCTTTAATTTAGTGCTAAAACTTGATCCATTTTGGTCTAAGATATGCATGACATTGACATGCTTGATACTTGACATGGATAGTAGCTTAGGACTTGTTTGACTGGTTTGTTAGATAGAAGCATTTGATGGTCTTATCTTTTGTGCCAGCACCTTAATGTTGTCCAAGGGCCATAAATTATAGCCGACTTTTTTTCCCTTAATATTTAGTGTCTGAAACTTCATGTGCTTGACAGAAGAAGCTCATGAATGCAGCGCCTAACAGGAGGAGTTCTGATCTTAAGAAACAAGTTCTTCATTATACTGTACAGAGGAAAGGATTTTTTACCTAATGGAGTAGCTAGCTCAATTTTTGAGAGAGAAATAAAGCTCCAAGACCAGCAACTGCAAGAGGAAGTAGCTCGATTCAAGGCACTGGAATTGTATAACTTACTTGATGATTCAGTCTCTATGACCACGAGCAATATTGGAACTTTGTCAGAATTCGAAGATATTGAACGTCAATATGCTGCTCCAGAGGATGATAGCTGTGAGGACAAAATTAAAATTAAAGCAGAGATAGCCAAATTGGAGAAGGAACTGCAAGAACAGGAGCGGAAGCTTTTCATTGTATAGCTTTTAACATTTCATTTTCCTTAATCAGTCATCAGCTATGTTCTGTGCATCTCGTAAAACTATTGCTAGATGATCATTAAAATTTGTTGTTACAGCTTAATGTAAAGATTGAAAGGTCAGAGAAGGAATTGGGAAAACTTAATTCCTTGTGGAGGCTGTCAGACCTTGCTGAAGACCAGGAAATTTTAACAGATGAAGAAAGGCAAAAATTTCGAAAAATTGGCCTGAAAATGGATGAATTTTTACTGCTCGGTACAGCTGTTATAATTCCTAATTTTATCCGATTGTTCAGTAACTCCTTTTTATCTGCTTCATTTCTCTTCATCAAGTTCAGATTGCTGGCATACTTATCTATTTATTCAAAATACTCTTCTCATATTAATATGGTAACTTATGCAGGGAGGCGGGGTGTATATGACGGGACAATTGCTAGCATGCATCAGCACTGGAAACACAGAGAACTTGTCAAAGTGATTACAATGCAGAATGCATTCCTTCAGGTTAGCTATACTGCCAAGCAGCTTGAAATTGAGAGTGGTGGAATATTGGTGGCCGTGAGGCAATTAAGAAAAGGTCATGTCATCATTTTATACCGTGGAAAAAATTACCGACGCCCTTTAAAGCTACTGCCTGACAATCTGTTGACTAAAAGGGAGGCATTGAAGAAATCAATTGAAGTACAACGACGTGGGGTAATACAACAAACATCCTTTTTTTTTATCTTCTTACTTACAAAATCAGGCTCTTAAAATAAGCTCTATGACTATTCAAGTGCCGTTGGTACTGAGAAATTTCAATCACTTTTCTTGGATCTGCCAGTCATTGAGGTTCTTTGTGCGCCAGAGAAGACAAGCTATTTGGATCTTGAAACAGAAACTGGTATAGTCTATCTTCTTTTTCTTGCTAGGGAAGCATCCCTGTATATCTAGCTTGGCAAACTGAGATGGTTTGCTCAACTTTTCTTTTGGCTTGATTGAATCCCAGAAGTTTATTTTATTTTATTATATCTCAAAATTCCATCATGTCTTAGTGTCTGTTTTTACTGTTCCTTCTGCAGAGGGAGCTACGAGATAAAGCAAAGATACTGGATCATTCCCATGAATTCAACTCAGATGAAAGTTAGGCACATGATAACTTGTGATGATATATATACTTCACTGTGCGTCACATGGCATGTGTACATTTTTTATTTTCCTTTTTGATAGTATGTATGGGTAAATATAGTTGTATTGTGTTCAAACTCAAATCCTGTCCTTGAATGTAGTATGGGTTTGTTGCAGGCAAGGCCACGGGCAATGATGGGTTGTCTCTGTTCGAAGGCTAGGAAGAGCAACCGACTAAACAAGGGACTCACCGGGGCCAAGTTTGATGATTTCATTGTCTTAAGGGAGAACTTAGTCTATGATGATTAGTTCTTAGTTCTTTGTTAATTTGGTGTTAGTTTCGAAAGTATGCAATTAAGGAGAAGAAATGTTGATAGCCATTGTATTGAATGTGTGACTGTCTTGGCACACCATCTGTTTGTGAAAATGCCCAGTGGTTGAGGTTGTCACAATTTGGCAAGGTTTGTTACAATATAGTCATGAGAATGAATGGGAGAGGATCATAGAAACCCTTTTTTCCAACTTCTTTGTCTTATCTCAACTTCACCTAGAGTCACACCCGCTATTCGCAAAGGTTTTTTCTCAGCTGGAGTCACACTGACTATTCACTAAGATTTCAAAATGCAAATTTGGATGTAAAGCAATTGGGTCTCTGGGCCAAGTCGTGTCCAGCAACAGGGTTGTAGTTGATCATGACAAGATTTGGGTGATTCGTGATTGCCCTCTACCGGGAATCTTGAAGGCACTTCGAGGCTTCCTGGGACTCAGTGGCTACTATCACTGATTTGTGCCATGATATGCATCACTAGCGGTGCCCTTGACGGAGCTCTAGCGGAAAAAACACATTTTTATGTACGCAGCGACGCCTTCCAAAAATTGAAAGAAGCGATGTCCTGCTGTGCCCTAGTCCTATAATTACCAGATTTTCACCTTACATTTGTAGTTCAGGACACTTCGAGCATTGGTGTTGGAGTGAAATTGATGTAGAATGGACATCCCTTGGTGTTTTTTTAGCAAACAACTAACTCCGCACCTGTAAGCTACATCCACTTATGTGCTCGAAATGTTTGCTATAATGGAGGCTAAGAAGAAATGGGGACAGTATTTACTTGGGCGGTGATTCACAGTATAGTTCAACCACCAGAGCCTTTGATCCTTATTGTATCAAACCATCCAGACACTGAAGCAGCAACAGTGGTTTTGTTAGCTGCTTTGCTACGACTTTGACATCGAGTATAAGCCTGGCGTAGCTCACAGAGCCACCAGAACTACGACTTTGACATCTAGTGTAAGCTGCTCCGCTACGACTTTGACATCCACCAGAGCTTTTTATCCTAGGGCTTGCTTGGATTAAGGTATAAGGAGGTTTCATAAAGTAAAGTATAATAATGGAAGGTAAAAAGAAGTTTTAAACCCTTCCTTACTTGGGATAAGGTAAGGTGAATGGATGTTTTGAAATATTGTTGTGTTTGATTTGAAAGTAATTAAAGGTAAGGTTATATAGTTATATAACTAAATTACACCTAGGATGAAAGACAAAAAAATGTAATTTTATTTACAATTACATGAAACTTATACGTCATTCACTTCATTGTTTATGTAAATCTCATCATTAATTATTACTATATTAATTGGCAATAATATTAATTAATATAATAATTATAATATACAATATTATTATAATAATTATATTATTTAATAATATTAATTGATATAATAATATTAATAATGATATTAATTAATATAACAATTTTAATTAGTATAATTAAATAATATAATAATATTAATTAATTAAATCTCACCATTAATTATTATTATATTAATTAATATAATTAAATAAAATAATAATATCAACTAATATAATTAATATAATAATTAATATAATTAATATTAATAATATTAATTAATACAATTATACAATTAATAATAGATAATAATATTAATAATGATATTAATTAATATAACAATATTAATTAGTATAATTAAATAATATAATAATATTAATTAATTGAATCTCACCATTAATTATTACTATATTAATTAATATAATTAAATAATAATATAATAATAATAACTAATATAATTAATATAATAATTATTATAATTAATATTATCATTATTAATATTAATTAATACAATTATACAATTAATATTAGATAATAATATTAATTAGTATAATTAAATAATATAATAATATTAATTAATAGTATTATATTATTAATTAATCAAATATCTTGTAATTTTTGTAAATGAATATGGGCATTTTGGTCAATAAAAAAATATTGGTACCCAAAACCTCCCCAACCCTTCAATTTGGAGGGTTGAGAAATGAGAGAAAAGTGGAGGTTTTGAAACCTCCATCAACCCTTTTCAACCCTTACCTCCCCCTAAAACCTCCTACCCAAGCATGGGTTTTTAAAAACCTTTTTTTACCTTACCTCCAAAAACCTCCATCCAAGCAAACCCTCAATAGGGCTCCTCAACTATTCTTGCCACCGTTAGCGATCGTTACCAAATCCAGGGAAAATATGAGATTCGGTGTCAATGGACTTCATCACCAATTTGGCATCGTCAGTGGGCAACACAACGATATTGGTGGTCGTTGATTGATTGTCAAAGCATGCTCATTTTTCAGCCCTTGCCCCATACTTCATTGCACCACAAGTAGTTGATATCTTTCTGTGCAACGTCATCAAGCTCCACGGCGTGTCATCCCAGATTGTCTCCAACCACGATCCATTATTTATAAGCTCATTTTGACGCAAATTATTCAAATGTCAGGGCACTATCGTGGCAACTAGTAGTGACTATCATTAGCAAACGAATGGCTAATATGAAGTATCAAACCACTACCTCAAGGATTACCAAAGCGGTTTCACAGCCGACCATCCCTAGTAATGGTTGAAATTTTTACTGTGGTCAAGTGGCACTACAACATGGCATGCCATTCGCCAATCAGAATGACTTCCTTTGAAGCTATCTTTAGTCTTTCATCTCCATCCTTGATTTCCTGCCTGACACATTAATAGTAGCAGTGGTGGATGATCTACTCACTAAACATGCTTCCATCATTACTTCACCTGGAGAAGTTGTAGTTCTGGGCCAATTCTGGGCGGACTGACATGCTTGATTGTGGATCGGGCCGTGACACACATAGCCTTTATGGGCTCTAATTCATACAATCTGATGAGGCGTGAGGCCCATTATTTGGTTAGTGTAGATACTCGCACACTTTTTTGTCTACCTTGTACGGCCTAATATACGGTTGCATACTAGGCTACATAGCCTTGCAGCTGTGATGTGTGTCAACTGTGCATTGCTACAGTATCGCTATGGTGATTGTTTTATTACTACACATCAAACTTGCCCATTTTGCCTTGAAACCACTCCGAAATGTGTCCTCGAGCTCCAATTGCTTTTCCATGCCCTATGGATGAAAATATAATAAATTAAGCATAAAACATGCACATTTAGACACTTACCAAACTGAAAATGAATTTGGAATTTTGTTTTTTCCTTTTCTAGATGATTACACTATTAGGATCGTAAACCCTTATTTGGCGTGATTTATAACCTTAATAGTATTGAAATGGATTCAAGCATGAGATTTCCTCTAGTAGATGCACAAATCTCAAGTTCCACAAATGACCATTGCTCTAATATCTAATTATAGATCTTAAAACTTGATTTGAAATACAAACAATCAAAGACTTATGCAAGATCTTGTATGGAAATAAACATTCAACTTTTCTAAATGAAATACCATTGAAAGCCAATCATTTGTCTCTCAATGGCATTAAATTATCTAAACATTCAAAATTATTTGCATAAACTTAATAAATTCAAAGGATAAAGTGCTAAAGCATTAAAGAAACTCTTTCACCAAACCTTAACTAAATGTTTTACTCCATAAAATTTCCTAGAGCAAGAATACTAAAGATGTAAATATCATGTCAATGTTAAACTATAACAAATCTTTTGAATTTCATAATCAGCCAAGTCTTTGTAGAAATGAGAAAAGAAATATTCCAAGAATTTCAACTTATATCTTCAGTCAAGAATAGTAGTTAATTCTATAATTTTATGAATTGTTTCTCAATATTTATCAAAATTTGAAACCATATTTTAATAGTATCAATAGAAGATTTAATCCAATTATCCAAAGAAACTTTGATCTTACACATCAATGAAAAGAAAACATTGAATGGTAGGTATTTTCTCCCTGATATATATCGGAGGCAGTATAAAAACACATATTAATTTAAAAATCTTCTTGATTAACACCTAATCTTGTTTAGTTGATGCAAAAGTGAAAACAAGGTCTATTTTTTGCAAACAATAAAAAAGAAATACCTATATTCCAAAGCAACACTAAGCATCAAATATGTGGAACTCCATCAAGTCTTACAATCAAGCACTAATTGTTTAGAATAATCTATGCTCAAAAGATGCATATTTTTACTAAAAGTTTATTATTATTTTGATGTGGCAATCCCAAAAGGCAACACCATCTCTAAACCTATTTATTCTAGCATCCATAACCTTTTAACCCATATTTCTAAACCTCTTTATTCCATCATCCATAAACTTTAACCCATCTTAGACAATCAAATTCAAAATTTGAGCACGATACTGCATATGAATTAACTTTCCAAACAATTAAAGATGACTATGATTGAGCTTTGGTGGATTTTTTTTATATATATAGTATGCTAGCTACTAAGTGTACTAGTCGACAAGCAATATAAAGATGAGTACAGTGTCGAATCCCACAAGGACTATGGTAATCAATTACAATAAGTGAATTACTTTATCATTATTTGATAAAGCCAAATAGTCAAATGATGTGCAAAATCTAAAAATTCAGAAAAATTTAAAAAACAAAAGTAAAGAATTGAAATGTCGATTAATAGTGAGACTTTCCTATATGAAATACATGTTAGAATTTGAATTCCTCCTGTACTTTAAAGAATTGGATAATTAATGTTAAGGCTTAATGAGTTGGTAGATCCTAAAAAGATTTCAACTAAATTAAGGTTCTTTACTCGAAGAAATCAAAACTAATTGTGAGGTATGAGATTCAAACCAAACTATAAAACACTCTAAAATATAATTTTTTTTTTTATCAAAATTCCTACTTTAAACACCTCTAACTTGAAATTAAAGAATAAAGAGAAATCTCATAACTCAACCCTTAGATTCTCTACTTTGAGCATCCTAGTTAATCACATAAGCCTCATCACAAGTATTTAGATCCCTACTTCAAGCATCTTAGACTTGTAAAGCTTAGCTATTGACTTAACGAGTTCCCTAAGCTATGTAAACTCTACTCCGAGCATCCTAGCTAGTTCAGAGAAACTATGCCTATAAAGTTCAAATCAATAAAGATCATCAACTATAGCTAGGGTTTCAAGATCCCTACTTTGGGTATCCAAGATCACTCTCCAAATAAACTAGAAAATTAGATTCTCTTCTCCTGACAACCCAACCGCCAAACACTTAGAAATTAACCATCATTTGCTAGAATAGATTCAAAAATTATAAATTGAAATCCTAATTTAAAACCATAGAATCTTTACCCCAAGCATCCTAGGTATTTTGAAACCAAGATCCAAGGCATTGGTTCCCTACTTCAGGCAATCTAGTCTTGTATGCTAATGCGATGAATTTCAAATCATAATTGAAATACATGATCGTTCCCAATCATAGATATAAGAGTAGAATCAAAGAAATTAGGGTAAAGAGATCATTCATCACATAGTTATTCAAAACAGAAGATCAATAGTAAAAACTCATAAAAATTCTAGTTAAGATCCCATAAAAGATTAAGCACAAAAGTTTCAAACCTTAACTGTGAATGTTCACTCTATTAAATTTTGGAAAACTATGAAATTTCAATTAGGGATTAATATGAAAAATATCATGAAAATAGGAAAAGATATCTAAACACAAAAGGGGTGGTGTAGATCTTCAAGATTTTCCTCTTGAATCATTGATCCGTCTCTAGTGGAGGTCTTCCTTTTTCTCTCAAGTCTTTCCTTTGATCTATAAATTTAAAAGATCACAAAAGATCCAAAAATTTCTAAATTTAGAGGGGTCTAAGTCTTTATTGCCTTCAATCTTCTAAAAGTTCCTCATTCAAATTTCCTCAAAAATCAATTGAATTGGTTAGTTAGTTAGGCCACTTGTTCCCATAATCATGTGCTATTTATAGTTAGCTTCTAACAAATTTTCAAGGTTATGTCATGGTTCCAACTCGATTATGCCTGATAAGCTAGTTTGATTTGTCCAGCTTTCTTGTTGGCCGTGATATGGCCATGAATTTCGAAGGCAGTGTAAATACCAGTTACTTGGTGCTTGAGGAGCCTTTTCCAGCATGCTCAAAAACTTAAATCACCCAGTGCAAGAATAAAGAGCTACGCTTGTTCTAGAGAAGGTCGATCAAAGTGTTCTTGAGCTTGTTGTGTACATAGCGACTTGATTTCTCTCATTGTTTCCTTTGTTATTTTCGGCTTTATATTTGTAATTTGCACAAAACAAATAAATACACACACAAAATAGTACTATACTACTATATAACAGTATGGTAACATACCCTCATAACTAAACTTTGGAAATCCCACGATCGTATAATACGTATGTGTTGTGAGTAGCTATGCAAAATCTCAAATTGGATAGACGTTTTATTTCTTATATCTTTAGAAGTTACCAGAAATTTCTTAATTGAAAAGACCTCCTCCTCAGGCTTTTTGGCCCCCTCAGCTGGTGAGGTTCCACTCCCTAGTCAAACCAATTGGGTCACCAAGTTTTGGCTAGTTCTTCTCCAATACGGTTCGTTGTCTCAAATATAAGTAAATTAAAATGCATATGTCATACTCAAGTAATGGTATAACTAAAAAGAATCAATATTATAAATTAATATTTTACAAAAGTAAAAAAAAAATTTACTGCATTCAAACATTAGAAGACGATTGCAAACAAATCACCATATTTTGCTCTTACATGACCTACAGCAATACGTAACTTCCAT
>NC_052490.1:17668232-17701377 GCF_009730915.1 Dioscorea cayenensis subsp. rotundata
GAAGGAAGTCACATTTGATTGAAGAAAAGATGCGATCTATGGCATAAACGTGTGCCCATTTATGCTACCTCGATGAAAAGTGTGGAATTGGGAGTGTTTTGACGCAATACTGTAGTAGGTTAATGTAGCAAACCACAGTAGCGAGACACTACAGCAGTTATTGTTCACAGCCGGCCGAAAATCATATTTCCAGAGAATCCACACAGGCGTGTGGAAATTATCCACGCCCGTGTGAAAATTCAACAGGCCCGTGTTGAAAATCCACAGGGGCGTGTGGATGCCCGATTCCAACCCTATTTAAACTGCTATTTAACCCGATTTTGGGGATCTTCTTTTCCCCTTCTCTCCAACTTTTCTCTATCTTTTGAGAGGCCGTCGGCTAGTGTTTTGAGAGGCTTTTGGCATGTCTTTGGAGTGGTTCTCCGGATTTGACACCGCGCTTAGCTTGGAAGAAGGTTATTGGGGGAGCTTTCGTCGACACCGATCCGGCGAGGTGTGCCTAGGCCAGAAAAAGGGACCTTTGGAGAAGACGAGGCTACTCTACAAGACCACCGACACAAATACCGAGGGAGGTTTTTCTATGGGTTGCTTATCTTTACTTTTGATTCCATTGTTGATTGTATTCTGCTCCATGGAGAGCTAAACCCCTTAGTGGGTACTTGGATTTTGTAAACCCTAGAATATTATTATTTCATTGACTTTCCATTATGCTTTCCTTAATTAATGCTTTTATTTGAGTTCCAATCTTGAATGCTTGTTGAATGATTTCTCCCTTAGGGTGACACTAGGGTTGAGAGTCATTATTGGTAATCTTTGTCGAGAGGTTGCGGAGGGTCCCCTATCCTCTCCGGTGTGATTTATCTTACCACCATTTCTTAGAGTTCTTCGCGTTTACAATAGAGTGAAGTGCTAAGGGATGAACTTCGCTAGGGCTTAGTTGCGCAAGTAACAAAGTGAAGTGTTGAACTGACCTTAGTATCTGGGGTTTAATTGTAATTAGGGGTCTTTGGCCTAGACCAAAGGGTTAGATCTACACATAGGAATAGGGTTTATCACTTAAAATCCCTAGAACTCCATTTAACTTTGTGCAGTGTGAGGTGTTGAGACTGAGGGATCTTCCACCGGGACACAGTTTAGTGTTAGTCACGGTTGACCTTAGGTTTGCTACCTTGTGCTTTATGATTTCCATGACTCATTGAGCATTAATTAGGAATTATAATGGTAGGTCTCACACTTGAAGCATAAGTCTTAGGGGGAGCATTGTCCGAGTACCCCATTTCTATCGATTGCCTTACCTCTCACTTACTTGTGCCTCTCATTCTTTGTTCCTTTTATTTCTGTTTACATCACATCTTATCAACACAATCATTATTCATCTTCACTTGGTTAAGTAGCAATTTAGGTATTTTTATTCCCTACTCTCTATGGATATGATACTCCACTAACTTGGGATTTATTACTTTGATAAATCCGTGCACTTGCGGGTCACACGCAAGGGACGTTGTCAAAGTGATTTTCTCTTAGAGTGACACTAGGGTTGAGAATCCATCTTGGTACTCCTTGTGGATGATTAACACATCATGAGGGTTAGATAAAGCTAGATTGGAGAGGGTTACGAGGGTCTGTCGAGAGGTAGCGGAAGGTTCTCTTTCTCTTCCGGTGTGATTTATCCAACTCCATGTTCTAATTGTTCTTTGCAGTCACAATATAGTGAAGTGCTAAGAGAGGAAATCCGCTAGGCTTAGTTGTGCAAGCAACAGAGTGAAGCATTGAAGTAATCCTTAGTGCTGGGCTTAATTGTGACTATGAATTTTTCTCCTGGACCAAAGGGTTAGATCTGGATTAGGGAATAGGATTTTTCACTTGGAGTCCCTAGAGCTTTATGCAACCTTGCATAGTGTGAGGTGTCGAGAGCATTCCTTTCCGCCGGGACATAGTGTAGGGTTAGTCACAGTTGACTTTAGATTTAGGACCGTGTGTTTAAGAATTTTCATGACTCATTAAACATTAGTTAGGAGATATAATGATTGGTCTTGGACTTGAAGCAATAGTCCTAAGGTGAACAATGTCCGAGTGTCCAACTTTCTATCGATTGCCTCTCCTATCATTTTATTGCGTCTTCTTCTTTTACTTTTTATTTTTATTTTTATCTATATTGATCACACCACTTTGAATCATCTTCACCATAGTTAAATAGCAGTTCTTGCGTTTCTAATCACTATTCCATGTGTATATGACTACCCACTCACAAGGGTACTTTATTACTTTGACAAACCGTGCACTTGCGGTACACATGTGCAAGGGGTGTTTCAATATAGTAGGCATTCCAAAAGGAAAACATAGGATTATAGGTTTGATTTAAAAATATGAGACATTACTATAATAAAACGTAGGATTATTGTTCTGATTCAAAACGATAATAATTTGTTTTCGTATAGTAACGTATCAAAAATAGCATTTTGAATCGAAACCCTAATCTTGTATTTTTGAAAACAAAACATAGGATTAGGGTATTGATTCAAACATGAAAAATAGGACACATTCTAAAAAGAAAACACAAGATTAATGATTTGATTAAAAAACAACAGACATTCCAAAAAGAAAAGAAAAGATTATGTTTGTAATTGAAAAATAATAGACAATACGAAAAGAAAAATAAATTAGGGTTTTGATTCAAAACTGATAAATAAAAGACATTAAGAAAACAAAAGATAGGATTAGCATTTTGATTGAAAGATAGGAGACATTAGAAAAAGAAAACATAGGATTAGTATTTTGATTAAAAGAAAGAAGACATTCAGTAAAGAAAACATAGGATTAGGGTTTTGATTCAAATATACTAGGCATTATGAAAAGAAAACAAAGTAGTCGGATTTTGATTGAAAAATAGAAGACATTACTATAAAAAAACATAGGATTAGAGTTCTGAGCGAGAAATTGGAGACATTGATACAAGAAAACATAGGTTTTTGGTTTTAATTCAAAAGTAGTAGACAATAAGAAAATAAAACATAGGTTTAAGGTTTTGATTGAAAAATATGGAACATTTCAAAAAGAAAACATAACACTACACTATATAAGTCTATCAGCGGCATTTTTCACAGCCTTTAGCGGCGTTTTTAAACGCCGCTAATCTATTTCTTGGCACATTCGGAAAACAGTGCGACTAGTGCCGCTAAAGTGAACGTCAGTAAATTAGCGGCTATTTTATTAATACAACACCGCCAATTAAGTGGAGTTTATTAAATAAATGCTACTTGTATCTGGCAACGAAGGTCAATGTAAGGCACTAATATGCGAGCATTTTTTTAAAAGAACGCCGCTAAAGTTGCGGTGATTATTTGCATAAACACCGGTAAATGGGTGGATAAGAATTTTTTAAAAACCAAATTTAGCAGCATTTATATTATTAAACTCTGCGAACACGGTGGCGTTTTTGCATAAACACACCACTAATTTAGTGGCGGTTTATTCATAAACGCCAATAATTTCGTGGTGTTTTAAACAATAAACGCCATTGAAATAATGGCGTTCATAGCAAAAAAACGTCATGAGTTTGCCCACCTATAAATATTATTTAATACCTTAACGGCGTTTTATGTGAGAAAATGCCACTAAAATAGTGGCCTTTTTTTACAAGAACGACATGAAATTAGGGAATTTAAATTTACAAATTACGGTTGTAAGTTGCCCGTGTTTTCCTTAAAAATGCCGCTAAACTTAATTTTGAATAGGATTTCCTGCAATTTTAATTTTTATTTTTTGCATTTTTACAAAATGAAATGCCAGTAAAACACCTGGATTAAACATTCAAGATAACAATAGTCACACATACTTATTTATGTTCACAGACATAATTGTTGATGTTTAATAATTTCAAACCAATTAGAAGTCACAAACATCTTTGATATTCCACCATAATACAAAAGAAAATAAAAAGTAACTAACATTAGTAAATAGTATAGGTTTGTGATTCTTGTCTTACTCCAAAAAAACCATAATATAACTGGAAAACAGAGATAAATAAAAGACCTCCACAACATGATCAAAACCACTACTAATCTCTAGAAGGCTGATTCTGCAATTAAAAAAATTATGAGAAAATATTCCATAATGAATTTAAAATTATAACAAAATAGATACAAACACAATAACATTGCCACTTTCGAAATACCTGTGACTGAGAAGTTCAGCTAGCTATCTCAACTTCAGGGATAGTAACTCCAAGAAAATGATTTTGTAAAAACCGAAGAAGAGCATTATATCGAGCATGTTCTTGCTCGCGTTCTTGCTCACGTTGCGCACGTTCTTGATCATGTTCTTGCTTACGTCGCGCACGTTCATGGTCTCGCTCCTCTTTCATTTGTTGCATTTGTTGTTCCATTTGATGAAATCGCTTGGCAAAATCACTTGATTGGGTTTTTGAGAAAGTATAATTTCTGTTACTTGTACCCCCATAATAACTTTTGGGTGTTGGACCTAATCCAACCCCTCTTACTCGCCCACATTGTTCTTTTCCAATAATTTCTGTCAGAATTTCAGTTTCAACCATTTGCATATCCTCATCTACTGTTTCACATTTAGCTAATTTTTCATTTTCCTTCTCCTATATATATTAAAAAAATATTACTTTAAAGAAATAATATATTTCAAATCAAATTACGAATTAAGGGATTCTTAAAACATAATTATTACCATAATTTGTTCAGTTTCCAAATTCATGTGAGAACCATCCTTTTTGGTATGATTCAAATATAGAAGGCATTCTAAAATAAAACGTAGACTTAGGGTTTTGATTCAAAACTAAAAAATAGGACACATTATTAGACATGACGAAAACGTATGATTAGTGTTTTGATTAAAAAATAGTAGACATTTTGAAAAAAAAAAAGATCATGGTTTCGATTAAAAAATAGCAGACATTCCCAAATGAAAACATAGGATTTGGGGTTTGATTAATAGGAGCCATTCAAAAAAATAAAATAAAATAAATGATTAGGTTTTTGAATCAAAACTGATAAAAAAGAGACATTAAGAAAAGAAAATATGGGATTCGTGTTTTGATTGAAAGATAAGAGACATTCCAAAAAGAAAACATAGGATTATGATTTTTATTCAAAAATTGGAGGCATTACAAAAAGAAAACATAATATTACGGTTTTGATTAAAAAAAATGAGACAAACAAAAAATAAAATGTAGGAGAGTTTTAATTAAAAAGAGGAGACATTACCATAAGAAAACAAAGGATTAGGGTTTTGATTAAAAACAAAAATATATTGGAAATATTCCTAGGAAATCATAGGATTAAGATTTTGATTTAAAAATAGAAGGCATTCTGAATATAAAACATAGGGTTAGGGTTTTGATTGAAAACCGATAAATTGGAGACATTCTAAAAAGGAAACATAGAATTAGGGTTAGAATTGAAAAATAATAGATATTGCGAAAAGAAAACATCGGATTAGGATTTTAATTAAAAAATAGAAGACATTCAGAAAAAAAAATATAGGATTAGGTTTTTGATTCAAATATACTAGGTATTCCAAAAATAAAACATAGGACTAGGGGTTTGATTGAAAAATAAGAGACATTACTATAAAAAAAATAGGATTTTGGTTTTTATTGAAAAATATGACACATTACTATATAAGAAAGCATAATATTAGGCTTTTGAAGAAAAAATGGAAGACATTATTATAAGAAAACATGCGATTAGGGTATTGATTAAAAAAAGTATACATTGAGAAAAGAAAACATAGGATTAGGGTTTTAATTGAAAAATATGGGATATTTCGAAAAGAAAACAGAGGATTAGTGTTTTGATTACAAAATAGAAGACATTACCATAATAAAAAATAGGATTAGGGTTTTGATAAAAAACAAAAAAGTAGGGGACATTTACAAAAAAAACATAGGATTAGGGTTTTTAGTCAAAAATAGGAGACATTCCAAAATAAATAACATAGAATTAGTGTTTTGATTGAAAAATATGATGCATTCTGAAAAGAGAACATAGGATTTGGGTTTCTATTCAAATATATTAGGCATTCTAAAAAGAAAACATTGAATTAGTGTTTTGATTATAAAAATGCAGACATCACTATATGAAAACATAGGTTTAATGTTTTTAATGAAAAATAGGAGATATTACTATCATCAAACGTTGGACAAGGTTTTGATTCAAAACTACTATACATTGCAAAAAGAAAACATAGGATTTGTGTTTTGATTCAAATATAGTAGGCATTACGAAAAGAAAACATTGGATTAGGTTTTTGAATGAAAATTTGAGACATTACTATTAGAAAAGATATGATTATGGTTTTGATTCAAAAATAGTAGATATTAGGAAAAAATAGATTAGGATTTTGTTTAAACAATAGAAGCCATTGCGATAAGAAAATGTAGGTTTAGAGTTTTGATTGAAAAATATGAGATATTTTGAAAAGAAAACATCATATTAGGGTTTTGATTAAAATTTGCAGACACTCCAAAAACAAAAGATAGGATTATGTTTTTTATTAAAAAACAATGAGACTTTCCGAAAAGAAAACAAAGGACTAGGGTTTTGATTCAAACTTGAAAAATAGGGCATATTCCAAAAAAAAACATATGATTAAGGTTTTGATTAAAAAATAGCAGATATTGCAAAAAGAAAAAAAAAGGATTACATTTTTTATTGAAAAATAGGATACATTCCTAAAAGAAAATATAGGTTAGGGTATTGATTCAAAACTAATAAATAGGAGACATTAAGGAAACAAAACATAGGGTTCTTGTTTTATTTGGAAAATAGGAGACATTCCAGAAAGAAAACATAGGATTAGGGTTTTGATTCAAAAATTACAGACATTCCTAAATGAAAACAAATGACTAGGGTTTTGATTCAAAAATTACAGACATTGCCAAAAAAAAACAAATGACTATGTTTTCTTTTGGCAATGTTTACTATTTTTTAATCAAAACACTAATCGTATATTTTCTTATAGTAATATCTCCAATTTTTCAATTAAAACCCTAATCCTATATTTTCTTTTCGGAATACCTACTATACTTGAATCAAAACCATAAAACCATGTTTTCTTCCCGTAATGTCTCCTATCTTTCAATCAAAACACTAACATTTGTTTTTTTTCTGTTTGGGAATATCTCCTATCTTTCAATCAAAATCAGAATACTATCTTTCAAAACCCGAATCCTATGTTTTTTTTCGGAATGTGTCCTATTTTTTAGTTTTAAACAAAAACCCTAATCCATTGTTTTATTTCCCGAATGTGTCTAATTTTTCAGTTTTGCATCAAGACTATAATCCTTTGTTTTCTTTTTAGAGTGTCTCATTTCTTTGAATGAAAACCCTACTCCTATCTTTTTATTTCAAATGTGATGCACTATCTGCAAGTGTACAGGTCGCACGCAACTAATACAATGGTATCTCATGAGGGGTAGGGTTGTCAAACCACAAGGACTGGACTTAAAGTACTAATTCTTCTTCTAATCTCTAGTTAAACAAGAATAGGGGTTGGTTTACAAAGAGAAAATAAAACAAGTAAAGGATAGGACGGGTGGAATTATCAAGTAGATTAGGATCAAGTGTCCAACAACAAGACAGAAATACCCGGGATGATTCCTATGAGTTATAGCATGCTGCCTGACTTCTAATGCCTACCAGGTACATTCTATGGTTCTTGTGCATGCTCAAGAGTAATGTTGCATCTATGATTCTCAAATTCACCAAGTCTTGCTAATGTAGCTATGGTTTCATACACATTGAGTTTTTTAATCATACGAGGCAACTACAACTATAGCACACCACACACCGAGTTTTACCTGAGCAACTGTGCAAATCAAATACATCAAGTTATATAAACAAAAGATTAAACACAAGAAACCAAAAAACTCCGCAGATCATTGGAAGAAAGTATTCAAAGCAAACAAAGCATCATAGTTCAATATCCCATGGCACCGTGGATGGTTAGCCCCTCATGGATGTGTACAACATGGAAGAAACAAATAAAGATCTAATTGAAGAAGACATGACTCCCTTCTTCTTAAGATATTCTTCCTAGTTGAGCTCTGTATGCTAGGCCCACTTTCCTTATGCCTCCGACTCATCCTTGATCCCCTTAGACGGTGTGGTGAAGCTTGATCTTCACCCTCATCAAAGTCTTCCCGGTGGAGAATAAAATCCATGAACAAAGATGAGCTTGAAACCCTAGAAGCTGGAGTTAAAAAGGCTGTTTTTAGGCTCGACACGGTCTAAGCACAGTTCTTCTTTAACAATGCTATCTCTTTGAGATTTTTGAGTGAATTGGCTAAGTGCTCACATGGGAATATTAGGTGGAGGTGCACAGTCATGCTCCGCTCATGCATCTCCTATGCATGACTGTGCTAGGAGCATCCTAAGCATGCTTCCACCATTTGGCAGAAACTATCTCCAAACTACAATAATTAGGGAGACGAGCACGGTACTGCTCAGACCGTGCTTGGCCTGAGAGCACCTCTCTACTTGAATTATCACTGGGCCATCCCCTAGGCTAAAATAATCAGTGGGACAGAGTACGCCCGTGCTCTGCACGTGTTCAACTTGAGCACTTAGCAAAATCTTCATTCTTTGCTCGTTTCATTCTTGATTTCACTCCAAATTGCTTTGTGCCCCTAAATCCTACACGATGAAAATATACCCAGAATAGCACTAAATATACACAAAAATATGCTAGAGGATGAGTAAAAGAATGAATTGAGGGTAAATAAATATGATATGAACTGCATTCATCAGAATGTCAACTATTTTTTTATTAAAACCCTAATCCGATGTATTCTTTTCGAATGTCTCATATTTTCAATCAAAATTCTAGTTCTATTGTTGCTTTCCAGAATGCCTCTTTTTTTTCAATCAAAACCTAAATCCTATGTTATTTTCAGAATGTCTACTATTTTTGAATCAAAACCCTAATCCTATGTTTCCTTTTAAAAATGCCCTTTATTACTTAGTTTTTTTTAATGAAAACACTAATCCTATGTTTTCTTATATTAATGTCACCTATTTTTCAATCAAAACACTAATATTATGGTTTCTATTCGAAATGTGTAATATTTTTCAATCAAAACCCTAATCCTATATTTTCTTTTCAAAATGTATGCTATTTTTGAATTAAAATACTAATCCTTTGTTTTTTTTTTCGGAATGTCTACCATTTTTGAAACAAACCCTAATCGTATGTTTTCTTATAGTAATGCCTCATATTTTTCAATAAAAACCCTAATCTTATACTTTCTTTTGGGAATGTCTACTATTTTTTAATCAAAACAGTAACCCTATCTTTTCTTTACGTAATGTCTTATATTTTACAATCAAAACCTTAATCCTACTTTTTCTTTTTCGAATAGCTCCTTTTTTTAATCAAAATCCTAATCTTTTATTTTCTTTTAGGAATGTCTGCTATTTTTAAATCAAAACCCTAATGTTATTTTTTTTTTCGAAATATCCTTTGTTTTTTGATTTTTTAGCAAAACCCCAATCCTATGTTTTCTTATAGTTATGTCTCCTGTTTTTCAATCAAAACCCTAATCCCATATTTTCCTTTCAAAATGTTGCATAGTTTTCAATCAACACCCTAATCCTATGATTTTGATTGAAAAAGGTGACATTTCAAAAATTGAACATAGAATTAGTTTTTGATTGGAAATATGAGACATAATGAGACATTATTGAAACAAAAGGGAAATGCCTCCTAATGAATATTAGAAATTAAAAAAAATAATAGACATACTGAAAAGAAAACATAGGTTAGGGTTATGATTCAAAACAAATAAATAGGAACCATTCCGAAAAGAAACATAGGTTAGGTTTTTGATTCAAAACTGATAAATATGTGACTTTAAGAAAAGAAAATATAAAATTCATATTTTGTTCCAAAATATGAGATATTTTGAAAAGTAAACATAGGATTATGGTTTTGATTCAAATATAGTAGGAATTCCCAAAAGAAGACATAGGATTATGATTTCGATTTCAAATTAGGAGGCATTTCCATAAGAAAACATATGATTAGGGTTTAATTTAAAAATAGCAGACGTTATGAAAAAAAAACATAGGATTAGGGTTTTGATTAAAATAGAGTAGGCATTCCGAAAAGAAGACATAGAAAACATTCTGAAAAGAAAATATAGGATTAATTGTTTCAATGAAAAATAAGAGTTATTATGAAAATAAAACATACGATTAAGGTTTTGATCCAAATTTAATAGCCATTTATAAGAGAAAACATAGAATTAGCGCAAAATAGGAGACATTACTATAAGAAAACATAAATTATGGTTTTTAATGAAAAACTAGGAGACATTACTATAGGAAAACATAGGATTAGGGGTTTGAATGAAAAATAGGAGGCATTACTATAGGAAAATGGAGGAATAGGGTTTTGATTGAAAAATATGAGACATTTCGAAAAGAAAACAAAGGATTAGAGTTTTGATTGAAAAATATGAGACATTACTATAAGAAAACATAGGATTAGGGTTTTGGATGAATAATAGGAAACATTACTATAACAAAAGAAAAAGGATTAGGGGTTTGATTCAAAATAGTAGACATTTTCAAAAGAAAACAAAAGATTAGGTTTTTCATTCAAAAATATAAGGCATTTTGAAAACAAAACAAATGATTGGGATTTTGATTGAAAATATGAGACATTACTAAATCCCATGTTTTCTTATAGTGAGGTCTTCTATTTTTGAAAAATAGGAGACATTACTATAAGAAAGCAAAGGGTTAGGGTTTCGATTGACAAATAGTAGACATTCAAAAAAGAAAAAAAATGATTAGGGCATTTATTCAAATATCAGAGACATTCCAAAAACAAAATAAAGGATTATAGTTTTGATTCAAAACGAAAAAAATAGGACACATTCCTAAAAGAAAATATATGATTAAAGTTTTTATTGAAAGATAGGAGACATTCAGAAAGTAAAACGTAGGATTAGGTTTTTGATTCAAATATAGTATGCTTGTCAAAAAGAGAACATAGAATTTGGGTTTTGATTCAAAATAGGAGACATTACTATTAAAAAACCATAGGATTAGGCTTTTGATTAAAAAATAGTACACATTCCAAAAGAAAATGTACTGTTAGTGATTTGATTGAAAAATATGAGACATTTCGTAAAGAAAACATATGTTTTGGGTTTTGATTGAAAAATAGTAGACATTACTATGAGAAAACATAGGAATTGGGTTTTGATTAAAAACTGAAAAATAAGAGAAATTTCCAATAGAAAACATAGGATTAGTGTTTTGATTAAAAAATAGTAGACATTCCCAAAAGAAAACATAGGATTAGAGTGTTGATTTAGATGTAGTAGCCATTCCCAAAAAAAACATAGGATTAGGATTTTGATAGAAATAAGAGACATTACTATAGGAAAACATAGGATTAGTTTTTTGATTCAAAAATAGTAGACATTACAAAAAGAAATTACAGTGCTAGGATTTTGATTCAAAAAATAGAAGACATTCGAAAAGAAAACAAAGGATTAATGGTTTGATTCAAAACTGAAAAATAGGCGACATTATTATAAGGAAACATAAGATTAACTGATAAATAGGAGACATAAAGAAAAGAAAATATTGGATTCGTGTTTTGAATGATAGATAGAGATAATACAAAAAAGATTAGGGTTTTGATTAAAATAAATGAGACATTCTGAAAGAAAATAAAAAGGATTAAGGTTTTGATTGAAAACATAGGATTAAGGTTTTGATTAAAAAATAGTAGACATTATGAAAACAAAAAATAGGATTAGGGTTTTGATCGAGAAATATGAGATATTACTATAAGAAAACATAGGATTAGGGTTTTGATTAAAAAAATGAGACATTCCAAAAAGAAAAAAAAGGATTAGGGTTTTGATTCAAAACTAAAATATAGGACTCATTTCGAAAAGAAAAATAGGATTTGGGTTTTGATTTGAAAATAACAAGCATTCCATAAAGAAAAGAGAGGATTCGGGTTTTTGTTATAAAATAGGAGATATTTTAAAAAGAAAAATAGGATTAGGGTTTTGATTCAAAAATATGATACATTTAAATGAAAACACAAGATTAGGTTTTGATTGAAAAATATTAGGCATTATTAAAAAAAATTTGGGATTACGGCTTTGATTCAAAACTGAAAAAATAGGTTTTTGATTCGCCATTCCTAATAAAAACATAGGGTTAGGGTGTTTATTGGAAGATAGGAGATATTCAGGGAAAAAAACATAGGTCTAGGGTTTTGATTCAAACATAGTTGGCATTCCAAAAAGAAAATATAGGTTTAGGGTTTTGATAAGAAACCTAATCCTATGTTTTTTATAGTAATGGCTACTATCAAAAATAGGGTTATGAATCATAACCCTAATCTTGCATTTCCAAAAGGAAATCATAGGATCATGATTTTTATTAAAAATAATGAGACATTCTGAAAAGGAAAACAAAGAATTAGGGTTTTCATTCAAAACTGAAAATAGGACACATTCCGTAAAATGACATAGGATTAGGGTTTTTGATTGAAAAATAGAATACATTCTGAAAAGAAAACATAGGTTATGTTTTTGATTCAAAAATGATAAATAAGAGACAATGGAAAGAAAAATATAGGATCTTCGCTTTTGATTAAGAGGTAGGGAGACATTCTGAAAAGAAAACATAGGGATTATTGTTTTGATTGAAAGATAGAGGTGATATTTCCGAAAGAAAACATAGGATTAGGTTTTTGATTCAAATATAAAAGGCAATCAAAAAAGAAAACATAGTATTTGTGTTTGATTAAATAATGGAGACATCATTACTAAGGAAATATAGGATTACGCTTTTGATGAACAATAGAGACATTAGTATAAGAAAACATATGATTAGGGTTTTGATTCAAAAAGTAATAATATTCTCAAAAGATATCGCTGTAGGCCTTTGATTGAAAAGCATGAGACATATGAAAAGAAAAAAATTGGATTAATGTTTTAATTAAAAAAATAGCAAACATTTCCAAAACCAAACATAAGATTAGGTGTTTGATTATGATTGAAACAATATTATGAGGCCACCAAAAGAAAACATAGAGATTAGGTTTTGATTGACATATTGTAAGCCATTACAAAACGAAACATAGGAGCCTAAGGTTTGATTGAAAGAATTAGCGACATCAAATAAAGAAAAGCATAAGACGAGTATTTGCGTAGAAACAGTGAGAGCATTCTATAAAAGAAAAACAAAACAGGTTTTAGAGCTTGATTATATAGGGAGGCATATTACTATAAGAAAAACATAGGATTAGGGTTTTGATTAAAAACATGGGGAGTCATTCAAAGAAAACATAGGATTATGAGTTTTTGATTGATAGCAAGCATTCAGAAAACATAGGATTAGGGTTTTTCGATTGAAAAATAGGAGACTATTGACAAAAAGAAAACATAGTGATTAGGGTTTTGATTAAAATAGAACATTCGAGGACAATGGATTTGACGGTTTTTTGCATTGAAAAATAGGAGACATTCGAGACCATGGGATTGGGGATTTTGTTTGTAAAAATAGCAAACATCTAGAAAACACAACGAGGATTGTAGATTGATATGATGCATTCTTAAAAGAAAACATAGGATGAGAGTTTTGATTCAAACATAGTAGGCATTTGAAAAAGAAAACATAGGATTAGCGTTTTGAATAAAAAATAGAAGACATCAATATAAGAAAAAATAGGATTAGTGTTTTGGTTAAAAAATAGTAGTCATTCTGTATAGAAAACATTGGATTATGGGTTTCATTTAAAAATAACAAACATTACCAAAATAAAACATAGGATTGGGTTTTGATTCAAAAATAGGATCCATGTTGAAAAGAAAACATAGGATTAGGGTTTTGATAGATAAATATGACACATTATGAAAAGAAAGCATAGGATTATTATTTTGATTAAAAGACAGTAGACATTCAACATAATATTAGAGTCTTGATTAAAAAATAGTTGGCATTTTAAAAAAACTTAGGATTATCACTTTGATTAAAAAATATGACACATTATGAAAAGAAAACATGTGATTATTGTTTTGATTCAAAAATAGCACACATTGCTAAAAGAAACCATAAGATTAGAGTTTTGATTTAGAAATAGGAGGCATTACAAAAATAAAACATAGGATTAGGATTTTTAATCAAAAATAGGAGGCATTATAAAAAAGAAAACATAGCTTGAGATTCCCTAAACAAATTATAGGATTAGGGTTTTGATAAAAAAATGTATGTTTTTTCTTTTCGTGATGTCTCATGTTTTTTAATCAAAACACTAATCCTCGGGTTTTTACTCTGAAATTTTTCTTATTATTAATCAAAACCCTAATCTTATGTTTTCTTCTGAAAAATTCTGCTACATTGAATCAAAAGAATAATATTAGGTTTTCTTTTCACAATGTCTTATATTTTTCAATCAAAACCCTAATCATATATTTTCTTTTCTTAATTGCTCATATTTTAGAATTAAAATTCTAATCCTATGTTTTTATTTGAGAATGTCTACTATTTTGAATCAAAACTATAATCCTATGTTTTCTTTTAGTAACATCTACTATTTTCAATCAAAACGCTAATCCTATGTTCTCTTTTCGAAATGGCTCATATTTTTAAATCAAAATCCTAACCCTATATTTTTTTTTTAGAATGTCTCCTATTTTTTTATCAAAACTCGAATCCCATGTTTTCTTATAGTAATATCCCTTATTTTTCAATCAAAAGCTTAATCCTATGTTTTATTTTCTAAATGCCTACTATATTTGAATCAAAACACCAACCTATGTTTTCTTTTTGGAATGACTCCTACTATTCAATCAAAAACCTAATCCTTTCTTTTCTTTTCGGAATATATGCTATTTTTGAAAGAAAACCCTAATTCAATGTTTTTTTCGAATGTCTGTTATTTTTGAATCAAAACTCTAATCCTATGATTTCTTTTTGAAATGTCCCCTATTTTTTAGTTTTTAATAAACCCTAATCCTTTGTTTTCTTATAATAATGTCTCCTATTTTTCAATCAAACCCCTAATCCCATGTTTTCTTTTCATAATGTCTACTATTTTTTATTTAAAACCCTAATCCTATGTTTTATTTTTTGAATGTTTCATACTTTTCAATCAAAACCCTAATCTTATGTTTTCTTTTCGGAATGCCTACAATATTTCAATTAAAACCCTAATCCTATTTTTTCTATTAGGAATGTCTACTAATTTTAAATTAAAGCTCTAATCCTATGTTCTTATAGTAATGTCTCTATGTTTCAATCAAAACCTTAATTGTATGTTTTCATTTTCAGAATGCCTACTATATTTGAATCTAAACCATACTACAACAAAAAAGGCTTCTTGTGACAGTTTTGAAACAATATTTTTGATAAGTGTTATTGTAAACATTTAACAAGACTTTAAAGTGATAGTTCTAATAAATGTTGGTATACTTTTATTTATTCCTATGTTTATAAGAACATTTCTACTTATAGTCACAATAGGTTTTTGTTTTGCGATATTTTTGAAGATTTTAAGATTTTTGAAAGAAATGTCGGTATAATATTATTTGTTAAGCCGTTTATTATGACCTATGTAACGAATGTCATAATTCAATATGTCTTTTATTACCTCAATTTGTTATGACATATTTGAAAACATTCATTTTAAGTTAGTATATATATATTCAAAAAATATGAAAGATAATTTGAAATTGAAAAAGGGTATTTAAGGAAAAATAAAATCGATAATATTTTGAATTTCAAGAGTGCCAAAAATTAGACGGCAATTTTTTTATGAGTGCCAAAACCTATGCTCAAGGCTTATATATACAAGAACTATTAGACAGAAAGAAAACCTAATAATGTAAAAGATCAAAAATAAAGTTCTTGTAGGGAGAAAAAGTAAGTACCTCGATTTTTCTTTATTCTATAGTATTTTTTTACATGTTTTCTTGTAATATTATTTAAATGTTTATTTTTTTTGTTTATTTAAATGGATGTTGATAGATGAATAATTTTTTAATTAGTTTTTGTTATAAAAAAGCATGAAATTTTTAATTAATCTAATCCTTGGGTTTGAGAATTTTTTTTTATAAAAAACGAAGATTGAATTTAATTGGGATGAGATCTCCCAAAATATCCTCTTTTTTGTTAGAAATTAATGTATGTTGGCTTTTCTCCTTGCCGATGTGATGATGGGGAGGTCATGATATCATGCGGTGGTCATAGCATGGATCTAAGGGTTTAACTTTTGAGATTTCTTTTTTTTTTTATTTAACCATAGTTTTTTTTTGAAGTTTTTGAATTAGCTCCGTTTTTTATTTTTTTATTTTTTTTATAAGTTTCTTGCTAGGGCTGGTAACGGGGCGGGGCGGGGACGGGGAGGGGTCTCCCCATCCTCGTCCCCTCAAGAGTCGGGGGCGGGGAATCGCCATCCCCGACTCCCACACGGGGGAAGGGGGGTGGGGAGTTATCTCCCCGTCCCCATCCCTGCGGGGATCCCCATATACCTATAAGTTTTTTTTTATTTTTAAAAAAAAATCTAATACTAATACACACTAACACACATGATAAGCATAAAAATCATTCAAAATAAAGCTCAACAAACCAACAAAACAAAATTTACAAAAACAAAATACTCCAAATGTTTAAGCAAAACGAAATTTAATGAGATAATTTACAAAAATGGTAAAATTGTAAATAATTTAAATTAAAAATTTATATAAGATATATATATATATATTATTTTTAACCGGAGACGGGGACCCCGCGGGGCGGGGATAGCAATCCCCGTCCCCGCACCATTTAACAAACGTGGACGGGTTGGCCCCTGTCCCCTCCCCCACGTGGGGGAATGAACCGGGGATTCCCTGTCCCTGTCGGGTCGGGTCCCAGCGGGGATCGGGGATTCCCCGCCCCGTTACCAGACCTAGTTGTTGCTATGAAACACTCATAGTTTTGGTGAAGTTTTGCAATTTGTCCCTTATATAATTTTTATTTTTTATTGGGTTATCGTTATAGTTACGACACACACATAGGTGATAGCTTTGCTGAAGTTTTATATTTTATCCTTTTTTATCTAAGTTAAATTTTTTAAGGGTTCTTATTATAGTATGAATCATATATTATCCATTTAAATAAAAAGGTTTTTTTTATTCTTTTTTGTGCAAATTATATATCCTCCACAAATTTTTTTAATATTTCAAACTAGTATATTATTGATTTTAACATATCATATATGTTGATATTTGATTTCATTTAATTTTTATTGTTGTATTATGTTGGTTTTATTAAATATAAAAATTGTTGTACGTTGGAGATAGTAGAATTAGTCCTTGTTCTCAATTAACTGCTTCTCAATTCATTATAACGGTCCTATTATAATATTTATAATATCGTGTAATTACATTTTTTAATTTTAAATAATATTATTTATTAATCATTTCTATTTTTAAATTGAATTTGATATCTACTAATGTATTTCATCTGTATATTTTATTTTTGTAGATAGGAGATCACCACGATAAATTTAAAGATTATTCCAAAAATGGAAGTCTTAGCTTTGTTATAATGTTTGAAAGCTATTTCATTGAGATTTGTAGATCATGCTAGTATTATTTTAATTAATAATCACATTTTTAAAATTTTAAATTATAAATTTTATTATTTATTTATCACTTTTCTTTTTAAATTGATTTAGATATCTTCTAATGTATTTATATATTTTATTTTTGCAGATTAGAGGCCACCATGATAAATTTAAAGACAATTCCAAGGATTGAAGCCTTAGATTTATTATAATTTTTAAAAAATAATTTTTTTGAAATTTGTAGATCACGTTAACATTATTTTAATTTGTGATTATATTTTTAATTTTAAAATTTTAAATTTTATTATTTATTTATCACTTTTCTTTTTTAAATTGATTTGGATATGAACTAATATATTTATAAATTTTATTTTGCAGATAAGAGACCATCATGATAAATTTGAAGACAATTCTAAGGATTGAAGCATTAGCTTTATTATAATGTTTGATAGTTATTATTTTATGATTTGTAGGTCCTATTAATAGTATTTTAATTAGTGTTTTAGTGCTAGGTGGGATTTTTGTATTTTTGATAAATAATTTTAATTAATATTTTATTATATTATGTAAATTGATTTATAGAATTTAAATTTTATATAAATAATATTGAATTAGTATTGTGAAAAATTATACAATATTTTTTCAATACTTTCAAATGTTGCATTTCATTGGTATCCACAAATGCTATACGGTTAAAACAACAATAATAAAATGTCGATATAAGAGTTTTAAGAAACACTTAATAAATGTTACTAAATAATTTTTGTACAAATATTTATAAATAAAATTTAATTTTAAAATTATATTTGATGAATAACTTTTTCAACATTTAAAAATATTAACTTAAATTGGGATTCACAATTTCTATTTTGTTAAACCAATATTTACAAAAGATAAATATAAATAATTTAAGAGACCTTTAACAAATGTTACTGTATAATCTCTATGACAACAATTACAAATGTTGTAATATTTCAAAATTAATGTGATGAAAACTTATGGAGACACCTGCAAATGTTGCACAATTTTAAAAAAAAAATTGTTGCTCAAGGCATATACAAATATTGGAACAAAATTAATATTGAGACTGTTTACAAATGTTGGAAAATTATCACAATAAATGTCGTAATATATAGGTACCGAAGTTTCATGAAAATGTCACAACAAAGTATATCGACTATGACAGTTACAACATATAATCGACATTTGTTACAAAGGTCTGTATAGAGCTATTGCAATTGTTTTTTGCTATTTTACGACACATGACAAATGACACAAAAACCCATTTTTGTTGTAATTCCATAATCCTATGTTTTCTTTTGGTAATGTCTCCTATTCTGCAAACAAAATGAGAATCCGATGTTTTCTTTTCTTAAACAATGATTCAAGTATGGGGTATTTGACGAGTGCAATTCATATCATATTTTCGTATCCTCAATTCATGCTTTTGCTTCTCTTTTAGCACTTCTTTGTATATATCCGATGCTATTCTGGGTATGTTTGTTAATGATGCAGTATTTATGGTGGTCGATGTAACTAGGAGTAAATTAGGTCATCGGATGAAGGAAAATGGAAGAAATGCTAAGTGTTCAAGCTCAACACGGGCAGAGCACGGTCGTGCTTTTGTGCCCCTCGAATCTTCTAATCTGGGTGTGGATCAAGGGAAAGAAGCTTGCGGGGGTGTGACATCGAGATAAACACGGTTGAAGCACGATCGTGTCCCCCCCCTCGAATATCTCGAGCTGGAGTTTTTCCTTCTTCTCAATGGGGGAAGCGCATATGGGTGGCTCCTAGCACGATCATGTTCATGAAAACACGCACCAAGAACGATCTCGCTTTCTCCCACTGAAAATCTGAGGCGAACACTCAGTTTGGTTTACTCAAAGGCACCCATGGAAACATGGTGGAAGCATGATCATGCTTATACCGTGTCGAGCTCAAAGACACCCTTTTTAACTCCTGTTTTTAGGGTTTTGCTCTCATCTTTGTTAGGGGACTCAACTCTCTACTAGGAGGACACTAAAGAAGGTGAAGACACGAAGGCACTCAAATACGTCATGTTTTGCAAAGATAACTATGGATTCAAGCTCACCAAGTTATGCTATTGCCTAGGGCAACAACAGTTGTGACAAACCATAATCAATTTTAATCAAAGCAACTACACAAGTAAAGCATACAAAGTCACAAAGTTCCCATCCCGGGGCACCGTGGCTAGCTAACCCCTCATGGGTGGGTACAACACGGAGGGAATAACACTAGATCTATGGAAAGAAGACAAGACTCCATTGTCGTTGAGATTGCCTCCAATGTCGAGCTCTATGTGCTAGCACAACTTCCCTTGTGCCTCCAACTCGCTCCTTAATGCCTTAGGAAGTGTTGAAAAGCATGATCTTCGCTCTCATGAATGTCCTCCTGGTGGAGAAATAGATCCCCAAACAAAAGATAGAGAGGGAACCCTAAAAACTGGAGTTAAAAAGAGAAGATTTGGGCTCGACACGGTATGCGCATGAGCGCATCCAAACCATGTCATGTCAAGGAAAAGTTGAGTGAAATTGAGTGTCTCTACCTAGAAGATTTAGTGGAAGAGACACGGTTGTGCCTAGACCGTGCAATGATGTGGCACGATCGTGTCAAGAGCACCCAGCGCGTGTCGCCTATTCTTCAATAAAATCGCCTTTGGCCTGGGTTTTTCAGAAGCAAGGACATGATCGTGTCCTGACCATGTCAACCTTGGAAGCACCCTTCTACACATACATCTTGCTGGATCAACAAAAAGGCCAAGATCTTTAGTGGGTTGCGACACGAGCTTGTCCAGATTTCATGTCCAACTTGAGTACTTGAACTCTTCTTGAATATTTTCTTGTTTTCTTCCCAATTTCACTCCAAATTGTATTGAGCCCCTATTTCTGCACATATAGCAAAAATCCACATAATAGCACTGCTCGTGTATAAAAGTAACCTTGAGAAAAAGTAAAATGATAGATTTAGGGCATGAAAATATGTATGGAAAGTCCATTCATCGGAGACATTTCGAAAAGAAAGCAATGGATTAGGGTTTTTATTCAAAACTAAAATGTAGGAGACATTCTAAAAGAAACCATAGGCTTTGGGTTCGATTCAAAAATAGAAGACTTTGTAAAATAAAAATATAAGATTAGGATTTTGATTGAAAAAGAGTAGACATTCCCAAAATAAAACATAGGATTAGGTTTTTATTCAAAAATAGCAAATGTTCCAAAAAGAAAAGAAAATATTAGGTTTTCGATTCAAAATAGGACCCATTCCAAATACATAACATAAGATTAATGTTTTGATTGAAAAATAGAAGACGTTACTATAATAAAAGACCGGATTAGGGTTTCTATTAAAAAATTGTAGACATTGCAAATAGAAAACATAGGATTACAGTTTTGATTGAAAAATATGAAATATTTCAAAAGGAAAATATATGATTAAGGTTTTGATTGAAAGATAGGAGACATTTCCCAAAAAAATATAAGGTTAGGGTTTCTATTAAAAATGAGACATTCCGAAAAGAGAACAAATGATTAGGATTTTGATTCAATGCTAAAAACATAGGATTAGGATTTTGAATGAAAAATAGGGGACATTTCGAAAAGAAAACATTGGTTAGGGTTTGGATTGAAAAATATGAGACATTACCACAATAGAACATATGATTAGGCATTTGATTAAAAACTAAAAAATAAGGGACATTTCATAAGCATAACATAGGATTAGTGTTTTGATTTAAAAATAGCAAACATCCCGTAAAAAATAGAAAGAAATTATAAAATTAGGTTTTGATTGAAAAATAGAAGACATTACTATAAGAAACCATATGATTAGTAAACATTAAGAAAAGAAAACATAGGATTAGGGGTTTGATTGAAAAATAAGATCCATTACTATAAGAAATCATATGATTAAGGGTTTGATTAAAAAATATAAGACATTTAAAAAAACATATGATTAGCGTTTTGATTAAAAAACTAGAGGCATTAAAAAAACATACGATTAGGGTTTTGATTAAAATATATGTGAAACTATGAAAAGAAAATTTACAATGATTCTTTTGATTAAAAAAATACTAGACATTCTAAAAAGAAAGCATAAGATTAGGGTTTTGATTCAAAAATATGAGACATTCATAAAAGGAAACATAGGAATAGGATTTTTATTCAAAAATAGGTGGCATTACAAAAAGAAAACATATGATTAAAGTTTTCATTGAGAAATATGAGACATTTCGACATGGGGTTAGGGTTTTGATTGAAAAAAATATGTGACATTAATACTAGATAACATAAGATTATGGTTTTTGATTGAAAACTGGAAAATAAGGGGCATTTATAAAAGAAAACATAGCATAAGGCTTTTGAATCAAAAATAGCAGACTTTTCCAAAACAAAACATTAGATTAGGGTTTTGATTAAAAAAATAGGAGGCATTCGAAAAAGAAAACATAGGATTAGGATTTTTAATCAAAAATAGTAGACATTAAAAGAAATAAGATTAGGGTTTTGATTGAAAAATATAAGACATTTCGAAAAGAAAACATAGGTATCGGTTTTGATTGAAAGATAGGGTTAGTAATGTTTTTCTTTTGGAAATGTCTCCTTTTTTTAAAAAAAAATATGAGACATTTTTAAAAGAAAACATAAGATTAGGATTAGATTTTTGACTTAAATATAGAAGGCATTACTATATGAAAGCATTGGATTAGGGTTTTGATTAAAAATAGTTGACATTACTAAAAGAATATAGGATTATTGTTTTGATTGAAATATACGAGACATTTCGAAAAGGAAATATTGGATTAATTTTTTTATTGAAATATATGAGACAATTCGAAAAGAAAATATAGGATTATGGTTTTGAACGAAAAATAGGAGACATTACTATAAGAAAACTAAGGATTAGGTTATTGAATGAAAAATACGAGGCATTACTATAACAAAACATAGTATTAGAGTTTTAATTCAAAAATAGTAGATACTTTGAAAAGGCAATTTTATTGGAAAATAGGCGACATGCACTTGGTGCTCTTGACACTCTCGTGTCACATAATTGCATCGATTAAGACACGACCGTGTCCCTTCCACTGAATCTTCCAAACGGAGGCATCCCTACTTCACCCGCTTCTCCCGACATGACACGCTCTGGACACGCTCGGCGCAGACCATGTCGAGCCCAAAACCTCTTTTTAACTATAGTTTTTTTAGGGTTTCCTTTCCGTCTTTGTTAGGCAATCTTTTTTCTCCACCGGGAGGACATTGAGTAGAGGAAAGATCAAGATTATCCACATCTTCTAAGGCATCAAGGAACAAGTCGGAGGCACAAGGGAAATGGTGCTAGCACAAGGAGCTCGACATTGGAGGTAAATCTCAAAAAGAAGTGAGTCATGCCTTCTTTCCTTAGATCTAGGGTTATCTCTATGTTGTACCCACCCATGAGGGGCTAGCCAGCCACTGTGCTCCGGGGTGGGAACTTTGTCACTTTGTATGCTTTAAACACTTGTACTCTTCTTGATTTAAGGAGTTCTTTTGGTTCTTGTGTTGAATCTTGTATTGCAAAACTTGAAGTGCTTGACTTGTGTAGTTGCTTTGATAAAACTTGATGGTGGATTGTCACAGCTATTGTTGCCCTAGGCAATAGCATAACTTGGTGAGCTTGAATCCGTAGTTATTTTTGCAAAACTTGACGTATTTGAGAGCCTTAGTTGCAATATTGCTTTTGAGCACACACTAGAGTCTAAGAATGTACATGGTAACCTTAAGTGATTAGGAAATATCCGGGGGCATTGTTCTCTTATTGTTAACACTCAATCCAATTGCCTTTTTATCTTCATCTGCTCTCTTTTCCTTTACTTCTTTATTCTCTCTTTTATTTTAAGTAATCATGTCACCAATTCATTCTTCACTAGAGATCATTGTTAAACGAGTAATTTTAGTCCAGTCCCTATGGTTCGATAACCTCTACCCCCTTGGGAGTACCACTATATTATTTGTGTGCGACCCGCACTTGCATGTAGAATACATCAAGTTTTGCCACCATTGTCGTGTATTGGAAACTTTTAAGAAAGCTTATAATCTGGTGTTCTAGTGTGTTTATATTGTATTTATGTGTGAATATCTTTCTTTTGCATCGTGTTCTTTATTTTATCTTATTTTCTTTTGCATTTAGTTCTTTTTGAGCTTACATTGATCTATTTTGTACATGCAAGTACAATTGCATTACCCGTGGGAGCACATCTTCACCATTAGCATGTCCTAATCTAGAAATTGATAGAAATTTTAGAATAAGGATCCCCTCAAATCAATTTGAGTGAGACAGGATCTCGTTGAGATAAGTGTGACGTGGGTTAGGAAGATGAAATGGTTGGACATCAACCACGAGTGTCTCGGGATTTTGCCCCGACCAAATCTTGAGGGGTCGGCTCAAGTATTGTTCATCCTCCTATTACCACAAACAATTTTTGAATTGAAGCTCGAATTTCATTGCACTGGTGCAACAAATGTGTCAATTCGATGGATTTAAGGATGAAGATCCATATGAGCACCTATAGAAGTTTCTTTGAAACTGCTGACACTTATAAGGCGAGTAATGCTTTCTTATGAAGTGGTTCATCCGAGACTCTTTCCATTCACATTACAAGGAAGGGCCAAGCAGTAGGCTAAATTCCTTACTACCCTGGTCTCTCAAAAACATGGAAGTAGACTTCGAGGCATTTGTTGCTCGATATTTTCCTCACTGTTAAGATAACCAAACTCGTAAGTGATATCTCCTCTTTTTCAACAACTCGAATCAAAATCATTGTATGATACATGGAAAGGTATAAGGAGATGTTAAGAAAATGTCCGGATCACGGAATCATTGAATGGATGCAAATCCAAATCTTTTATAATGGATTGAATACTTCCATCGAACAAATAATTGATGCGACCCATCGAAGTTCACCCGGTGGTAGCAAGCAATCGGGTGATGCACAAAAGATAATTGAAGAGATGGAAAACAATAGGGTATCAATGGAGTTCGAGAGAAACAAACCGTGAAGTCCGCTGCGACTTATCAAGTGGATGTCATGACTACTCTTGTAGCACATGTTGAAGCAATAACCAAGACATTAGACAACATGCAATCTCCGCTTCTAATCTCGGGACCCATTCATGATAATTCTGGCCACTCATGTGATCCAAGTTTTTCCTCTTCTATTGGTGCAAGTACTGAATAGATTGAGCAAGTGGATTTCTTTCGTAAGAACTGTCATTTTCATAACAATCCATATAGCAACATATCAATGTCGATGAAGGAATCATCCAAATTTTTCTTAGAGTCGACCCAAGACACCGACGAGCTGACAAAATAGCAACAACAATACAAGCCTTCCACCCTCAAGTTGCACAACAATCACGACTCTTCAACCTCTTTAGAGTCTTCTAATGATCTCACTAGTTTTAATGACCCGATTTATCAAGAGTAATCGAAACTCGACGGCCGATAATTAGGGAGATGATCAAAAACACTAATGCAAATCAGTGAGGAACTTGGAGCATCAAGTAGCTCAAATTTCCAAGTTACTAGAAGAAAGATTACCGAGGAACCTCGCCGCAACACTATGGCTAACCCAAAGGAATTCTTGATGGGTGTCACTTTAAGTAGTGGGAAGCAGCTACAAAACTCTGTTAAGAAGGAGCTTTAACTAGAATTTGCTAACCCCATTGTGACCAACCGATACGGACAATACCACAAAGGATAAAAACGTTGATTCTAGTATATCACTTTAGAACTTCCATTCCTCGCCAAGGTAAGGAAAGACCAACAAGATACATGGGGACAAAAAGTTCCTAGACATGTTTAAAACTTTGCACATTAATGTCCCATTTGTCGTAGCTCTTGCTCAAATGCCGAGGTATGCTAATTTTTTGAAGGAATTGCTCATCAACAAAAAGAAGTTGGGAAACATGTCTTCTGTGACACTTAGTGAGGAGTGTTCTGCTTTCCCATGTAACAAACTCCCCAAGAAGAAGAAAGATCCAGAGGGCTTCATTCTTCCATGCACAATTGGGGGTTTGGTTGATGGGAAAGCTCTCTGCCGACCTTTGGAGCGAGTATTAATCTAATGTCAGACAGAATTTTCAAAAATTTTGGACTCGGGAGCCAAAACCCACAAACATGACTTCACAATCAGCGCATCGATCCACCTAGACGCACCAAGGCATAATCAAGATGTTTTGGTTAAAGTAGACAACTTTATATTTCCGGTGGATTTCGTCATCTTGGACATTGATGACAAGGTTGAAGTGCCGATAATAGTGGGACTATCATTCATAGCAACATCCAATGCCCTTATTGATGTCAAAGACGGCCAAATGACACTTTGAGATGGTGATGAAGAAACTACGCTCGTAGTTCAGTAACTCCATGAGAGCACAAAAATAGGCTCTCGATGACACATGTTATCGCGCTGATGTTGTTTATGAGGTTGTTTCCGACTTTTATGTAGGAGACATTCATGAAAAATGAACCTGTAGACTGTTGGAGGATAACCCCTTGATGATGGTGGACTTTGGGGTGCATTAAAGGAAGCTCAAAGTTTGGGGCTTGGTGGCCAGAAAAAGATATAGAACAATCGGAAGTGTGATCTCCAAAGCACGGAAGTGGTGGAAAAAAGTAACATCTACGAAGAGAAAGCCACTCATCTCACCGCCAAGACCTGCATTTCTAATCATTCAAGCTCGCATATTCGGTGAGGTCCATTTGATTAACATGTTGCTACCATATGCTTGTAATTGTGTCTCAAGTGCCCAACACAGGTCTCAATTTCCAAGACCTTTCGTAAGCACAAAACAGGTGCATCAAGCTAGTGACATTAAACAAGCGCCTTTTTGAGGCAACCTAAGTTGTTTGTTTAGATAGTTGTTTAATTATTTTTTATGTTTTCATTTTGTCCTTGGGTCATTGTTTTCCTAGCCATATTTCATCCCCACTCTCTTGTGATTTCTCCTTCTTCGATATTCCTTCAATTCAACATTCTTACCGATATTGTTTTTATGACTCGCATGTACCTAATGTTCATTCGTGGAGGAAGAACCTCTATTCTGAAAGTTTCGTGTCCAACGCGTGCAAGGTACGCCTGCAGTGCAGCTACCGATTTTCACCGATATGCACTTTAAATTTTATTGATGGACACGGGCTTGACATGATCCCAGCTAGAGAGACACATTCTCCATTCTACTTGCACGCATCATGTCAATGCTGATTTGAATTTTCATAATTCTTCTAAAAATTTTCGCTGGGTTAGACAATTTAGTGACACGATTGTGTCACCCTTGGTCTCCTCTTTTGTCAGAATCCTTTTCAATCTAACACGTACGTGTCACTCGGGGTGTGCGAGGGCGCAAACCGCTTGGTTCCACTTCTCATTTTAAAACCCCGAACGCCGGTGGTCATGACCTTTTATCTAGACCCTTTTTCTACTGAAATGGCCATTTCTTCTTCTCCCATTTAGCCTATTTAGACTGTGCCCTTGTTTTTAGCTTCCATTGAAGTTTTTCCTCGCTGATTGCTTTCTCTTTATCATCCTTTTCACCCAAAAGAAGCCCATCATTTTTGTATATTTCATGATGGCGTAGTTTTTGTGTGTACGCATTTAGGGCCACGGTGGTCATGTGATAAATTAGTGTTACATCCTCAATAGCATGGTTGTTTGAATCCTGCAAGCCTCGAGAGTCCTTTTGGGATGATGATCACAACTGACATCATCATCTCACCGCTGATCCTTCTTCTACCCAATTTGGGCTCTAACATTGACAAGGTCGTTGTACCCTAGCTGCATGCAGACAGTCCGGCCTGAATTTTTGTATGTTAAATCGACTTGTCTCACTTTTTTCTTTGCAGTAAAATGCATAGGAAGAACATCTGTGGCCTCTAAGAGTTTCAGGACCGCATGCCTCATCATATGGAATAGAGACTCAAACTACATTCCATACCCGGCCTCATATCGTCATATGCTCGTCTCTCTCGGCCGACATTTTTGGTGAATCGAGAGAAATAGATTGGCACATCCCGCTGAAGATTGAGCTTGAGGTTGAAGTGCATCGTTACTTAATGTCAGTTTAAGCGACAATCAAGCTGTCAAGTCACCGACAACACCTATGGGTCAGCATGCTAATCAAGGTGTTGTCCACTTTTTGAGTTGTCATGTGTTACTATCACATTTTACCGCTACCGACATATCTGGGCCAAATCTTTTGAACGTTGCATCGTAGAGCCTCACAAAGTTTTCCATCCACTTAGGCTCGGACTGGCCGAGCTTTATGCGGCACGCCCATCATGCCTCTGTTACTTTTAGGAAGGCTGGGAACCCCTTAGCGACGCATGGCCGAGGCTGAGCCCTCTCCGACTTATGATGCCCTGCCGCACCAAGGCCACCGCAATCCATTCCCCTAATACTGCTATATTCATTTCATGCTCAACACACTGATAGCCTCCCATGCGATGATGACTGTGTCGTAACTTGCAAGATTTTAACTTTCCGACAGGCATGGTTTGCATGTTTCATCTAGACTTTGGGGGTAAGAGGTCACCGTGTCCATTTCCCACCAGGGACATCTACGCATGTTAGGTGCATTTTTGTCGGGTCCATACATCACCCCGACTAGTTCCGCCACATGGGCACTCTTAGGGATCGACAAGATGTGAGTGGTAGGGTATGGCGCCCATGACCCTGAGACATAGCGTCGAGGAGATTGGTTCATAGGGTTGTGACCATCCGAGGGACCGAGTATCGTGTCTGCATTGACCATGATCCACCCGCTAGTGACATTGTTATTCTGGCTTACTGCCTCCACCATCTCAGCCACATCTTCTCAAATGGTCATGGCCACCACCGCCACTTTAGAGTCGATTTTGTTCATCCATCGAGTTTTAGTGGCTGCCAAAGATGGTCCGGATTGGTCCGAGTACTCTGTGGGTGCGGGTATCACTGCAGTCTCTCCCTCCACGTGCGTGGCCTCACTTGATAACTCCAGTACGGGACACAGATTTGGGGGAGCCGACACCTCGCCACTCCTTCCGTTGATGGTTCCAAGTATGAACGACTCACATTTTCGATCCAGGATCCTTATCCTCCCTTGCTTTAACTTTTTATCTTTGTTACCTATTTGTTTTTCCTTCTAGGTTATGTAGTCACCGCCAAGGGATGTTCCTCATCGCATCGATATTTTGGTTTTGTTTACTTTTTAGTTATTACATTTTAATTTACTACTAATGTACATTTTCGTGTCCCAATTTATATCTCGTGACTTATGTGGTTGGTTGAGCGAGCATCATGTGAGTGGAAACCATCCTCCTATGTTTGACTTTTGGGGATAACATGTTAGAGACACCACTCCTATTCTCCATTCAGTGCGCCGCTTAACCCTTTCCTTTTACTGCTCTTTTATTTCATTGTGTTGTTTATTTACATCATGGACAATGTAATTTTCTAAGTGTGGGGAGGGTTGCATGCTTGCAGTGATGAGTGCTTTATTTATGATGATCTATGATTGGTTATTTGGTCGATTTTTAAACTTAGGGGGACAAGTGTAAAAGTTAGTTACAATTGTAGTGAAATTATGACTTGCTACTACTTTTAACGAAACTCATGTACTAATCGAACCCTACTTTTGGTCTCAATATATGTCAAAATATATATATATATATTTGAAAGTCGGATTCATTTTTAGGAATACCCAACCAATGATCTTAAAGCTTAGTTTTTATGAAAACTGTAGAAAGAGCTATCACCTTAGACAGATTGAAAGCCAATCTCTGAGTAGTCAATTTTGGGCGTACAAACGTACATTTGAGTGACTCATCGAAAAAGGCTACCACTAGGGTGTATGGAAGCTACTACCTATTGAATTTAGTTTCGCCGGAATTCTATGATCATGGGGAACGGAAGTAAGGTTTTTCAAACACATACGCACTATGTTTTGAAGTGAGTAGTATATTCATTCTTGTGTATTCATTTGTTTACTAACACCCATATTTCCTATGTTTAAAACCTTCATTACCTTTTTCTTGAGATCGAAGCATTACACCTATTTCCTTTTGTTATTAAGAGTTTGTCGATTGCTCGAGGACAAGCAACAACTCAAGTGGGGGATATTTGAGTGAGTGCACTTTTGAGCATATGTTTCCATGCCCCAAATCTATCATTTTGCTTGTTTTGAAGTTTACTTTTATGCATGAGCAGTGTTATTATGGATATATTTCTTATATGTCCAAGAATAGGGGCTCCATATAATTTGGAGTGAAATCAGGAAGAAAATGAGAGAATATTCAAAAAGAGCTCAAGTACTCAAGCTGGACACGGGCCGGACATGCTCATATCATGGCCACCGTGAATCATCTCCCCAGCGGTCGATCCAAAGAAGAAATCTATGTAGAAGGGAGCTTCCAAGGCTGACACTGTAATGATTGTGTCCATACCATTGAAAAACCAAGGCCAAAGGCAATTTTATTGAGAATAGTGGCACACTGCAGGCTCCCCGACATGCCCATGTCACATCATTGCACGCATTAAGACATGATCATGTCCCCTTCCAATCGAATCTTCCAGTGCGAGGCATCTCCTGCTTCACTCAGCTCTTTCCCGACATGGACACGGTGTCTTGACACGCCTGCGTGAGACCGTGTCAAGGCCGGATCCTCCTTTTCACTTCAGTTTTAGGGCTTTCTTTTCCATCTTTGTCATGGATCTTTTTCTCCACTCGGAGGATATTGATGAGGAAAGATAAAGCTTATCCACACCTCTAAGGCATCAATGAATCGAGTCGGAGGCACAAGGAAAATGTGTGCTAGCACAATGGAGTTCAACACTTGGAGGTAACTCAAAGAGAAGGGAGTCAGTGTCTTCTTTATTTAGATCTTGTGTTATTCCATGTTGTAACGCACTCCATGAGGGGCGCAAGCCGCCACTTGCCCTGTGGGAACTTTGCCACTTGTATGCTTTTAAAACACTTGTACTCTTCTTGATTTACGGAGTTCTTTTGGTTCTTCGTGTTGAATCTTGTATTTCAAAACTATGATGTGCTTGACTTGTGTAGTCGTTTTGGATAAAAATTTGATAGTGGATTGTCACACCCGTTGTCTCCCTAGGCAATTGCATAACTTCTGGTGAGCTTGAATCCATAGTTATCTTTGCAAAACTTAATGTATTTAAGAGCCTTAGTTGCACATCGCTTTGAGCACACTAGAGTCTAAGCACGTACCTAGTAAACCTTGAGAATGAGTGAGCATCACTAAGTGCTTAGGAAACATCCTAGGGCATTGTTCTCTTGTTGTTAACACTCATACACAATTGCCTTTTTATCTTCACCATGCGTTTTTCTTTTACTTTATTCCTCTTTATTTTAAGTAATCCTATCACCAATTCATTCTTTACTAGAGATCGGGCTTTCAGCAGTACTTTTTAGTCCGAAACCACCGAGAGTTTGACAAATCCCCTATCCTTTGATGTACCACTTTATTATAGACAAAACATAGGATTAGATTTATTACTTTTAAAAAGATAGAGATTAGGGTTTTGATTAAAAAATAGTAGAAATCTCAAAAGAAAGTTGCATAGGATGAGGAAGTTTTGATTGAAAATATTAGACATTTCGAAAAAGAAAGGTGAGTAGGATTATTGTTTTGATTCGAGAATAGCATACATTTCCAAAAGAAAACATTAAATTACGGTTTTCTCAATAAAAAGTAGGAAATTATAAAAATATAGGATTAGCTTTTGATTAAAAATATGAGACATTACGAAAAGAAAACATGTGATTATTGGTTTGATTTAAAATTAGTAGATATTCCCAAAAGAAAGCATAAGCTTAGGGATTTGATTTAAAAATAGGAGACATTCCAAAATCAAATATACGATAAGTGGGTTTTATTAAAATAGGAGATATCTAAAAGAAAAGTTAGAATTAGGGGTATTGATTAAAATAGGACACATTCGAATAGGGGTTTCGGACAAAATATAGATTCCAGCAAAAAGATTGGGGACCTAGGAAAAGAAATGAAAGTTAGGATTAGTTGTTTTCGATTCAAAATACTGCATACAATCTCTAAAAGAAAACATATTATTAGGATTTTAATTAAAAATAGAGATGAAAGAAAAATATTTCAGATTAGTTTTGATTAAAAAATATGAGACATTAAAAACATAAGATTAGGGCTTTGATTCAAAAATAGGTACATTCTCAAACGAAAACATAAGATTGCTTTGATTCAAAAGTAGGAGCCATTATGAAAACAAAAAATATAAAATAGGGTTTCTGATTAAAAAACAAAAAATGGGACATTTCTAAGAAAAACATAGGTTAGATTTTGATTGGAAAAATAGGAGACATTAGGAAAACAAAAGATTAGATTTTGGCTGAAAAAATATGCAACATTCCGAAAATAAAACATAGGATTAGGGTTTTGAATAAAAAAATAATAGACAATCTGAAAGTAAAATATAGGATTAGGTTTTGATTGAAAAGGAGAGATGTTACTACAAGGAAAACAAGGGATTTGTGTTTGGATTCAAAACAAAAAAATAGGGCACATTTTAAGAAAACATTGGATTAGAGTTTTCATTCAAAAATATGTTGCCTAGAAAACATAGAATTTGAGTTTAGTTTGAAAACACCCTGGATATCTCCAAAAGAAATAATGGATTAGGTTTTTTTGGCTGAAAAAGAGTCATTCCAAAAAAAAATATACAATGGTTTAGGGGATTGGCGCTTTGATTCAAACTATATGAATAATGTATTCATAAAAGAAAAATATATTACTAGGGTTTTGATTGAAAGATAGGTGATATTGGTAAAAAGAAAACATAGGATTGTGTTTGATGAAATTACAGAAGACCTCTAAAATGAAAATACGATTATTGTTAGGGTAAATGTCTCATATTTTTGAATCAAACCCTAATTGGATGTGTTCTCTTTTTTCAATTAAACTTTAGAACCCTATGTTTTCTTCGTATCGCCTCCTATTTTTCAATCAAAACCATAACCTATGTATTCTTTTAGGAAGCTTGCTATTTTATAAAAATCCTAATCCTATATGTTTTCCTTTGAAATGTCTCCTATCTTTCAAGAAAACTCTCACTATGTTTACTTTTCTAAATATGCCGATTTTTCAACTTCTAAACCGTAATCCTTATTTTTTCTTTTCATAATGTCTACTATTTTTTAAACAAAACACTAATCCTATGTTTTTCTTTTAATGTGGATGTCTCATATTTTTCAATCAAAAACACTAATCCTACGATTATTTTGGGATATTTTTAATCAAACAATAATCCTATGTTTCTCTTTGTACGTCTCGTATTTTCTGCTCGAATACCATAATCTTTGAAGTGTTTTCTATTCTTATGATTACCTTTGAGAATGTATGCTATTTTGAATCAAAGTTTAAACTCTATGTTTTCTTTTAGAAATGTTATTCAGTTTTTGGTTTTTAATCAAAGAATGAATCATATGTTTCTTATAATAATGTCTTCTAT
>NC_052490.1:17702377-17760756 GCF_009730915.1 Dioscorea cayenensis subsp. rotundata
ATTCCTCATCTTATTGGTTTTGAGCAAGCCGGTTTTATGGCTGATCGGTGCTCCTTTGATAACATTATAACTATGCAAGAGGTCGCTCATTCTATCGAAAATGATACCAACAGCCCCCCTAGGATGATTATCAAATACGATATAGCTAAGGCTTATGATACACTAGATTGGAGTGCAATTCTTGCCATTCTTGCTAGGATGAACTTTCACCCGACTTGGATTTCCTGGATCTCTACCTGTCTTAAGGTCAGTTCTTTTTCTATCTTAATTAATGGTGTCCCTACCCCTTGGTTCAAGTCCTCTCGCGGAGTCCGGTAAGGTGATCCCATATCTTCATATCTCTTTATTTTGGTCTCCCAACTCCTTACAACTATGCTCAATTTTGGTATGCAAAATAATTTAATTCCTGGTTTCAATCCTAGACTCAATAGCAATTTCAATCACCTCATGTATGCTGACGACTTAGTTCTAGTCTCCCATGCCACTCGCAGGTCTGCCAGAAATATTCATAATTGTATGGCGTTCTACTCCAAGTTAACAGGACAATGTCCCAACTATTCTAAGTCTCAAATTATGTTCCCCTCTTGGCTTAACAAACATATTACCATGCGCATCTGTTCTATTCTGAATCTTAAGCAGGCTAAGTTTCCTTTTAAATACCTCGGGGTCTTGATTTCCCCCAAACGTCTTCATGTCCAGGTCTTCCAGCCGTTAGTTGACAAAGTTAAACGTACCACTTCTAAATGGGTCAATTTTCATCTTTCTTATGCTGCTAAATAGATCCTGATTAATTCTATTCTTTTGTCTATTCCTGTTTACATCCTCTCTGTCTATCCTATACCTGAGACTATCCTTACCGAGATATCCAAGACTGTTAGGAAGTTCTTCTGGTGTAGGAATGGCAATGGAACGGGCATCCATAATGTTGGTTGGAAGTCTTTAATTTCAGGTAAATCTGAGGGGGGCTTAGGTATCAAGGATCTCTCTCTTGCTAAAAACTCGCTTATGGCTAAACATATTTTTAAATTTCTTAATAATGAGCAAACGCTTTGGGTTGATATCCTTTATGACAAATACGGGAGATTTAATTTCTGGCATGACAGTATCCCTGCTAAATGTTCTTGGTTCTTTCGCGGTCTTTGTCACTCTGCTCATTTCATTAAGCATCAGTGTCGCCTCAACTCTAATAATCCTGATATCACCTCGCTTCAATGGGATCCTTGGATTTTTGATGTTCCTATTGCGCTTAAGCCAACCTTCTTGAATATGAATGCTGATTTTCAGAACATGTGCATTTCTGATTTTGTTTTGGGGGATCAATGGTTGACCCAGAACCTTTCATGCCTGTTTGGTGAATTACCAGTTCCTATCACATCCAACATGACCACTATCGATTATGAATCTCATAATCATTGGATTTGGATTCCCAAAACTACCAATTGTCGAATTACTCCTGCTGTTTACCATTTTTTTAATCAACATTCGATTTATTCCGACAATTGGTTCGGTTGGAGAATGATTTGGAAATTATCTGTGGCTCCTCGTGTCAAGCATTTTATTTGGTTATGTTTAAAAGGCCGATTATCTACCTTTGCCTTTCTGCACAATTTGAACATTGGCCCTGATCGCCCATGCATCTTCTGTGGTTTACATAGAGAAACAATCAATCATCTTTTTTGCAGTTGTGAAATGGTTCGTGACTTTTGGATTCAAATCAATGCCAGGACCAGCCAAAATATTCAGTTTAATGACGATTTCCTCAATGGCATCTGGGTCACTGCGCACCAATACACAAAATTTACTCGTGCAGTCATTGCTGCAGGAGCTTGGTTCATCTGGCTTTGTCGCTGCAACTTTGTTTTTAAAAATATTCACCCTAACCTTTCTGTTGCAGTGATTAAAACTATCGCACATGTTCATGATTTCTCCAACAGTCACTCTGATCACATTGGCAAAAACTTCTTCTTAAATAACTTCTCCAGCTCCGATGGGCCTTTCCTCATCACCCACGCGGTGTCCAACCATAACCTGCAGGTAAGATCCATCGGTTTTTTCGTCACCAATACTTACAATTGCGTCTCTCTTGCAGGTTGTCTGTCGCAGCCCATGAATGATAACTCATCTGATGAAATGTTCGCTATTGAAGTTGCTCTTCAAATTGTTCTTGACCATAATTTCCCGATCAAGAGAATCTTTTGCGCTCACCACGGTGTCCTGGAAACTCTTAACAACTCTGCCTCCATGCTTGCTTGGCGTTTTCAACATCAAATCAGTAACCTGCATTTCCTACTGGATATGTGTCACCGCCCGCACATACAGATTATCCCTCTCTTGGCTCAGTCCTGCAGTTCACCTCGCTTCCCTGGGTTTTCGTCGTCGGCATCTAAACCTCTTCCTCTTCGGACGCGATCTCCCCCGCTGGATTATGCACTCTTTCTTGAATTGTGGCTTTTCTTACTAGTTGTTTAGTTGTTCTTATCTTTGTCCTTCTTTTTCTGTTGTCTTGTTGTTAGTTTTTTGTTCTTTTAATAAATTCAGCTTCTCTTTTGGGAAGTTCTTTCAAGTTAGTGAGTTAATTAAGCTTCCTAGCTTTTATGAGCCAAGCTCAAAGCAACTATTGGGCTGGAGATATGAAAATTAAGTAGCGTGGAAGTCAAAGAAAACATAACAAAGACAATCGTGGGGCTCAAATTTATGGCAAATTTTATTAAATTTATAAAAAGATCATTTTATAATTATACAGTATATTATATAATACAGCTTTATCAAATCGTACTAAATAAACTTGCATTATATTTGAGTTTCTCTCTTTTATTTAGGAGTTTAAAATTGTAACTTAAAACTCATATGGTTTGCAATCAATTGCAATTTAGCTAAATAAAACACCAAGTGAAATATGAATCTAACATAAATGGCTCCAAAATATAATTTGATGACCCTACTAAATAGACGGCTAAATAGTTAAGTGATGGTACTTATAAAGGTTTAAGAGTCTAAGACGAAGAGCAAAATAAAAGGAGCACCATGAAGTGAGTAGCACCATTTAGGGTCCACGTGTTTGTGTGATCCTTGTCCAACGGTGTTTTGCGGTCATTCACGGAGTGCGATGTGTCAATACATTTGAGGAAGTGAAGTATGAGCACCCACGAGGTCCAAAATAAGCACCTTAATCATGTCCTATCCGACATTGTAATTGATGGCATTTTGATGTATGGCTTTGGTTGTTTGCATTCATATGGTAGTAAAAAGAGTCTTTGATAATGGTTAGAATTAATTTCGTTATAAGTTCTAGTATAAATTTTGAAATATGAATTTCAATACGAAGGAAAGCTTTGTCCAACAAGTTTGTCAAGTAGTCTCGGGCATTAATGTCTATTTTTTTTTTTAAATTTTAATATTGACTCCATCACTAGTTGAAGCACCCAACTTTGATATCAGCCATTTTTTGTGTATACAAAAAGCTCCTGTTAATTGTTGAACATCAAATAATAGAATTATATTTATATTTAGTTTGAATTTCAAAATTTATATTAAATGCTTAAAATTCTTGTTGTCAATGTTTAGTATGTAGATCCCCATAATCACTCAACATATATCTTTCGAATTTTTGAAAAGGGGATAAACCACATTCATTAAAAGGTACTTGAAACAAAATATCCATTAGAAGTGGATAGGATCAAAAACATTAGTAAAGAACAGAAAAAAAAGGTTACAAAGACGGTGTAAAACATCTTTTGACAATCCGCCTCCATGGTAGTTGTCCCACACTATATGATGGTTGTTGATAGGAAAATGACGACATATCCAAGCAAGTAATGTGAAGTATACACTGCCGCGGTAGTGTTTGTGTCCTAATTTTATGTTATGTCTGACTTAGTTGATTATTTTGTTGATGCAAAGAGTCCATGAATGATTTCTTAAGTATCTATATATTTAGTTGACTTATGTAAAATGCATCAAGGCACTCTAATTTGAAGTAGTTTTAGTTATAAAGTAATTTATTGAGTGTGCTAAATATATAAATACATTAACAGAGGTTGTTATAAGTGACAGAGATTTTGATAACTTAAGCAAGATATTTTAAATTCAAATTTTTATATTAAAAAAAACATCTTTATAAGTACTCCTAAAATTAGTGGATACTTTTATTTGAACTAGTTTAGAACCCGTAAAATTGTAACTCCTAAAAAACAAAGTTTTTCTAAAAAACTACTGGGTTCAAAGACTATGTTATAACATAGAGTTTTTTAAAATTACCTAAATGCTACCTCTAAAATTGTAGTCTAGTAAATGAAATTAATTTTTCATTAATTCCTACCTTTCATTTGTCAACAAATAAGATTTATTGTTAAAAACATAATCTCAATTTATATCAAATGTCAAAAATAAAAATTTCACTTGTGTTTATAATTTTCAAGATATTTAAAATTTGAATTTTATATTTATCTATGCAATTATTTTTATTATTATACACATATTGAACCAAATTCCTTTGACCTAAAATGTAAGATATTTGATAATGTTGTCAAGAACTATTGCAAGATTTCATCTAAATAACTGGGTCTTATTTAAATTAAAATACAACATGTCTAATTTAAAATAATCGATGCATTATAAAAAAAATTACAAAAATATCACTAAGATTATTTCTTAAACGTTTACTTCAAAATTGTTTTTTAATAAGAATGTTGGCTCAAATAATGATATATATATATATATTATACAAATATGGACAAAGCATTTTAGTGTTTAATGGAAAAAATATTAAAATTTCGATTATCATATGGTAGGACATGAAATCTGAATTCTCAATTATGGAAACAGCTCAAATAATAACTATCGTTAAAGTATTTTTAATTTGTTTAAAAATTATAAAATAACTTCATAGAAAGGTTTTTTTTTCTAAATATTGTGTGTTTTTAATTAATTACCGGAATGTGTATTTTTTACTTATTTACGAAATGAGCATGTTTGATTTTTTAATAGTTTTTTTTAATAGTTGAGACTCCCATTCATTTTTTTAATATTAAATTTTTATGTTTATTTTAAAATCATATGTTCCACTAGTTTTTTAATATTAAATTTTTAATTTTTTAAAAAAAAACCACAAATCTCATTAGTATTTTAAACTAAAAAATAACTTTACATTCAAACTCTTATAATTTCATAATATTTTCTTATAACTTAATTTATTCCCACTTCTACTCTCATATTTCTATTTTAACTAATTCTAACATACTATTAATAATTTAAATAATTTTAATATTTTTTTTCATAAAAATTCATCCTATGTAACCCCAATAATGCTCTTTACCTATCTCAATAATTGTAAGTTTAACTATTTTAATATTTAAAAATAATTTAATTTTTATTAATGCTCTCCATCTATCCCAATAATTACATGTTTGACTATTCTAACATTTAAAGATAATTTTAATTTTTACGTATTAAAATTTTGACCACAATAATTTTTATCTGTTAAACTTTTGACCAGATATCATAATATTTTTATCTGTTAATTAGAATTACTTAAAATAGAAATAGGAGAGTTAAAAAGGGAATAAAACAAGTTATAAGAAAATATTATGAAATTAAGAGTTGAATATAAAACTGTTTTTTTCAATTTAAAATACTAATGAGATATACGATTTTTTTTTAAAAAATAAAAATTTAATATTAAATCCCACGATTTAAAAGATAGATGTTTAATATTAAAAAAAAAAATGAATGAGGCACTCAACTTTTAAAAAATAATTAAAAACACAATATGAAAAAGCCTAGTAAAAATGTGCATGTTTAAAAATAAATATAATGGCATATTGGCTATATCACCTATTGTGACAGATTTTTCCTCCGCTATAGTGATTTACAGCACCCAACAGTTTCTCTCATCTATGTATGTTAAACTTGTCCTATCAAACATTTATCTCAATCTCAACACTATAATTGTGATGGTATTAGACGAACAGCTTGACCATTTATTCGGTCATAGAATATTTTTATCAAAAGTCCATTTTTTTTACCAACAAAATAGACAAAAATTCATAACAAAATGTTAAGAGACCACTCCACATCAAAAGTTTATCATCTATATAATTGCTTGGAGTTAGCCTCACGTTTTTCTATGAGAACGGTTTTATTGAGGATTGCCAATTAATTTTTCTCCAATAGCATTTGAAGATATCCAAATTGAAGATTATATTAATACAATTAAAGAATGATAAAAAAAAAATAGTATTAATATAAGAGAAGTGTAAAGAATAAAAGTTCTCATTTGAATATTTAGGATAACTATCTAGAGTAAGAGATGTAATAAGCCCAAGTCTCCACATATCTAAGTCACCAGCACATGGATAATTCTGGTAAAGCAACACATTTTCAAGCACGAGGAGAGGAATAACAGGACTTATTAAGTACAATCACATTACTTGCTAATATAAAGAAAAGTTCATGTTTAATGAGCCAACAGAAATCCAACAAGTTGCGCGTGTATATCACGGATATAACAAAGAAACCAAATGACAGTGTAAACAATTATCTGCTTCTTCAGTCACTTTCCTAGCCTCCAACATGTCGGCTTTATTCCCAGCAAGGGCCATAATTGTGTTTCCATTGCCTAAATTAAAACCAAACAAGAATTGTGATTCAGTTAATATAATGAAGACTTAACAGGGAAAGCAAGAAAGATTCAACATGACATTGCCAGTCGTTCAGTCAAGAGATCTTAATCCAGCAACAAAATTGAATACTCAGAACATAATTTTCTTCAATATAGCAACTATTTTTGATCAAGATGTTATCAATCAACTTCCCAAAATTTAATGAAAAACATGAAGTCAAGATTCCTAATAAGCTCTAAATTTTAATTCCAAGAATGCCATTATTAAAAAGAATTTTAGTGTCCATTCTTTGGATTTATGAAACTATAAATATCTAGAATAAATCAAACGGAAACTATACTATAAACACAAAATATAACCTCAGAGAAACAACAACAGACAAATGCAATAAAAATTGCATTCCGAAGATAGCATACTAGAAACCTAAGAGGAGGAGCAATAGACATAAAATAAAACCGAATTTACTTTTACATTGTGCTTGAAGTTCTTGAACCCATTTCTTTGCTCTGGTAAAAGAGGCCTACATCAAAAACAACGACATCTTTAGGAATTTATTTAAGTTTTGAAAAAAAATAATTCATACCTATAATAGTCTTTAAATTGTCATTAGAAGGCTCTATATGATCAAAATATGGCATTAAGTTAAGCCATTATATATATGCAGACTGCAGAGTCTCCAGATGCAATCCAACAATAATTAGCAGTTCTTGCAAGCAAACTAGGATTGATTTGGCACAACCACACCAGCTATAATGGAGCTGTAGTCCTGATGTACTAATACCCAATATTTCATCTTTCCTAATAATTGGTTTTAGTGATGTTACTCAGCAACAACTAGCATATGAGAGGTCATGACTCAAGATAATCAATAAAGTAAGCTAAAGCTAGAGTCCAATACATTAGTCTATATTGTTTTTACATACACAATTTGATTTACATAATAATCGGCTTAGATACCTTACTCATCAGTCATCACTAACAATAACTATGGAAGCATTCAGTATTAATTTATAACATATGAAGTCAACATTTGGTGTAGTTCGCATTCGAAGTAGGTTGGGCAAGCTTAGTAGAATCTTTAACAGACTAGAATTTCCCCCATTGGATTATTCAATGCTTAAACCTATCTATATCATCTGACAAGGTAAACTATTGTATAGGGCTTCCTTTTCCTAGTGGTTTAATTACTAATTAGATTGTTCAGTTAATTCAATAATTTATAATTGACAAGAAAGGCCTATTTAAAAATGTGAAGCATGGTTCATTAAACTAACCAGGTTGTTCAGGTCATACACAATTATGGCTGCTGCTGCACCTCTGTAGTATATAGGGCTAAGCTATGGTACCTCTCCTGCCCTATTGTATCCTTGATTTCAAACTTCACAGATTCATCATTGACATACAATCTGTAAGAAGAAGGCTGTACCTATAGTTGATTCTTGCAGGTCAAGAAGAGCATAAATTGAGAAAAACTTTATCAAACTAATCATTTTGCATAAGATTTAGGAAAATCCTAACCTGAAATTCAATAAATTGTCCTTTTACAGAGCGTAAAACAATACTAGACTTTTCCATTCCAACATCTCCAAGTTGGACCTGAATCACCAAAACCCCTACCTTATTCAACAAGTATAAAAAGACCAAAAAAAAATATGCATAAAGATATGCATCACCCAGAAAAGGGTCAGAAATAAAGCAAGTAGAGTATCATAACATTAAACAATAATATGCAATTCAAACATTTCTCAGGTAAAAAAGTTAAAAAAAAAATTACTTATTAAAATTGACTTTCTACCAACACAACTTGGAAAACCAAATAGATTACTCATAATGACTTGAGTATCACAAGCTCAAACAAAGGAAACAAATAATATATTTTACCATGTGAGATTATGAATATTTATCAAATTATCTCTTTTAATTGTTTTTTTAATATAAGACATCATATTTGGACCTATGTTGAATTCTGAATTCAGGGAAGATGCAACCCTTTCTTTAAACACTATTAGTATTATTTAAAATTCAAACACATTGATCCAAATCTTCCGAAACAACCTTTTTATTGAAAACTAAAACAATAAAGTAGGTTGGTCTACGCCCATGAAAAATATAACTAGATTAACTCAACAACAATCACCAAAAACCAATTGACCTTGACAAGGAGCATCATCTATTGATACTAAATCATATATAAATACTATTAGCCCTCATCACAGAACTTGGTCTAACAATTTTAATAACAAAACAATCAAACATGACCAAAATACAAAGAGCATAAAATAAGATCTTCAGATTTTAAAAATAATAACAATAGTATCAACAAAAAATTTAAAAAAAGTGGACGAAGATAAAGAATTAAACTCACACCTTGAGACAAAAAAAACCTTCACTACAAACAACCCGCACTGAGAAGCAACCTCCCCGCTTCAATCATACTAGACTCTCCCCAAGCCACCTACAACAAAACCACCACAAGTTCTTCATAAATCAAAGCCAGAAACGATCAAATCCCTAGCTAAAAACAAAAACAAATTGAGGAAAAAACCTAAATTCTATTATTAATCTGACGGCCATAAACAAAAGGGGATATTGATGTCGCCTTGCCAAACACGAATCCAAATGCCGAATGAACATAAATTGAGAACCGCCCCACTTCTCCATTTTACCAAACACCAAAAAAACCACCAAGAAAACAATCAAACCCCCAACCGAAAAAACCCCCAAAAAATAGAGATCGTAGACTACTTGAAAGAAGCAGTGTGAGAGGAAATCAAGAGGCATATAAGAACTGGAAAAAAAAGAGAAGTGGTCTTAGGGATTCCAACAAAAGGGGTTTCAGGGTTACTAAGAAGAATCTCAGAAGAAGAGGCATGAGAGTTGATCCGGAGGAGCGCGAGGACGAAGAGGAAGACAAAGAAGAAGACTATGAACAAGAGATTGAGTCGCATGGAGATCGATGCCTTCTTCTTCTCCATAGTGAAGAGCTCCAAGCCTTCCCGCATTGTGGTTGCATTCATGGTTCTCTTTTATATTGTGTTTTATATTGTTAAAAAAAATGGCAAATGATGGAAGTAATGTTTCTTTCATGGCTTTTTCTAGATTGCCACAAAAAAAAGCGGCAGATCTTGGAAATCCACGTCAACCTGGGTCGCTGCAACCCATGTTTCTTGTAGTGAAAAGTGGGCATGAAAGAGTATTTGTCATGTTACTTAAACAAGGATTTTTTAATAGCGGTTGAAAGCAAATGGTAAAAGAATATTTTCATACAACAAAGTAATTGGCTTCAATATAAAATAGTGCAGTAATATAACTTGTAATTAAAACAACCAAAATTTGAATACACAATTTGAAAAAAAAAACATAAAATGACAATTTATATGCACTTGAACTAGAATTGCCATCAATGCCAGTGCTAAATGTATGAGGCATGAGACTAATAGGAGCTAACTGCAATTGATGAGTTTGCATTTTTTTGAAAACACTATAGAAACCCTTCATTGTCAAATAATTGTAAAAATCTCCCTCTTGATATAAACAAACAAGCTATTGTTCATCCACTCATCTCCCTTGTGGAAACGTTGTGAAACAAATAAAACTTTGCACCTTAATTTCTCTTAGCCCATAAAATAACTTTAGCGGTGTTTATTTTTAAAAAAACCACAAACTAAAATATATTGCTAGAGTTTCTATAAAGCGCAGCGAAAAAAGTGTAGTAAAAACCATATTTTGGTGTAGTGCACACAAAAATATCACTTCTACATTACTGTTTATCTCCACATCAACATTCACTAACCAAACATGGACCCGTGATTTCTCTTCAAAAATTGTAAAGTCATCTCCCAATAATTACAAACATTTAAATGACACAGAGTGATATACAACAACACAACACCAAGTAAGGGAAATTAACCCCACCATAAAAATCTTTAAAATATTTTTTGTGATGGTAATATCTACATATTCTTTTTTAATTAAAGCCTTATTTTGATATTTTTTTTTTTATAGACCGAAAGTGCTTTGCTAAGGACTTCTTGGTCAATCTTAGTTGTTTGGGTTAGCTTTGTTTTAGAAGAAGCTAAAAAAGATGAAATTCTTAGACAAACTGGTGAGAAAAGCATTTGAGAAAATGATTTATAAGGAGTCTTTTTTTTTTCTTTGGATGAAAATGGCCCTCAAAAATTTGATAAATTACTCTTTTAATGCGAATGATACATATTTAGCCAATACTAGTTTTCTCTTCAGAAAAAGAGTTGACATCATTCAACCATCGTTCTTTCCTGGTTGTGTTGGAGATATTAAAGTTAATAAAAAGAAAAAAATGAGGAGAAAGTTTTCATTCATTCAATAGTGTTGAAGATCAGATGAAGAGAAGGTTACATTCACTCAATGTTGCTGAAGATTAGAAGATCAAATTCAGAAGTTTTTCATTACAGACCAATTCATGTCAGAAGCACATGTTTTGCAACTTATGCCAACTCAACTTTTCTGTTCTAATTACTGCCAAGTCAGCATTTTCTATTATAACTAATGCCAAGTCGGCAATTAGTTATAACAGCCTCTTTTACAGCTTTTGTTCTCCTCTAAGCCTTGTTCTACCAAGCTTGTTCCATTTATCTTCTCTTTTCCCTGATTCTTGTTTGCAGATCAAGCTTCAATGTCTAGATTTTGCTCATTTACTGATGCTAATTCAAGCCAAATGAGTGTTCTGCTTCTCAAATTCAGCTGAAAATCAATTGGAATTGAGGGAATTTCTTCAAATCCTTGGTGATTTTCTTAACATGGTATCAGAGATCTGAGGTTTGGGTTCTTAAGATCAGAGCTATTTTTTTTTTTTTGAGATATGATTGGAGATTTTTGTTTGTGTTTCTTCAAATTCCTAAGTTATTTCCATACTGTGTTTGATTGGAGTTTGAGTTGAGGTTGGGTTGTGTTTTTCCTAAATTGGAGTTTTATTTTTTTCTTGAATTCTTGAAGAATTTTGTTGCTATTTCTTTAAGATTCAAGATCACTGGTGGTTTTCTAGTTTGAATTCATGTCTGAGACTTTCTTGAACTATGAGGAACACCTATGGATGCTTCGAATGCTTTGTTCTTGAGCAAATCTGATAACCCAGGGATGATGCTTGTTTCCAAACATTTCAGTGGCATGGGATATGGCTCTTGGAAAAGAGCAATGGAGATTGCTCTCACAACTAAAAATAAGTTAAATTTTGTAAATGGTACTTGTAAGAAGCCAGAACCAGATTCTCTTAAGTTACAAGGTTGGGAAGATGCAACAACATGGTTATCTCTTGGTTATTGAATGGACTTTCTTCAAAAATTTTTGAGAATGTTGTTTACCTGAAGACAGCTTGTGATATTTGGCAAGAACTAAGGGGAGGTTTGGTTAGTAAAATGGTCCATTATCATATCAATTGTAGAAAGAATTGAGCCTAGTCTCGCAAGGTCTAGTCTAATTACTACTTATTTCACTAGAATCAAGAAACTATGGGATGAGATTCAGTGTTTGTCAAAGGTCTACCCATGTAATTATGGCTCATTACTTGATCAACAGAAGCAAGATGAAACCCAAATGCTATTACAACTATTAATGGGTTTAAATGAAAGTTACAATGCAGTAAGGAGCAATATTTTGATGATGAAGCCACTACCCTCAATTAGAGAGGCTTATTCTCTGTTAATATAGGAAGAAAAACAAAGGAGATATCTTCAGGTGTTTAGTTTTCCTCTGAAGTAATTTCTGTAAATGCAAGGTTGTTAGGAAATTCAACAAATTATGCTACTAAGAACATTCTCAGTTAACTCATAGAAATAAATTGTATTACAAAAAGATGTTGTGTGACTACTGCAAGAAGACTGGGCATACAAAGGACAAATGTTTTAAGCTGTATGGTTTTCCAAATTCTCGCAAGAATAATAGAGATAATGGGAAGAGAATAGCAGCTCCTGTCCAAGGGAATAATCCTGAGATTTCCCATATACTTGAATTTAATACTGCACAATTTAACAAATTAATGGACATGCTGAATGATACTCCTAAAAATTTAGTTCAACATCTAGATGCAAACACAGATGGCTTCTTTTGGAAATGGAAATGGAAATGCAAATGTAGTATCTACTCCTTTAGTCACTATGGAAGGTATATCTACTGACCTTTTCACACATTAAATTAGCTCATATGTTCTTAATAGTAGTAAGCAATTCCCTATACAAAACACCTGGATCATAGATACTGGTGCTTCAGATCATATGTGGCATGATATAACTCATTTTGACACTCTACATGCCTTACCCAAATCTTTTCAAATTACTCTTCCCACAAGATTTGAAATCATTGTTTCTTATATTGGCACAATTAACCTTGCAGGCAATTTGAGTATTTCTCAAGTTTTATTTGTTCCTAAATTCCATTTCAACCTTTTATCTGTAACCAAATTAATTCAACAGCTATGCTATAGAGTTATTTTTACCTCTGATTTCTGATTTCTACAGGGCCCTTCATTGAAGAGGCCACTGGTTCTTAGTAAAGTATATAAAGGAGTGTAAATTCTTCATTCTCAGACTAAAGGAGTAGCTACAACAATAGATTCTATTCTAAATTCCATATTTGTTGTTCCACAAAAATGTGCATAATTTTCTTGTTCCTTGTTTCCAAATAATTTCATTACTTCTTGTAAAAGTATGGATTTTGAACTCTGGAATTCCAGATTAGGACATCTTCCTTTGCACAAAATAAAATTTGTTGTCTTTGCTAACTTCTAATTTGAAATCTAATTCTTTAGTCACTTGCAATGTTTGCCCCCAAGCCAAGCAGCACAGTTTGCCTTTTCCTCATAGTCACATTCGCACTTCTTCAATTTTTGAGTTAATTCATGTAGATACTTCGGGTCCTTATAATATAGAAACTCATTAAGGTTTTAGATTTTTCCTTACTATTGTAGATGATCATGGTAGAGCCACTTGCACTTTCCTTTTAAATACTAAAAGAGATGCTTCCACTACTTAAAAAAATTTCATTCGAATGATGGATACTCAGTTCCAAGTGAAAATCAGAAAAATCAGAATTAACGATGCTTTTGAATTAGGAAGTTCAGAATATTTAAAAATTTTCTTTGCAGAGAAAGGTATCATTCACCAAACTTCTTGTAGTTATACTCCACAACAAAATGGAGTGGTAAAGAGAAAACATAAACATATATTAGTAACATCCCGTGCTTTTTTTTTTTAATCCAAACTACCTATCAAATACTCGGGTGAATGTATCCTTACTTCAACATATTTGATTAACAAGTTTCCAAGTAAACTTTTAAAGAATAAGACTTATTTTGAGATATTATTTGGAGTTCAACCAGATTATTCCTACCTTTAGAGTTTTTGGTTGCTTATGCTTTGTGACAAACAATGAAAAATTCAAAGATAAGTTTCATTCAAGAGCAAAACCTGGTGTTTTTTTCAGTGGATATCCTTTTGGCAAAAATGGTTATAAAGTACTTGTTCTTGATACACAAGAAATTATTATTTCTAGGAATATAGTTTTTCCTGAAAGTGTTTTTCCTTTCAATCTAGTAACTTTTCTTTCTCACCAGTTTCATTGCCAGACAATGTCCCCTAACACAACTTCACAAAATTTTCCCAATTCCAATGTTTATTCCAGCACAGATCAAAATTCCAATTCTTATTCCTTACCAACTACTATGTCCAATTCTCCATCAAATTCTCAACCCAATATGACAAATCAAAATTCTTTAACAAATTCTATCCCTTTCAGAAAGTCTACTAGATCTCACAATGCTCTAGTCTATTTGAATGATTATATCTGTAATACAGCACAATTTATAACCCACAGAATTCTTTACCTTGTGCTATTAATTGTGATCATACCATTACCAATTCTTGTGTTACTCCCAAACATATCTTTTTCTATTCTCTTTCACATCATAATCCAAACAAGCTTGCTCTATTATCTACTACAATTGAGCCTCAAACTTATGAAGAGGCAATATATCAACCTTCTTGGAAAGAAGCAATGCAGCAAGAATTCAAAGCTCTTCAAGATAATAATACATGGGATTTAGTACCATTACCTAAAGGAAAACACCCATCAGCTGTAAGTGGATCTACAAAATTAAGTATAAATCTGATGGAAGTGTGAAGAGATTCAAAGCAAGACTAGTGGTTAGAGGTTTTACTCAAAAATATGGTGTTGATTATACTGAGACCTTTTAACCTGTAGTTAAAATGACCATAGTGAGGAGAAACATTGGCAACTCTTCCAATTGGATGTAAACAATGCTTTCTTGCATGGTGATTTGCATGAAGAAGTATACATGAAAAGGCCACCAGGACTTAACATCAAAGCTTAGAATTTGGTTTGAAAATTGAAGAAGTCATTATATGGTCTTAAACAAGCTTCGAGGTAATGGCATTATAAGTTTTCTGAATCACTAAAGGATAGAGGATACCAGAATTCTAAGAATTACTATTCTTTTTTCCAAAAAAAGACCAATGCGAAAAATGTTTTCCTTGTTGTGTATGTAGATGACATTTAGATGGCTAGGGATGACTTAGATGAAATGTAGAAGTTGAAAGAATGTCTTGATAAAAAATTCAAGATCAAAGATCTAGGCCTTTTGCATTATTTTCTGGGAATTGAAGCAGTACATCATGAAGAAGGTTTCATTTTGACTCAAAAGAAATTCACACTCGATTTACTCAAAGAGTTCAATTATGAGAATTGCTTACCAGCTTCAAGCCCTCTAGTACCAAGATTGAAGTTAGCTCCTATTATGGATGAACCATTTGCTGAGCCTTTAGTTTATAGAAAGTTAATTGGGAAATTCAATTATCTTAACAATACCATACTTGATTTAGGTTTTTCAATGCAACATCTCAGTCAGTATATGGCAAATCCTTGCACAGCTCATCGCAATGCAACAATGCATGTTCTTAAGTATTTGAAGACTAATCCAAGTCAGGGTATTTACATGAATTCTACTTCTTCCTTTCAATTACAAGCTTTTTGTGATTCAGACTGGGCTTCATGTCCACAAACCAGAAAGTCAGTTAGTGGATTTTATGTTATCATGGGACAATCTCTGACATACCCCTTGCGTGTGACCTGCAAGTGCACGGGTGTGTCGAAGTAATAAATCCTAGGTGAGCGGGTATCGTATCCATAGGGAATAAGGATGAAAAATACCAAGATTGCTATCTAACTAAGTGAAGATGAAATAATAGTGATATGGGTAAAAATCAATATAAACAAACTAAATAATATAAGAAAGAGAGGCACAAATGAAATGAGAGGGTAGGCAATCGATAAAAGTGGGGTACTCGGATATTGTTCCTCCTAGGATTACTGCTTCAAGTACAAAACCAACTATTATGCCTCCTAACTAATGCTTAATGAGTCGTGGGCATCCTTGAATACACGGTCCCAAACCTAAGGTCAACCGTGATTAACTCTACGCTATGCCCCGGTGGAGAAATCAACCAATCTCAACACCTCACACTGTGTAAAGTTACAAGAAGCCTTGGGGATTCCAAGTGATAAAACATATTCCAATGTGTAGATCTAACCCTTTGGTCCAGACGAAAGACCCCTAGTCATAATTAAGCCCCAGTTGCTAAAGTCACTTTAACGCTTTACTCTATTACTTGCGCGACTAAGCCCCAGCGGAGTTCATCCCTTAACCCTTTACTCTATTGTGACCGCAAAGAACTCTTAGAATGTGGAGGTAGGATAAATCACATCGGAGAGGAAAAGGGACGCTCTGCTACCTCTCGACTCACCCTTTCGACCCTCTCCAATCTTGCTTTATCTAACCCTCATGGTGTGTCACTCACTCACAAGGATTACCAATATAAACTCTCAATCCTAGTGTCACTCTAAGGGAGAAATCATTCAACAAGCATTCAAGATAAGAACTCAATTAAAGAAATCAATTAAGAAAAACATAATAAAAGGTTAATGAAACAAATGCATTTTAGGGTTCACAAATCCAAGTACCCACTAGGGATTTAGCTCTCCACAAAGCAAGTTACAATCAATGATGAAATCGAAAGTAAGAACAAGCAATCCTTAAGTAAAACACCCTCGGTATTTGTGTTGATGGTCTTATGGAGTAGCCTCATCCTCTCCAAAGGTCCCCTTGTGAAGCCTAGGACACACCTCGCTGGATCGGTGCCAACAAAAGCTCCCCTAATAACTATCTTCCAAGAGAAATGCGGTGTCAAAGCTATAGAACCACTCCAAAAGCCTTGCCAAAGCCCCTCTAAACCCTAGCCACAAGGCTCTCAAAAGATGGAGAAAAGATAGAAAGAAAGATGCTGAAATCAGGGTTGTTCACGGCTTTAAATAGGCTGGAATCAGGAATCCACACGGGCGTGTGGAATTTCCACATGGCCGTGTGAATCTGTATGAATCTGAATTTCGGCGGTCTGTGAATAGTAATTGCTATAATAAATTAAACAGTACTTACTACAGTATTTCACCAAAAACACTCCCCAATCCACATGTTTCATCGAGGTAATACAAACAGGTACATGTCTATGTCGTAGATCGCATCGCTTCTTCAAGTAAAAGCACATTTGACGAGAATCTTGCTAACTTTGTACAAGTCGGAACACATGAGTGTGACTGTCTTTGTGCCACTTCAATTTACATAATCCATTGATCACAATGGAGGTTGGCATATACTCATATGTCTTCGAGCACAACTTGTGTCTTCTCATGTGTTCACTTCAAAATTCCATCAACATAATGTATTCGCAATCTACTTTGGCTCCTTTCTTCCCTATTTGGCTCCACAACCCTATATGCACAAAAGACCACAAAAACACAAGTATTAGCAATAAAACCTGATAAAAGTAATGCTCATCGTAAGAAAAGAATACTTCATTTTTTTATAGCACACAAGCACTTATCAATCTCCAATATCATGGAAATCTAAAAAGCAAACTATAGTGGCTTTATCATCTGCAGAAGTTGAATATAGGTCCATGCACGAAATATGCGCAGAAATTTCATGGCTTACTAGATTACTAAGTGAGCTTACAGTAGATTCAATTACTCCAATTTCATTGAAATGTGATAATCAAGCAACTATTCATATAGCAAAGAACCCAATTTTTCATGAACGCACCAAACATATTTACTAAGTCCTTATTTGGACCTCCACATCAAAGACTGTTTTCCAAGTTGAGAGTGTTAATTACTTACACTTTTCCACTTGAAAGGAGGGGGGTTGGGATGTTAAAGTTAATAAAAAGAAAAAATAAGGAGAAGGTTTTCATTCATTCATTAGTGTTTAAGATCAGATGAAAAGAAGGCTACATTCACTCATTGCTACTAAAGATTGCTACTAAAGATTAGAAGATGAAGTTTAGAAGTTTTTCATTATAGACTAAGTCACATGAGAAGCACATGTTTTACAACTTATGCCAACTCAGCTTTTCTGTTATAACTAATGCGAAGTCAGCCTTTTCTTTTTTATCAATGAAATCAATCTTTCTCCTCTAAGCCTTGCTCTCTCAAACTTGTTCCATTTCTTTTCTCCTTTCCCTAATTCTTGTTTGTAGATCAAGCTTCAATCTCTAGAATTTGCTTATTTACTAATGTTGATTTAAGGCAAAGGAGTGTTTTTCTTCTTAGATTCAGCTGGAAATTAATTGGGATTGAGTGAATTTATTCAAATTCTTGGTGATTTTCTTAATATATAGCCTCTCCATCATCTAAGAGACTCCATATATAGCCTCTCCATCATCCTTGAAATTGTCAATGGCCTTATCATTTGAAAGGCTTTCAAATTATACATGAGCATTCATTATTTTTTAATTAAATATTAGGTTTTTATTAATTGTTTTGTTTGATTATTGTTTTGAAGAAAAGTATGAATTAGAGAGTTTAATATATATATATATATATGTATGTATGTATGTATACATTGTTTGCTTCTAATCAATCAAGGGGATTCATGTTTTCTTTGAATTTTAAGGGAGCTTATTAACATGAAAACATCAAATTTGTTTCTTTGAATCAATTTTTTCAATTTTGATCACCAGTAAATTTGATTAACTTATCGTTGTGAAAAAAAAACTTAATGAACGTAATAGATATAATTGGATTAGAGAATCTAGTATTGTTGTTTGTATCATATTGTTAGAGTCTAGATAGATCTCAAAGAATGAGTTAGAGTTTTATTATAAATAAAAAGAATGATATGATTACATTATAAGGTAAATTAGTGTGGTATTAGTTAGGCTAATTTTAATCAAAGATTATATTTATTTTTCATGTATATCATTACCAATGGGTACTAATTTACAAGATGTTGCTTACTTATCACCTTCAAGTTACACGTGAGTGAGTGCTAGAGTGGCTAATTTGAATGAAGGATTATATCAATTTTTGATGTAGATAATAATCATTAGGGATTAATCCTTAACTAAGTAGTTTATGATCACACTTATAATCAAATTAGATTTATTAATAATTTTAAAATTTTATCCTACAATCTTGAAGTGACAGTGTGATGTATTTAGAATTTAGTGACTCCATGGCATGAAATTATAGGATCTTTTAGCATGCAATTTTAAGAATTTATCATTTAATTATATGAAATTATAGGTCAATACCCACAAAACTCACAACTAAAAAAGTTGTAAAAGGAACAGGTATAGAAGATAAAATTGTGTTTGAATTTGAAAATGTATCATGGTATTCTTAAAGATGTGTGTTAAGGAGGTTTGTGCTTATAATGGGTCATACTTACATTTCATGATGGAAAAATTTATTGACAAAATTTAATGAAAGATACACCGTTTATAACTAACAATACACAAAAAAAAAGTTTTAGAGGTGGTTTTTTAATGCTATAGAGTAACTTTTATCTATAGAAGCGGTTTCTAACAATTAATTTTGTGGAGTTTATAAGTGTCTCCATAAAAGATATCTTTAAATATTACTCATATCTTTAGAGGCGGTTATAACCACCTCTATAAAGATTAATATTGTTTAAATACGGTATGACCGCCTCAAATGTATAAATACTATACTCGTACCTTTAGAGACAGTTATAACCACCTCTAATGTTTAAATAGTACTTATATCTTTAGAAGCAGTTATAACCGTCTCAAAAGTTAAAATGATATAAATACTACATATCTTTAGAGGCCTATAAAATTAATAATATTTAACCACCTCAATAATTCCTCATTTAATTATAACAGCCTCACAAAACCTATGACAATCATATAAGCTGCAAATAAATCTTGAAAAATAATCATAAATATTATTATAAATTCATTTTCATTGACTGATTGGAAAATCATGATCATCAAGGACAATATATTTTATAAGTACATCATAAGAGGAACTTAGCACCTCTTATATATCTTTATTACAATTGTTTATATGTACAATTCTTTAGTACAAAAAAAGAAAAATAATACCATCATCTTGTAGCTCCGTAATCTTCAAACCTCTTAATCTTGAATCATGAGTAATCCTACATAAATAAAGAAACAAAATAAAATAAAAGCTATAATTGTAATTTAAGTCAAACAAAAAACTATTACATGTTGAAACACAAAATTCTTAACAAACAAAATCATAACCTTGAAACATGAAATTCTTAACCTGCACAGTCATAACCTTGAAATGGCATGTCTTCTGATGACTTTTAAATCATAACAAAATTTAAGTTACAACGTTTGGTCAATCAATGAAATTTGTAGATTACACTAATTCATATATACAACAAGATGTATAAAAACAGACCCTTCTTTCTTAATCTAATCATCAAAATATTATAATTAATAAAACTTAAATATCATATATGCCAAACAGTAGCAGAAGCAATATATAATGTATGCCAGATTAGGCATCTAATTAAGGGATGGAATATCAACATATCACACTTCAATATTAAATGAAAGAAATAAGAAATAAGCTGAATATAACTTCAATGGCTATTAAAAAGGTATCCGATTAAGAATATAAAAAGGTTTTCCCAAAGTTTGATAAGGAATACTTCATCAAGATGATAGAAATTGTATTCATGAACTCATAACAATTCTTCTTTAATCAAATTGCGATAGAAGAAATCCTACAAGACATACCCAGATTCAGTTCAACGCTAAAATATTATGTTTTCTAAACAATGATAATATATACATTTAAAAGATAAATTAATATATATATACAAACACATTGTAAAATGTGATACTTAAATTGATTTTAGAACTAATCACAATGTAGGCAACATCGATTCATTATTCTATTGAGTTAATGATCAAAAATAAGATGATTGATAAGTGCTTGTGCGACATGAATGAGAAGCGTTCATTCCTTATGTTGAGCATTACTTTTCTCAGGTTTTGACACTAATATGTGTGTTTTTATGTTACTTTCGTGCAGGTACGGTTGTGAGGCCAAGTATGAAGGAAAGAAGCCAATGTGAATTACAATGCACCGATGTTGGAGAAAATCTTGCTAAGGTTCAAACGCGAAGACATAGGTCGATGTGAGATGCTAGAGTGTGTGCCAACCTCCTCGTATTCGAGTTTGGCACAAATTTGGAGAAGAGCTCCACCAACGTACCTATCATTGAAGAAGCAAGTGATCCATGACGTGAACGTGTGCCCGTTTGCGTTACTCCAATGAAAGTATGGATTCGGGAAGCTATTCAGGCCGGATACTAGAGCAGAGCACTGTAGCAACACGGTAGCAAGTACTATAACAGCACTGTTCACAGCCGGCCGAGAAAACAGGAGTTCAGAGAATCCACACGGGCATGTGGAAATTATCCACGCCCGTGTGGAAATTCCGCACGGGCGCGTGAAGCATCCACGCCCGTGTAGTCGCCCGATTCCAGCCTTATTTAAAGCCGAATCAGCCCCGATTTTAGTATTCTTTTCTCCATCTTTTCCCCAACTTCAGAGAGGGCTTCAGCTAGGGTTTTGAGGGGTATTGGCCAAGGTTTTGGAGAGGTTCTACGGCTCCGACATCGTCATTCCTGAGGAAGAGGTTGGTAGGGAAGCTTCCGTAGAGGCGTATCCTATACCGGACGAGGGAATCCTTGGACGACGAGTAGAGGACTTTCCACAAGACCATCGACACGACTATCGAGGGGGTTTCTTTATGGATTCATTGCTTTTACATTCTATTTCTTTGATTGTACTTAGCTCCATGGAAAGCTAAACTCCTAGTGGGTACTCGGGTATTTGTGAACCCTAGGATATATTCATTTCTTTGAATCTCTTTATTATGCTTTCAATAAATTGACGTTTATTGTGAGTTCCAACCTTGAATGCTTGATTGTATGAACATTTCCGCTAGAGTGACACTAGGGTTGAGAGTTCTTATTGGTAACCTTGTGAGTGAGTGACACACCATAAGCGCTAGACAAAGCTAGGTTGGATAGGGTTGAGAGGGTGAGTCGAGAGGTACATGAGCATCCCTTTTCCCCTCCGACGTGATAGATTCTACCTCCGTTCCTTGAGTTCTTTGCGGTCATAATAGAGTGAATGGTCTAAGGGATGAACTTCCGCTGGGGCTTAGTTGCGCGTGCAACGGAGTGAAGCGTTGAGGTGATCTTAGTATCTAGGGCTCAATTGTGGTTAGGGACCTTCCACCTGGACCAAAGGGTAAGGTCTATAATTAGGAAGAGATTTATCACTTGAAATCCCTAGAGCTCATTGCAACTCTATACGAGTGCGATGTGTTGAGATTGTTCGATTTTTCCTCCGGGACATGTATAGAGTTAGGCATAGTTGACCTTAGATTTGGGATTATGTAATTAAGGATTTCCACGACTCACCATTGCATTGATTTGTAAGCATAATAGAGGGTTCTTGCACTTGAAACAATTATGCTAGGCGGAGCATTATCCGGGTACCCCATCTTTATCGATTGCCTTATCCCCTTCTTTACTTTTGCTCTCTTATTTGTTGCTTTTATTGTTGAGAATTGAATCATTGTCACGCTCATCATCATTGATCTTTCACATAGCTAAGAATCGAATTATGTATTTTTATTCCCTACTCCCTGTGGATTCGATACCCGCTCACCCGGGATTATTACTTCGACAAACCCGTGCACTTGTGGGATATACGCAAGGGGACCTTGTCAAGTTTTTGGTGCCGTTGCCGGGGATTAGGCATTTAGAGATACTTTGCACTTTGTTTTCTTAGCTATTTCACCATATATTCTATTTAATATCTTCTTATTCTATCATCGTTCTGATTTCTTTTTCTTTCCTTTTGGTTGCAGCTACAGGTTATGACCCGAGGAAATCCCTTAATATTGATTGAAGGGGATCCCGAGCTTGAACGTACACTTAGAAAAAAAGGGAAAGAGCCTGTGGAAGAACAGTCTAATCCATCTGATTTGGAAGCAGAAGAATCTGAAAACATAGCAGAACAGAATGAGCAACAGCGAACATTATCCGATTATGCCAGACCTTCAGTGTTGGGGACATAATCGAGTATTGTGCGTCCCCCGATTACAGCTCAGAACTTTGAGTTGAAGATGGCATTCATCCACATGTTGCAGCAGTCCACACAATTCAATGGTTTGGCCGATGAGGATCCAAACAGTCACATAGAGAGCTTTCTCGAGGTGTGTGATATGCTGAAGATAAATGGGGTGACGGATGATGCCATCAAATTGAGAGCCTTCTCATTTTCCCTAAAGGGGAGAGCTGAGCGATGGCTACACTCGTTACCTAGAGCGTCAATTACCACGTGGGAGGAGATGGTGGAAGCTTTCTAACCCGCTATTTTTCCTCCCGGAAAAATCAAGAAAGCTTAGGAATGAGATCTCATCCTTTTGTTCGAGTTGGAATTGGAGTCTCTATTCGAGACATGGGAAAGGTTCAAGGAGCTCCTGAGGAAGTGCCCGCAACACGGATTCCCGGAGTGGATGATTGTTCAAACCTTTTACAATGGTTTGAACCCGAGAACAAGGCAACTCTTGGATGCGGCACCCAGGATGCACCTTAGGTAGCAAGACCCCCGATGAGGCCCGTCAGTTGATTGAAGAAATGGGGTTAAACAGCTACCAATGGAATGCTACGGAGAAGAAAAAGATGGCCGGTTTCCATGAGATAGATGCGGTAACTTCATTGGCGGCCCAAGTGAAAAATTTGAGTAAGAAGTTAGATCTTCTAACTTCAAATAGAGTGACGGCCGTAACTAATTGCACCGGGTGTGGTGGAGGACATGCTCCCTCCGATTGCCCGATCTCTATTGGTGATGTTTCTTCAGTGGAGAATGTTGATTTTGTAGGTAATGGCATGAGACCTCAAGGAAACCCATATAGCAATACCTACAATCCGGGTTGGAAGAATCATCCCAATTTCTCATGGAGTAATCAAGGTCCACAAAAGGCCATGGGGCCACCGGGTTTCCAACAACAACAAGCCCCTCAGGTGAAAAACAGAGTCTCAGGTTTGGAAACCCGAATGACTGACCTAGAGAAGCAATTGGATAGATTTGTGCAATCTGCAAATACTAGGTTTGAATCAGTCGAGGCTACACTTCACAACCACACTGTCTCTTTGCATAACCTTGAAAATCAGGTGGGTCAAATTGCAAAGTCTCTCTCTGAAAGGCCACATGGAAGCCTACCAAGCAATATAGAGACCAATCCTAGAGAGCACGTGAAGGCGATCACTTTGAGAAGTGGTCGTGAGGTTGAAGGTAGGTTTCCGAGTGAGATGCCAAAAGAACACGCACCCGAGGTTATAGAGGTGGAAGAGGGGACGAGCAAAGAGAAAGAGGTGGTACCCCCACCTTTCAAGCCAAGAATCCCTTATCCCTCTAGATTGAAAAATGACCAAGAGGATGAACAGTACAAGAAGTTTCTGAGTTTGTTCGAGCAACTCCACAGTAATATTCCTTTTGTTGAGGTATTGACCCAAATGCCTAAGTATGCGAAGTTCTTGAAAGACTTGTTGACTAACAAGAGGAAGTTGGAGGAGAGTGCTTCAGTGATTTTAGATGCTTCATGCTCGGCGGTATTGCAAAAGAACATGCCGAACAAGAAGAAAGACCTGGGAAGCTTCATCATTCCGTGTAATATTGGCAATCTTGGTGAGGAAATGACATTGGTGGACTCAGGGGCTAGTATCAACGTCATGCCATAGACCTTCTTTCAAAAGCTAGGCTTGGGCGAGCCTAAGCCTACTCAGATGACTTTGCAACTAGCGGACCGAACAGTGCGACATCCGAGAGGCATCATTGAAGACGTGCTTGTCAAGGTGGACAAGTATATTTTTCCGGCTGACTTTGTAGTGCTAGATGTTGATGAGGATGCGGATGTACCCTTGATACTTGGGAGACCGTTCTTGCGGACTTCCAAAGCATTGATTGTCATGGACGGCGGAGAGCTCACCTTGAGAGTTGGAGATGACAAGCTCACATACCGCCTTGCTGAGGCCATTCGGCATTCTCTCGATTTCGATGATACTTTATATTTTCTAGACACTACTGATGAGATTGTTGATGAATACATACAGGAGATTTTCAATCCGGATCTGTATAAAGGTTTGTTCAACCAAGAGGAGAGACATGAAGATTTAATGATGCTTGGATCGACGAAAGAAGTACCATCTATCCCGGGGATCTTGAAGAAGGTGCTTCAGAAAATGAAGAGGGCTAGGAGACGCCACTGGAAACACTCCAAGGCTGTTGGAGACGTACGTGAACCGGAAGAAGTTGGACGTATCATTGTTAGGTGGGCCGAAGCCCGATAATACACCCTCTACTCTCAAGAGACTTTGCGCATCATGCTTTCAAGCCATGGGTAAGAGGGCAACTTTCATTCATGAACCCCCGTAAGGTAAGACAAGGTACGTCGAGCTTAGTGACGTTAAACAAGCGCTTCTTGGGAGGCAACCCAAGTGTTTACTATTTTCTTAGCTTTAGTTTAGTTTGTTTGCATGAATAATTTGTTAAGTGTTGGTGTCTTAATTTCTTAGATGCTTGTGCTGAGATTTCCTTGTGAACTTTGAATTTTAATCGTGTGTTTTCATGTGGAATTGGCGAAACTTGGTCGTTTGAGCTCTATTTCATGTTTTTCACTAGTAAAAAAATTGCATAATAGAGCAGGCTCTGAGTGTGTAAACATGTTCAGAAATTTTCTGCAGAGCCTGCAGATTTTTCTACGTCATCCAGAGAAAACACATGGGCGTGTGAAATTTCCACACGCCCGTGGATTTGCACTGCGAGCTCATCCAGAGAAGGCACATGGGTGTGCGGCTGCCCCTGTGAATGACTATGCGATTGTCACACGCCCGTGGGTAATTTCCGCACGGACGTGTGAATTCCTGCAGGGTTTGGCGAATTTTCCCTACAGCACACAGGTGCATGGACTTGCCCCTGTGGGCGACTTTGTGAACCATGCACGGGCGTGGGTAATTTCCACACGCCCGTGCGAAACTTTGTAGAGGAGTTCTCTCCATCCCGAGAAAACACAGGAGCGTGCGGCTGTCCCTGTGAGTTGGGCATGTGAATGTCCACGCCCTTGTGGAATTTCCGCACGGGCTTGTATAACACTTGGTATTTTTCTCGGATGTCCAGAGAAGCCACAAGGGCGTGCGGCTTCCCCTGTGGGTCGGACGCATGGGCGTGGGTATTTTCCACATGCCCATGTGATAGCAGTCAGAGTCGAAGGAGTGTTTTCCCGAGAGCGCACAGGCGCATGCGTGCGCCCCTGTGGCTCTTTTGTAATGAAGCGCATGGGCGTGGGTAATTACCGCACGCCCGTGTGGATGCACAGAATTCCAAGAGACGCGATCTTTTCCTTAAAAACCTTGTGATCCGCCTCATTCTTCATCTTTAGTCGCCTGAAAACTACTTCTGATCATCTTTTCGACCGCAGCGTCGTCGTTTTGGAGGATTTTGCTTCACATATCGTATCGATTTTCAAAGTTTTCACATTTATTTCTTCGGTAACCTTTTTATCCTCTTTTCTTCGCCAACTCTTTTTTTTCACAGATTAAATATCTTTAATTGTGAATTTTTAGTTTTACAATGCATGGTGTAAGTTTAGAAAGCATCTGGACGTGGTTCTAAGTTGAATTTTTTAGAGTTGTTGTGCACCCGCGCGGGACTTTCACGCCCTGCAGATCCACACGGGCATGGGTAATTTCCACAAGCCCGTGTGGAATTCTGAAGTATACTGCTTTTGATCTTCTTTGATCGTTTTCTTCTTTTGTACGACAGATATGGCACCTCGCGTGAAGAAGAACAAAGTAAAGCATTTCAGAGTCACCCCACCCGAGCCACTACACATGGATTTCTCAAATCTCAAGCATCAGACTCGATTTGAGAGACTTTCAGCACTCGGTTTTGGTCAGAGTTGTTTCGCGGATTTGCAAGTGTTGAGAGATATTCAGCGGGGTGACGAGCTGGCTAATGAAATTGATGAGATGCTAGCAGTAGGAAGCTGGAGGAGGCTACTGACGATCAGTGAGCCAGCCTACCGCGTATTGACGCTCGAGGTTTTAGCGTCTTTTGAGTTTCGGTTGATGCATGGGAGATTTGACACTATGGATGCTATACAGTTTTGGGCATTTGGACATCCGTTTTCCGTGAGTGTTATTGAGTTTTCGATTCGGACGGGACTGTACGATATCGCTTATACAAGTGCATCGGAGTATGGACAATTACCAGCGGATTTTCCAGTATCAGTGACTCCACATCATGCGTATAGGATTCTGTGTGGACATGGGGAGTATGAACCGGGATGGTCGAAGGCTACTAGCCTATCCCGGTCGAGCTATAGGTATTTACACGTAGTTATCAGCAGGTCTGTGTCAGGTCGAGCCGATAACACATCTGCTCTGACCAAGCAGGATCTTCTCTTTTTATACTCCATGGCCCGCAATGTGCCGATTCACTTAGGGTGCATATTAGCAGATATTCTGAGGTATCAGGGTCAGTCTGTGAGAGTGGGTTTATTATTTGCTGGCCCCTACATTACCAGGCTCATTTTGGGAATGAGTTTGGGGAATGCTTTACGTGGTGCTGAGAGGATAGTTGCACCTACCCCTCTTGCGTTTGATACAATCAGGATGATGGGGTTGGTACGGAGATGTGGGCCAGGGGTCTATATTCTTGCTACAGCTACCCTAGAGACCGCCAGGAGCGAAGGAGTTACTGCGGAGGGTTCTCCACAGATTCCCAGACCTTCCGCAACACAGGGTCCTCGAGCTTATGACCGTATTGAGAGGCTTGAGAGCGTTGTGAGGGAGATTCAGACCGAGATGGCGGAGCTCTGCGCTACTCTGATCGACTCGAGTATCACGATCTTATGGCCCGGTTTGACTTTCTCCGAGATCTATTGAGATCCGGACCCTCGAGTTCTTCAGGCACCCTCATCCCCTACCCCGGCACGGTGGACCCACCATGTGCGTCTTCACCAGATGCTGCAGCAGCACTGAGCCCGAGGGCGACATCGACATTTGATTTTTTTAGTTATTTTTTTCTTTTATGCATTTTTATTTTTAGACTTTGTTCACTCGGAAAGGATTCTCCTTTCCGAGTTTATTTTTCATTTTGCATCTCGAGTTGTATTCATTGTCTATCTTTTATATATACTCGAGATATTTTGTTTTTATTGAGCTTCACTGAACCCCCTCGTGTATGCGTGCAGATGGTCTTGTCTTCTTGGGAATTGAGACTTAGTCATGGGCACGACCAAGGTGCTAAGGCACTTGGCCGTGTGAGCTTCACAACCCGTCGGAACACTACTCCCATGGAATTAGCTTCATCAAACGCAACACTAGGAGTCAGGGGAGTATTGTTTTGATTGCTTCTCCCGCATTTGCTTTTGAATGATATATATTTTGAGTGAGCTTGAATGTGTACATTTGGGACAATGTACAATTTAAGTGTGGGGGGGAGTTTCATAGTGCACACATCTTTTCTATTGTTCTTGATTGATATATGCTCACATAGCCAATGGTGGTTCACCTTAGTTGCAAGGATTGTATTCTTGAGTTTAAGAGAATTTCTAACATTGAATGTTTTCATGCTCTAGTTCTTGCTTGAATTTCTAGGAATTTTTGCTCGATTTACACTTAGTGCACTACTCACTTTTTAAAATCTTTTAGAAACTCAAGTTCGATGTTAAAGGGACTAGTTATAGTTGTTTCTTGTGTTAACTTCTGAAAAAAAAAATAGTTTTATTGTTTATTTGTACTTGTTGTGTGGAAAGAGCTACCACCTATGAAGTATGAAGCTACTCTCATAAGTCGGATACTAGTTATGCCCTAATGAGAGAAAGAGCTATCTCATAGGATGAGTGAAAGCTACCACTCGGGTAGAAAGAGCTACCACCTCGAAAGTGTGAAAGCCACCTTAGCGGCCGCTTTGGAAAGGCCTACCTTAGAGGATGTGTGAAGCTACTACTATCTTTGAAATTGTTATCACTTTTGTAGATAAATAAGTCCCTTGTACTTAGAACTTTGAGGAGTATACTTTGGGTTGACTTGAGTGAGTTCACACACGTACACGACTTCGGGTTTTGTTTTCTTTTTGATTCAAGTTTTTAGCTAGAGCATTGATTTTTTGTATTTAGTGTTCAAATTTCCCTCACTTGTAGAATGCTCTCTTTGTATATTTTGGTGAACCTAAGGCCAAGCACTTTCAATATTTTCTTCATTGATGCACATAACGTTTTAATTGTTGCTTGAGTACAAGCAAAAGCTTAAGTGTGGGGGAGTTTGATAAGTTCTTGTGCGATATGAATGCGAAGCGTTCATTCCTTATGTTGAGCATTACTTTTCTCAGGTTTTTACACTAATATGTGTGTTTTTATGTTACTTTCGTGCAGGTAGGGTTGTGAGGCCAAGTATGAAAGAAAGAAGCCAATGTGGATTACAATGCACCGATGTTGGAGAAAATCTTGCTAAGGTTCAAACGCGAAGACATAGGTCGATGTAAGATGCTAGAGTGTGTGCCAACCTCCTCGTATTCGAGTTTGGCACATCCATTTTGGAGGGGCACAAAAGGCAGGTCACACTCGAGCATTCCGACTTATGCACATAGAACAAGAGCTCCACCAGCGTACCTATCATTGAAGAAGCAAGTGATCCACGGCGTGAGCGATGTGGCCGTTTGCGTTACTCCGATGAAAGTATGGATTCGGGGAAGCTATTTAGGCGATACTATAGCAGAACTCTCTGTAGCAACACGGTAGCAGATCTGTAGCAACACTTTGTTCACGAGCCGGCCGAGAAAAAGGGAGTTCGAGAGAATCCACATGGGCGTGTGGAAAATTATCCACTCCGTGTGGAAATTCCGCTGTAGGCGTGAAGCATCCACGCCCGTGTAGTCGCCCGATTCCGGCCTTATTTAAAGCCGAATCAGCCCCGATTTTAGTATTCTTTTTCTCCATCTTTTTCCCCAACTTGAGAGGGCTTCGGCTAGGGGTTTTTGAGGGGTATTGGCCAAGGTTTTGGAGAGGTTCTACGGCTCTGACATCGTCATTCCTGAGGAAGAGGTTGGTAGGGAAGCTTCCGTCGAGGCGTATCCTATACTGGGACGAGGGAATCCTTGGACGACAGTAGAGGACTTTTCCACAAGACCATCGACACGACTATCGAGGGGTTTCTTTATGGATTCATTGCTTTTTACATTCTATTTCTTTTGATTGTACTTAGCTCCATGGAGAGCTAAACCCCTAGTAGGGTACTCGGGTATTTGTGAACCCTAGGATGTATTCGTTTCTTTGAATCTCTTTTATTATGCTTTTCAATAAATTGATGTTTTATTGTGAGTTCCAACCTTGAATGCTTGATTGTATGAACATTTCCCCTAAGTGACACTAGGGTTGAGAGTTCTTGTTGGTAACCTTGAGTGAGTGACACACCACGGCGTTAGACAAAAACTAGGTTGGAGAGGGTTGAGAGGGTGAGTCGAGGAGGTGCAGGGGAGCGTCCCCTTTCTCCTCCGACATGATAGATTCTACCTCCGTTCCTCGAGTTCTTTGCGGTCATAATAGAGTGAATGGTCTAAGGGATGAACTTCCACTGGGGGGCTTAGTTAGCGTGCATCGGGTGAAAGCATTGAGGTGATCTTAGTATCTAGGACTCAATTGTGGTTAGGGACCTTCCACCTTGACCAAAGGGTTAGGTCTATAATTAGGAAGAGATTTATCACTTGGAATCTCTAGAGCTCATTGCAACTCTATACGAGTGCGAGGTGTTGAGATTGTTCAATTTCTCCTCCGGGACATGTATAGAGTTAGGCATAGTTGACCTTAGATTTGGGATTATGTAATTAAGGATTTCCACGACTCACCATTGCATTGATTAGGAAGCATAATAAAGGGTTCTTGCACTTGAAACAATTATCCTAGGCGGAGCATTATCCGGGTACCCCATCTTTATCGATTGCCTTATCCCCTTCGTTACTTTTGCTCTCTTATTTGTTGCTTTTATTGTTGAGAATTGAATCATTGTCACACTCATCATCATTGATCTTTCACATAGCTAAGAATTGAATTAAATATTTTTATTCCCTACTCCATGTGGATTCGATACCCGCTCACCCGGGATTATTACTTCGACAAACCCGTGCACTTACGGGATATACGTTATCATTGACCTTGTCAATGACATGAATGACTAAATGCACTTACAAAGAAAATAATACAGCATGAAAAGCATTAAGCACTAGAATTTGAATAACGTCATCATCAACATTTAGTGCCCTTCAACATAATAGCCTGAAACCTTGTCCAAAGTACACATGACTAGAAATCTACTTGACTGCTAATTTAGCAATAAAAAAGTAAAAACACTCCTCACACAACCATGAAATTGTATTGATTGGATCTTCATATGAAATTGTGCATCTAATTTCATGTATTTAATTGTTTAAAGATTTTGATAAAACTTTTCTTCTGAAAATCATATCAACTTGGAGGGATGCCATTCCAAAAGAAGAAAGAGAAGGGCATTAGGAATCATTCAAGAATATAAATCTATATGGGATGATGACTTTATTAATGGCCCATATTAGTCCAACATATATGTGTTGGTTTTTAGTCTGAAAATAAGAACAAGAAATAATCATATTAGAAAAATAAAACAGTACATGTGGCTTTGAAAATGATTCTTGACATGCTATCAAATTAAAACTAACAAGAAGAGCAATCAATTTTGACTCAATTTTCAGTTTAACAAATAAAACAAATGGTGGCCGGTTGGACTAAGAAGAATGAATGTGTGTATATTTATTATGTGATATTTTTAGCGACAAGAAACATGATTGAGAATGAATGAAAAGGATTAAATCATATCTAGAAGAAAGTAATTTTATGTCAATTCAAGTTGTATAAATCTAATTAGTTAATGTTTGGTTATAATTAATTCATCAATATTCGGTTAAGTATTACTAATTAATTAAGATTTGTTAAAAAGGAAGTTATAAGGATATTTCAAATTATACACTCATCATTAATTTGGTCATTATGCATGATGGAAGCATTGGAATTAAAGTTAATAGACCACCTTAAAAAATTATAATTTTAAGAGAATATCTGATTGAAGGAATGGCCCCACAAGTTAGATGATACTATACTTTTATGCCTCTATAGATCATGATATGTTATATATATTTTTTTAATGCCACGTAAGATATGCATAGATTTTAAGATGAAAATATGCCTGTGATATGAGATTGAGATAAGAGATGCATAAATAAAAAGATAATCTTGATATTAATAGGCAACAGAACATACCATTCCTCTTAAGGTTTCATAGAAGGAACTTGTTTAACTTTTCATCAATTCAGATATGATTTTTCAAATGCATATTCCCCATTAACTAAGAAGACTAATAACACCAAATCAAGAACAAATCAGAGGCTTAAAGCACAAGTAGGAAGCCAAAAATTATACTTTTACCATTATCTTCGCTGTAGATTTCCCAAGTTAGCCAAGTAGCATACGCATCCAGTTCAGTTTTGGGGTCATGAATATCTATCAAACAAATAGAAATTTTAGGCTTTCTAATCTTGTTTTAAAAGAAAGACAAAAAACAAGAGAGGCAAAGAAAAGGAATGAAATCCCTACAATAATTCCTGATTTCTTTTCTTGGTATTGATTGCTCCTAAATATAAACAAACCTTCAAGCGATGCCATTCGGACCTTGATATGCTTTTCATGAGAATGTGAAAAATTATAAGTAGTAATTGTATGCTTTGGCATACAAAAAAACTAAATCTTTGACTTGAATCGCCAAAACAAAAACATCAAGTGACAAGTCTAAACACACTCTCACACAGAGAAAAGTATTAAGAAAAAAAAATGAGATTGATCAACACAAGAACAACTCATATAACATGTTGGATGCAGAAAAGTGGTTACATTCAAAATGTCATGCATTATAAAAATATAAATTCTTGATTAAACAAGATTAACAGTCCCCATATTAATTTAACAAATCAAACAAGAATATTTTCAAACTAGTGTATGAATTAATTCGTATGCAATACCTACAAACACATTAACCCACAAACCATTATGGGTTCATTCTACAAATTTCGGCTTTGTATGATTGACAAATCATTTTTGATCATATTTTTAGTGAAATATTAAGATTAAATTCTCAGATTAAAGCAAATGTTCATGTTCTTTATCTTCTGGGAAACAGCTTCCAATACCCTTAGATTGCTGTCTATCATCAAAAACATCATATTTGACTGACAAACATATGTCACCTGGAAAAATAATAGAGTCCATCACAAAATTTAGTATGGTAGAACAGTATTTTGCCTTTTATTAGTTTATCAATGCTTAGTGTTAGTTGATATAAGAACTAAAGAATCAAAGCATTTGATGCACTCTATTTTGGCTAGACTGTTAAGCATTTGACACAATTAAATAGAAAAAAGATGATGCACAAACTAACTCCCCAAATAATTTCTCAAAAGAATGATAAACATTATATTTTTAACATGACCACATCAACTCATTCAGGAAATTAGGTTTGCAAAAATAACATTACTCAAAACAGAAAGGCTCAAAAAAATGGCATGAGTAGAAAAGGGAGAGTAAGTTATGTACCTCTCTAACAATGTTTTCCCATTTGAAATTGGAAGCATCCCAGCCATTAACTCCAGGAAAACAACTCCTAGACTATAAACATCACTCTTTTCTGATAACATATTGGTTTGGAAGTACTCTAGATCAAGGTAACACTACAGATAAAGTCATAACATCAACATGTATTCTAAAATGCTACCCTCTATTATAGCAATTCAAATATATTCTTAATAAAATTCTATCTAGCAATGCCTAAAGATGGATTGTCATTTCCAAACACAATATATGCACACATAAGTATTTTAAAAAACACCAGTAAGACTATAATATCATTGTTACAATTTTCATCCTCTTAAAATAGACATCAAAAGCATGTACTATTACTGTAAAGGGTGTTTACATGAGTGCAAAGTGTCATATTCCAACTATTTTTTAAATGCCATCATAAACACTACATATTTTACTTTTAAAAGTAATGAAATTCCACAGTCAAACTCCATTGTATAACATTGAAAAAATTACTTCTACATCCATCATAAAAGTGGGAGGTTGGTAATATACCCTTGTAAAGGGCATACTTGCTTATACACCTCGATACAACACTTTTATTTGCTTAAATAATAAAAGTCAACTTAAAAATCCTATAGAAAATAATAGTCTTACAAACAAAAATATGAACATACAAAAAAAAAAAGAACAATATAGAACATCTAAAATATTTAACTGACTTGTGAGTTGTGACCAATGCAAATTATAGACAAAAAATATGAACATGATTTTATTTCAAAATAATATCACTACAGTTCATGCTAAAGCTAACTCAAAATGTCCCCATCAAATACAAGTATAAAGAAGCATCAAAGATCATAATGTAGCATATTCAATCCTTGTGGCTTGATGGTGATGACGCCTTTGCTGTCCTATAAACATTAGCTACAAAACATGAATTCCTACCTTCGCATGTAGTAGAAGATAAATGGGGATTGATGAGGTGTGAATTGTTACCTTGCTAATATATTTATGTTTATCTTCAAGCTTGTAATGGGACCCCGACATGATTGAATTTAATTAATTAGTGAAGGTGTTGAACTAGGGTTACATATATATATATATATACATCTTGGCATATATATATATATATAATGGGTTCGTTTTAGCAAAGAAAAATAAATATGATCAAGAGCATCAAATTTCAATAGTGAACATGATAAATGCCTAAATGTATGTATTTAATGTGTATAATTTCAGTAGTATTAATATATTCTTTGATGATTTGATGCCCTTTGTGTGGTTTCCAAGTACCCACTAGGGGGTTAAGCTCTCCATGGAGCTAGTTACAATCAACAAAGAAATCGAATCTAAAAACAAGTAATCTATAGAAAAACCCCATCGGTAGTCATGTCGATGGTATTATAGAGTGGCCTCGTCTCCTCCAGAGGTCCCCTTGTCCGGCCTAAGGCACACCTCGCCGGATCGGTGCCGACGAAAGCTCCCCCAATAACCTTCTTCAAAGTGGAGCGCAATGTCAAAACTCTAGAACCTCTCCAAAACCCTTGCCAATACCTCTCAAAACCCTAACCGCCACCCTCTTGAATGTTGGGGAAAAGATGGAGAAAAGAATGCTGAAATCAGGCTGAAAATCAGCTTTTAAAGGGCTGAAATCAGGCATCCAGACGCCCCTATGGGCGCCCCTGTGGATTTTTCGCACGGGCATGGGTAATTTCCACACGCCCGTGTGGATTATCTGAAATTCAAGTTCTTAACCAACTATGAATAGTACTTGCTTCAGTAAATTATTACAGTGTTTTGCTACAATGTCCTGCTACTGTACCGGCCTGAAACACTCTTGAATCCATGTTTTCATCGAGGTAACATAAACGGGCACACGTTTACGTCGTAGATCGTTTTGCTTATTCAATAAATAGCCTCATTGGTGAAGCTCTTTCTATCAATGAACAAATCGGGATACTCGAATGTGACTGCCTTTGTGCCCCTCCAAATCATTGTGCTAGCTTGAATACAAGGAGGTTGCACACATTCTCGCATCTTGAACCCGACTTATGTCTTCGCGTTTGATCCTTCTCATGATTTCCTCCAAATAGTGTGTTCACGATCTACATTGGCTTCATTCTTTAACATTCGGCTTCACAATCCTATATGCATGAAAGTAACACAAATGCACAAGTATTAGTGCTAAAACCTAATAAAGTAATGCTCAACATAAGGGAAGAATACTTTGCATTCTTATCACACAAGCACTTATCACCGATTCTAGCCCTATAAATATCGCTTTGAGAGTTTTATTTTGGGGATCTTTTTTCTATCTTTTGCCCACCTTCTGGGGAGAGGAAGCTAGAGTTTGGAGAGGCTTTTGCTAGGTTTTTAGAGAGGTTCTACGGCATTCAACATCGAGTTCCTTTGGAGGAGAACTATTGAAGGAGCTTTCATCAATATCAATTCGGCGAGGTGTGTCCTAGGTTTGACAAGGGAACCTTTGGAGAAGACAAGGCAGCTCCACAAAACCATCGATACGGACTACAAGGGTGTTTCTCTATGGATTTCTTACACTTATCCTTAATTTCATATTTGCTTTTGTATTGCTGCATGGAGAGCTAAACCCCTAGTGGGTGCTTGGACTTGTAAACCCTAGGATGATTTTGTTTCATTGACTCTTATTATGCTTCTTTAATTGATGTTTTAATTGAGTTTCAACTTTGAATGCTTGTTGATTTTATTTTCCCATAGAGTGACACTAGGGTTGAGAATCTATCTTGGTAATTCTTGTGAATGAGTGATGTTTTATTAGGATTAGACATAGTAAGGTTGAAGAGGATCGAGAGGGCGAGTCAAGATGTAGCGTAACGTCCTCTTTTCCTTCCAATATGATTTATCCTACCTCCACATTCCAAGAGTTCTTTGCAGTCATGATAGAGTGAAGTGCTAAGAGACAAACTCCACTGGGGCTTAGTTGCACGAGCAACAGTGTGAAATGTTGAAGTAATCTTTAGTGGTAGGGATTAATTGTGACTAGGTATCTTTCGCCTGGACCAAAAGGTTAGATCTATATTAGGGAACAAGGTTTATCATTTGAAATTTCTAGAGCTTCAAACAACCCTACACAGTGTGCAGCGTTGAGAGTATCCCTTTCCGCCGAGGTATAGTGTAAGGGTTAGTCATGGTTGAGCTTAGGTTTGGGACTGTGTGTCTTTGGATTTCCACAACTCACTAAACTTCAATTAAAAGGTATTATACTAGTCTTGCACTTGAAATAATAGTCATAGGGTGAGCATTGTCTGGGTACCCCATTTTACTATCGATTGAATCTCCTTTTCCTTTTGCTTGTTCTCTTTTCTCTTTAATTTTATTTGCATTAACACTTTGAATCAACATCACAACTTGGTTTTCACTATAGTTAAGTAGCAATACTTTTGTTTCTGAGTAACTATTCCCTATGGAATCGATTGCCCAGTCACCGGGGTATTTTATTACTTCGATGACCCATGCACTTGCGGTACACATACAAGGGGTGTGTCATAACCCAACAATTTAGTTAACCATTTATGTTGTTCTTGGGTTTGTATTGTTTGATGAAGAAGAGATCTAAGGCCTTGGTTATCAATTTGTATTGTGAATCTTATACCAAGTTGATGCTGTCACAATTGCCAGATCACCTCCATTATTGCATACATCTGTCAAGTATATGTGGAGGAAGATTATAATCTAGGGGAAAGTTGCTTACTGAAATATGCTATTGGGTGGCCCTGTTGTGTAAGCATGGCGCCAATGCCTACTCCGGAAGTATCCTTTTAGATGGCGAAAAAATATTGAAATTGGGAGTTGTAGAATAAGGGTGTAAATCAATGTCGTCTTCAACTATTGGAATGGAGTTGTGGCCTTTAACAACCAAATAAACACATGCTTGAGCAACAGATTTGTGAGTGGAGCTACCATTGTAGCACAATTCTTCACGAATTTCCTGTAATAACTAGTGATGACTAAGAACCCGTGCAAACTTTGCAATGAGTCCGGTAGGGGCCAATCTTGAATCGCCTAAACTATTGATCGGTCTACAGAAACACCCTACACTGAGATTCGGCGACGTAATTATCCAATGTGATGCCATCAAAACTCACACTTGCTCATCTTGGCATGGGGATGATGTGATCGGTGGTGTTTAAAAATAGTTGGTAGATTGTTCAAATGGTTGTCCCGCCCCGAGATATATACCAAAATACCTTATAAAATGAGCATGAATTTGTGTAGTTCACCCTTGAAGATAGGATGCATTAAAGCTTGGAATGTCGAGGACACCTTGAAGAGCTCAAATGGCATCACGATGAACACATAGCATCCTTCAGGAGTTCAGAAGGCTATTTTTTTATAAGTGCTATATCATACACATTCTAAGGATTATCTTTTATACTTAAGTTGTTCTCAAGAGTGTTATTATGGATGGTTTGGTACTTAGTTTGCTCTATTTATACTTTTGGGCCAACATAAGCACAACTTGAGCCAAAGTATAAATTTAGGAGTGAATGATAAGTGCTTGTGTGATAAGAATACGAAGTGTTCTTTCCTTGTGTTGAGCATTACTTTTCTCGGGTTTTAACGCTAATATGTGTGTATTTATGTTACTTTCATGCAGGTAGGGTTGTGAGACCGATTATGAGAGAAAGAAGCCAATGTGGGTCATAATGCACCAATTTGGAGGAAATCTTGCTAAGGTTCAAAAGTAAAGGCATAGGTAGGGTTCGAGATGCAGGAATGTGTTCTAACCTTCTCGTATTCGAGTTAGCACAATTATTTGAAAGGCACAAGGGCAGTCACATTCAAGCATTCTGACTTGTGCATATAGAACAAGATCTCCATCAACATGTCCGTTATTTAAGAAGCAAAGCGATCCACGACGTAAACGTGTGCCCGTTTGCGTTACCTCGATGAAAGCATGGATTCGGGAGTATTTCAGGCCGATACTGTAGTAGTGTACTGAAGTAAAAGTGAAACAAAAATACTGTAGCAGCACTATTCACAGCCGGCCGAGAAAACAGGAAAACAGAGAATCCACACGCCCGTGTGAAAAATCCATAGGGGCGCTCACACGGGCGTGTGGATTCCCGATTCCATCCCTTTAAAAGCCGATTTCAGCCCCGATTTCAGCAGTCTTTTCTCCATCATTTCCCCAACTTGAGAAAGAGGGGGGCTAGGGTTTTGAGAGTTATTGGCTAGGACTTTGGAGAGGTTCTACGGCTCTGACATCGTGCGCCGTTTGGAAGAAGGTTAGTGAGAGAGCTTTCTTTGGCACCGATCCGGCGAGGTGTACCCTAGGCCGGACAAAGGGACCTTTGTGACGAATAAAGGACTCTCCACAAGGCCATCGCCATGACTAACGAGGGGGTTTTTTATGGATGCTTTGTTTTTACATTCGATTTCATTGATTTTATCTAGCTCCATGGAGTGCTAAACCCCTAGTAGGTACTTGGGTATTTGTGAACCCTAGGATGTATTCGTTTCATTGAATCTCTTCATTATGCTTTCAATTAATTGATGTTTATTGTGAGTTCCAATCTTGTATTTTTGATTTTATGAATATTCCCTTAGAGTGACACTAGGGTTGAGAGTTCTTGTTGGTAACCCTTGTGAGTGAGTGATAATTTATGAGAGTTAGACAAAGCTAGATTGGAGAGGGTTGAGAGGTGATAAGTGCTTGCGTGATATGAATGCGAAGCATTCTTTCCTTATGTTGAGCATTACTTTTCTCGGGTTTTTACACTAATATGTGTGTTTTTATGTTACTTTTATGTAGGTAGGGTTGTGAGGCCAAGTATGAAGGCAAGAAGCCAATGTGGATCATAATACACCGATTTTGGAGGAAATCTTGCTAAGGTTCAAACGCGAAGACATATGTCGGGTGTGAGATGCTAAAGTGTGTGCCAACCTCCTCGTATTTGAGTTAGCACAACCATTTGGAGGGGCACAAGGGCAGTCACATTCAAGCATTCTGACTTATGCACATAGAACAAGATTTCCACCAACTTGTCCGTCATTAAAGAAGTAAAGCGATCCACGACGTGAACGTGTGCCCGTTTGCGTCACCTCGATGAAACTATGGACTCGGGAAGTATTTTAGGCCAGGTACTGTAGCGGAACACTGTATTGAAAGTATTGTAGCAGTACTGTTCACATCCGGCCGAGAAAACAGGAATTCAGAGAATCCACACGGTCGAGGGGGTTTCTCTATGGAATTCAGAGGGAATCCTTGGACGACGAGTAGAGGACTTTCCACAAGACCATCGACACGACTATCGAGGCGGTTTCTCTATGGATTCATTGCTTTTACATTCTATTTCTTTGATTGTACTTAGCTCCATGGAGAGCTAAACCCCTAGTGGGTACTTGGGTATTTGTGAACCCTAGGATGTATTTGTTTCATTGAATCTCTTTATTATGCTTTCAATTAATTGATGTTTGTTGTGAGTTCCAACCTTGAATGCTTGATTGTATGAACATTTCCCCTAGAGTGACACTAGGGTTGAGAGTTCTTGTTGGTAACCTTGTGAATGAGTGACACACCACAAGCTGTTAGACAAAAGCTAGATTGGAGAGGGTTGAGAGGGTGAGTCGAGAAGGCTGCGAGGCGTCCCTCTTTCCCCTCCGGCGTGATAGGTTCTACCTCCATTCCTTGAGTTTTTTGCGGCCAAAATAGAGTGAACGGTCTAAGGGATGACCCTCCGCTGGGTCTTAGTTGCGCGTGCAACGGAGTGAAGCGTTGAGGTGATCTTAGTATCTAGGGCTTAATTGTGGTTAGGGACCTTCCACCGACCAAAGGGTTAGGTCTATAATTAGGGAAGAGATTTATCACTTGGAATCCCTAGAGCTCATTGCAACTCTATTCGAGTGCGAGGTTGAGAGGTTATCTAATCTCTCCTCCGGGACATGTATAGAGCTAGGCATCGTTGACCTTAGGTTTGGGACTATGTATTTAAGGATTTCCACGACTCACCATTGCATCGATTAGGAAGCATAATAGAGGGTTCTTGCACTTAAAACGATTGTCCTAGGCGGAGCATTATCCGAGTACCCCATCTTTATCGATTGCCTTACCTCCTCCTTTACTCGTGCTTTCTTACTCGTTCTTTTTACTTTTGAGAATTGAATCATTGTCACACTTATCACTATTGATCTTTCACATAGCTAAGAAGCGGATTAAGTGTTTTTATTCCCTACTTCCTGTGGATTCGATACCCGCTCATTCGGGATTATTACTTCGACAAACCGGTGCACTTGCGGGATATACGCAAAGGGACCTTGTCAAGAGGGTGAATAGAGAGGTAGCAGAGCGCCCCCTTTTCCCTCCGGTGTGATCTATCCTATCTCCACGTTCCTAGAGTTCTTTCCGGCCATAGTAGAGTGAATGGCTAAGGGGTGACCTTCTACTGGGGCTTAGTTGCGAATGCAATGGAGTGAAGCGTTGAGGTGATTTTAGCACCTAGGTCTTAATTGTGGCTAGGGATCTTCCACCTGGACCAAAGGGTTAGGTCTATACATAGGAATAGGGTTTATCACTTGAAATCCCTAGAGCTCATTGCAATTCTATGCGAGTGCGAGGTTGATTTCAAAACCTTCCCAAAAACCCAGCCTCCAAAAACCCAGCCTCCAAAATACTTACCCGATTCCTGGAGGTATAAACGGAAAGCTGAAAAAGATATTTTGGATGCTGGGTTTTTGGGAAGGTTTTCTATGATGATTGCTAGGGTTTGGAGGCGAGTGGAAGAAAGAAAAGGGAGTTCGAAGGAGTCACCGGAGTGACAATCCTTGGTGACAATATCGATTCACATCAATTCCCTTATTGAAGACATTGAGAAGGGGTTTTATCTTTCATGGACATTGTTTTAGAGTTTTATTTCTCTTCTTTTAAGATGAACATTAACCCCATAGAGGGCTAACTTTCTTAAGTATTCAGATTTTATGTAGCTTGGGATATTTACTCTTTTATATTGCTTTTAATATTGATTTTCTTCATATTGTTGGGTTTATCTTTGTCTTTATATTGCTAATTTAGCGTAATGAGATTAGCCATTTCATTATGATTGCATGATTGAGATCAAGAGATTCATTGCATAGAATTACCCATAGATGAAGGGAATCAATAGTGTGATGATAAGCGTTTAAAACTGCATATTGATTTGAACACCAGCAAGTGCACGGGGTCATCAAGTAATACCCTGTGAGCGACACAGGGGTCGTATTCTGTGGAGCCAAAGAGCTATCCTTACTTTCTTTTCACTTGTTGTTTAGCCTACAAACTGGTGAATTTAGACCAAGAGATCCCCAAAATAGATAATCCTGAATCCCTCAGTGATTATCCCTAATCCTGTATGAGTATTGGTCAGAGTTTCTTCCGACCAAATCCATCTACGATTGTAATGCGGACAGGGAATTCTCAAATTATGGTCAAACACATATCAAGGTTCATCCCTAATGGTTGGAGGGGTACAAAATACCTGAATGCCTCGGTGTATTGGTATATAGATCCCTTTCAAGCTATGTGAGTCTAATACAAGGGCGCATCCTGCGTATCCAAGTATAACCTAGGAGGCGAACCATAGAGTCCTCGTGTAATTCAACACATCAAAGACACAAAGCTTGAATCACAAAATTAAACCACATGCATTCAAAGCAACTTAAGCAATCATATAAGCAAGTGTACCCCAAGGTTCACTGATATTCAGTGACCTTAGGGTTTAGTTGTTCATACTAAGAAACTATAAGATCAAGTATATAAAAACAACTAAATAAGCAACAAAGAACTCCCTCAAGTGAAGAAAACAGAGAGACAAGCCGTGGGAAGCTTCCAACGACACCACAAATGCGGTGGCTTCCTTGCACTCTACAAGCTTGCACAATGGAAGATGATGTCAGATCTTGCTTCTTCCTTTGATTTCCTTGTCTAAAATGTCTTATTGAGTCATCTTTACCTCGGATTTGAAAGATTGAGAGGAATGGTGGAGGTAGGAGAAGAAGGTGCGGAAGAACCACCTTCAAAATCCCCTAAAACCCCCTTTTAAAACTTTCTCGGGATCAGCTTCACGGCCTTCTTTACTGGTGTGAAGGAGGTTGTTAGAGTCTCAAAAAATTGCCAAAAATTAGTGAAGTTCTACAGTAAATGATACAGTAGCTGCTACATCAAAATTCCTACAGTAGATGCTACAATGAAATTCAGAAAAGTGCTACAGTCCAATTCATTGATCTATTCATACATAACGCAATAGGAATACATATAAAATACACACATTTAGACATTTTTCACATATTATCCATATAATATATACTGCATTTAGCATAAGAACTGACATGTTTAGCATCAAAATAGTACATAATTTCATTATTTTGTTCACCACGATCTTTTATTCTATTTTAGTGTCAAAAAAGCGAATATGGGGGTATTTCGAAGCAAAATAGACTAACTTGCTAAATCAGAGCATCATCACGGCTCACAATATCCGTGGTGACATCTCACCACGACTGTTGTCCACTCCCATCACTATTGTTATTAAGCCATGGCAGTATAGAATCATAGAGAATAACACATAAGTCACAACAGCCTTCACAACAGCCATTGTGAAACTATCACGATCATGATCCATTCACACAATGTCAAAAGAAAAGTGCGCCTTGACCTGACTTAGAGCTCAAGCAAAAACTTACTCACCACGTGCATCACAATGCCCATGGTGAGGCCGTGGCAGACCTGATATTATAAAAACACTAAGGTTTACAATCATAAGGGGGTTCTTCCATCGAATTTAGTAGAGCGGCCAGAATTCTAGAGACTTGAGCAGCTGGAGATGAATTTCACCATGGTTTTAACAGATTTTGGTGAGTTTTCTAAGGGTGATTCAATGTGCATCAATAGTGATGGGTGCGCGAAGAGATTCGGCGTTGTCTTGACAATCATGGGATCCCCTCAACATTAACCATCAAAGATCTATTGGAGGAAGTTAGTTTAGAAATTTGTTGTTCTTTGTTCTTATGGATTTATCTTTATTCACATCTTTATTCTAAATCCATAGGGCAGTAATTCGAGCGAAATTGTATGTCTAGGTACTTTGATTATTGCTTGTGAACCTTTATTGATAAGTCAATACATCTTTCTAGTCTTTTGTGATTCATTGCTTCTTTCCTCAATGATTATCTTGTTGATGTGGTGGGGAAGATATGCCCTGCATTAGAACACATATGTCTTGTTAGATCTATGCATGTGCTAATAGATTAGGCATAGCTAGATTTCTGGATTAGGGTTGATTATCCCTTAAACTTAGGGTTGATTTAACCCTTCTAAAGGAATTCTCGTTCTTAAGTCTAATGTAGGAGGCTAGAATAGGAAAAGATTCAATCTTAAGTTCCTAGTGATTTAGACCTGGTCACTTAGAGATTAGGACTAGTAGGCCTCTAAATTCCCTTGGTCCAACACAAAAATATGCTTGTCATAATTCAACGCATATCATAAGTAATCATTAAGAAAACCTTCATACATTAACCCACTCCTTCCAATTGTGCTTAATGATCCTCAATTGTATTATTTTAAAAAATATTGTAGAAGTAAACTTAAAAACACCGTAAATGTTTAGGCTATTGATTAAACAAAAAGGAAGTAATAGGAGCCTCTCACCTTTCCCTGAGAAATACGACCCTTGTGCTCACCCACGAGATATTACTTGACGATCCGTGCACTTGCGGTATTCACAAACTCAACCATATTTAATTACACACACTAAATTTGTCATGCGCACTAGAGATAGGTCACTTGTGATTCTTTTGATTATTGTCGTGACACAAGAGATCTGATTCCTAATTAGGGGTTTTTTAGAGCTCTTAGAAATCATATAAAAGTTGTGGTGTTTCGGTCTATTTCATGGTGTGACTGGGTAGTTTTAACCGAGTACGTTCGAGTGTGTTCAAGTTATTTCAACTTTTACAATTGTGCGTGTGTCTGCATTCTCGTTGGCTCAGCACGAGTCAAAAGCCTTGTCGTCTATGCTCAGAGGCTATCCGGGCAGCTCAGCAGGTTGTCATGACTATGCCTACTTGATGGGCATAGGGCATGTCCTGGGAGCCACGACACCCAACCCGCGCTTATGGGGCGGAAGCAAGATGTTCCTGCGCCCCACTTGCGGCCGCAATGCAGTCATAACAGGCCTTGTTGTAAGCCTTCTTTAGGCCTTTTTGTGGTGTTTTCTGTCCTTTGTGTTCTCTCCCTCTCTTTTCCTCTCTTTTCCTATCTTCTTTTTTCCTATGGGTTTTTCTTGAAGCAAGATGAAAGATGGATGATCCCCTCTTCTTGTTACTGGAACTTCAAAATTCATCATCCTACTCCTTGAGCTTATAGGTAAGCTTGTCAATTCTTTATCCCTTGTTGTTTGTTGGATGAATGGATCTAGGGTTAGGGAGGAAGCTTGAAAGGTTTGATCCTTGTTCTTCTTGGTTGCTTGTTGTTGTTAGAACTTGAGATTATGATTTGCATTATTGTTCTTTAAATATCAAGCGTAGATTTAGACCATTCCTTGCTGATTTTCATGGTTAATGTAGATCATCCATTATAGCACGAGTAGAACTTTCTTATTTGCTTGGTTTGGATTAAAGCCAATCACCAAAGAAACTCTTTGGAAACCTTGGAAACCTTGGAAACCTTGGAACCCAGTTTTGTGCCAACCTTAGGTCTTGTAAGTGTTGCTTTACATGTTTAAAGCTTAGGGTTTCATTTTTGTTTCCTTTGCTTAATTCTAGATGCTTGTGTGTGTGATAATTGCTTGAGTGAACATATTTTATCATTTGTTTTATATGCATTAAGCATCATTTTTATCAAGTTTTATGGCTCATAAAGTGTAGTTTGTGTTCTTTTGTGCAAATAGGGTTGTGAAGACGTGTGGAGAAAAAAAGAAACAAAGATAAGTTATGGCACTACATTTTGGGAGTCTTTTTGGGCAACACAATGATCAAGACACAAGTTGTGATCATACACATGGAGGTGTGTGCCAACTTCTGAAAGAGTTCAAGTTAATTAATGATTTGGAAGGGTACAAAGGTAGTCACATCTTCATGTCCCGACATGTGTGAAGACTTCAAGAGCCTTTCTAATAGCATTTAGTCAACAAAAAGTTGCATGATCTACCATACGGGTGTTTGCCAGGCCGTGTGGCCTTAGAAGAAGGAGATTTTAGAAGCAATGATCATGACCAATACTATAGAAAGTTACTGTAGTAAGTTATTGCATCAAGTTACTTCAACAACGCCATGTGGAACAAGTTACTGTAGTAAGTTACTACAACGTATGGGAGCTAGTGTGAAGCCCCAATTTGTTCTTATAAAAGGCCGTATTGCCTGAATTCAGGTTAACTTTTTAACTTCTTTGAAGAAGCAACATGGCTAGGGTTTGAAAAGGAGGTCTTTACGACGTTGGGTGCATTTCTTCACCAACTTTAATCAATTTCTCTTTCGTCATAGCATCAATGAAGCAACCAATAACCCTAGCTTTGGAGAGAAATCCATCAAGCGTTGAAACCATCCATCAAGGCCATCATCACAAATTCAAAGGGGTTTATTTCCATGGCCTTTACAGATTTTTACTCTTTTATCATTTGTTTTGTAACTTGCTCCATGGAGAGCTAACCCCTAGAGGGTATTTGGGCATGTGAACCCTAGGATTTTATTCTTTGTATTGATTTACATTATGTTTTCTTTTTAATCCGAGTTTAGCTGAGTTTTAATCTTGTGTTCTTAATGCTTTCTTGCTTTATTGATCTATTGATTGATTGGTTTGCATTGATTCATTCACCTTGGTGAGAGAGAGGTTTCCATTAGGATTAGAACCTCAAGATTGAAGAGGCTTGAGAGAGTACGTCATAAGAGAGTGGAGTGTCCTTTTTCTCTTCCAATTGGTGTATTCTATCTCAGTATTCTCTAAGCTCTAAGCGACCATATGTGGTGTGAGGTGTTGAGAAAGTTTCTCCACCTGGACCTTGTAGGGGGTTAGGGACCTTTCATCTAGAAGTGGGGCTAGCTCTATTCTTAGGAATTGGATACATCCTTTGGAATCCATATAGTGCATTGTGGTCATATGTGGTGTGAGGTGTTGAGACTGAGAGATTTCTCCATCGGGACCTCGTAAGGGACTAGTATCGGTGATTTAGAGGTAAAAACTGATTATCTTTGGATTTTCATGACTTAACTAACTTAGTTTAGTAACACTTTGTGAATCTTGCACTTAATGTTTGAATCCTATAGGGAAACATTGTCCGAATACCTTATTTTTCATTTTACTCTTGCTTACTTGTTCATAACATTAATTTTTCATGAATTAGTTCATCACATCATACTCTTGATCATTCGACTAGATAATTTAGAAGTAGTTATTAATAATACTCTTGTTCCATGTGGGCTCGACTTCCCAACCCAGTGGGTACACTTTCTTACTTCAGTGACCCGTGTACTTATGGACACATGCGAGGGTTGAATCAGTGTGTGTATTTGGTGGTTAGGTGGTGAGAGCTGGACTTGATTTAAGGAGTCGGCGGAGGCATAGTGTATCAAAGGTTTAATCACCGTGGGTTAAGTTGATTGCAAAATTCTAGTGGAATATTATCTATGTATAGTTATGGTTTGATTTAAAAGTAATCCTTGATTTTATCTTATTGAACTGATGATTTGATCAATTAGGAAAGAGTTTCTATGCTTTCTGTTTATAAACGAAACTCTTGATGTTTGATGAAAATACTTATAAGTATGTTGGTATATCTGGTTTGAAATGAATTGTGAAACTTTGTATATATATTACACTTTTAGAATTGGTTTATATAGAAATGATGTTCATTCCCAATATGTAAATGTATGTCATAGATAAGGACCTTGTGATATGATTTATGTGGGTGGTATTATTGATGCACTTATTTAGTGGTTTGTTTGGTGATAACCTGCTATAGTAGGTGGTCTTCGCAGCTAGCTTGTTGAGGTGGCATGGAAAACCAGTTGATTTTATTAGTCCAGATTCAGGTGGGAGTATAGAGCCCTGATTAGATATTCATCCTAAAGCTAGGGTCATCACATGGTGGACAGATTGGTCAATGTCAAGGGCATGAGAACCTTGATGGCTCTGAACTTAGTCGCGGCCACGGCTGGAGGTTAGAGAGATTTCTAGACCATTATTCGTTTACTAGAGATGTAAACTTCCTATTTTAAAGACATTATGTTTTTATGTAAAGCAAACCTATGAGACATGGTTATTTACATACTTTTTGGAAAGTAAAGTAGTTTCATAACAAGTATCATGCTTATTTGTTTAAAAATTCGTATTATGCCATTCATGAGTTATGAATGTTGAAACCCTCATTTGAGAAAAAATGCTTCATGTATGCTATTTGTGGTTTTCTTATACATATATATATATGACGTTATATGCTAAAATGTTCTAATCTATATGTATTATTACCAAAGCATGCCTTTGTCAATTTTTATTGATTATTGTTGTATATTCAGTTAGAATTGTGGTAACCTATTCACTAAGTGACTATGGTTACTCACCCTCTCCCTCCCTTTCAGGCTCTACCGGCTAGTAGTGTTGTGGCAAGGCAGAGTGTTGGGAATTCTCTATCTATCCCTTCTATTGTATGTTTCTTTTGAATATGTTGTATTGTATAAGGGCATGGATCCACTAGCATGTTGAAACTCTATATGGATGATTTGTATGCTTGTCTAGTTTCTTGGAAATCTTATTATAATTATGATGAGCATATTTCATTGAACTCTACTATAAGGTTTTGGTTTCATTGCTTCCTCTGTGCTATTATTGTACTCCATCCTTTTATATTTATATTCTTGATATTTGTGATCAGGATTGCAAAAATCCAGGATCTTGGTAGCCTTGTGGCAGCTCGAGGGTTAAAAGTGATGTGGGTGTCCCTCCATTCCTAGAGCTCTTTGCAATCATATGAAAGTAATATTAGAAAAGATTTAATTCTACCATAGTATAGGATTAGGTATTGAGGCAACTCAAGTGAGAACTAGATTTATTCTTGAAACCCCTTGGTCTAACAATACTAGTGTTCAATCTATGATAATTGCCATTATATTAATTCATTAATCCCAAGTGAAATCTTATCCTAACACCTTCTTCTCTTGATTGGTTAATCACTTCTCCGAGACCTCAACCTTAGTTCTAGGCAATTTTAATTCTTAGTTTAGAATTTTGACAACTTGATTCCTAGTTATCTAACAAAGATAGAGTCAATACTAGTAATTTTCAGTCCATGTAGATTCAACAACCTCACTCACACAAACACTATTACTTGATGAATCGTACACTTGCGGATTGGTGCACACATCACTCAGCACATCCTTTTTCAATGTCTGGTGGGTGCAACCGTCCTTGATGGTAGCTAGCCCAAAGTTCTAGTTTGGAGAAAACATAAGCAACGGTGAGGCCATCTAGTAATTCCTCCATTGTCAATATTGAGAAATGGCCTTCGACAATAACCGCGTTGAGAGCATTCTAATCAACACAAAGCCACCACATTCTGTCACGTTTCTTAACAAGTAACACTGGTGATGAGAAAAGGCTATTACTTGACTAGATGATCCCATCTATCAACATCTCACTAATGAGCTTTTTTATCTTAACTTTCTGAAAAGGAGGATAGTGGTATGGTTTAATGCTGATCAGTGCCATTCTGAGTAATAGAGGAATACATTGGTTACAAGAGAGTTCTTATGCAAGCCCAGCGAGTAAGGCAAACATGGTGACGAACTCAATCACAGTGTTGTGGTGTTTAATCTCGAACAATTTGACCTCATGATAACGATTGAAGGCAGTCCGAATTGTAGCTCAAGTTGCCAAGAGAATTCCTCCTAATTGGTTAGTTGAGGTGTACTGTACATTAAGTGGTTTAACTGAAATGTAGGGCCAGTCATATAGAACATAGCAACAAGTAACTTCTGCTATTTTGGAACTTGGTGATAGGTAAAGAAATGATCAACTTGAAATAACTAACTGAGAACATTGTCGCTATTGAAGAATGGGATCTCAAGCTTAGGTAGCCGAGCAAGATCTATAGCGAACCTGGTTATTAAATTGGTTGTCCCTGATGAAGACAATAGGAGAGAGAGTGGTGATGGGTTCTGAGGTAAAGGCAAGAGAGGAGGATTGATCAATGCCTTGTCAAATGTAGCCAACATAACCATTATGTTTGTCATGATAGTCTATCTTGAAGCTAATAATTTTTGTAGCATTTTAAAGATATCTGAATGTTGTTATATGCTCCTACATAGGGAATCAAGTTTGGCAAAAGTTGAATCATGCTTCACTAGTTGGTTAATGATGATCATCAGCTCGTTCTTACAAAGGCTTGGAGCGGGTCATGATGTAGTCAGTCATGGACCATTTTCCTCCCAACAAAAGCACCAATTGATGCATGCTTCTTCTCTAGTGTAGTTGGATTAAAATCATTGAGGCTGGAAAAAAATGGTGGAAAGACAGAGAAGATGAAATAGACAAGAGGAAAAGACATAGGAGAATAAGAGGAAGATAAGAATTGAGGAAAAAGATCTCTGTTCCTTATCTCTACTTTCTAATATTGTATATGGTTTTTGCAACCACCTTGTAACAAACTCCGAGAATTAGTTTCTAATACATCATTACTTAATATAATCCTGACAACCCACCATCACATGATTCCTATTTCATCACAAAATCTACATATTTAGTAGTAGTTGTTACTTCCCAGGTTGTTCGCGCACTATGTCAAGGTAATTGTCAATGCCTCGACCTGCAAGATAGGCACGCGACAACAGTTGTGACAACCCGAAGAAGGATGTACACTGCCCAACCCTCGAATTGTCAAAAGGCTTGAAATTACCTAATATCAACAATATGGTAATAAAGTATACCAGAAGGCTGCATGAACCAAAGATACTAATAACAGACAATATGACATAATAACAATTGACATAGTTCAACAAAGAGAGATACAGGGTTACAAAATAATGATCAAAGGCTTAACATAACTTTAAAAAATAAACTATACATCAAAACATAATTACTAGTAGATCCCTAGCTTCATCATGATCAAGTGATATAGCATACAACAAAGATTAGAAGAAAATCAAAGGATTATCGAGCACCCATCCGGTCACATCTTCACTACTTGCTAAAGCCTGAGAAAATGGTGAATGGGTGAGTAACAAAGACCACTCAGTGAGTGGGAAAGACAGCACCACAAGAGTCCTCACATGAATTTACAAATAAGAAAATTATAAAAATAATAATAGTTTCTGAAAATCATACAATAGAGTATACTTGTGAACATCTCAAAGGAAGAGCATAAGCCTTTTAAACACTTCAGAAATCCAACCATATCTCAAAAGATATGTTTTCTTTAAAATATTGAAAAATAAGGAGAATGTTCATCATAGATTTGAAAAAGCCTAAAAGTTCTCTGACCTTAGTTACTGCCGCAACCAGGTCCAAAGCCACCAAGGCTCTCATCACCTTGACGTTGGCCCACTGAGACTCATGTGATGTCCTCGTACCTCAATGCAATAACACCCATTTGAGAAATTCTCCACCTTCCTATTGTAAGCGGAACATGATTCAGGTCCACCACGCCATCTCTCAAAGTAGGACCATCAGGACCCCCCTCCCCCCTTCCCAACCTCACTACAGTAGGCGGGTCAGTGACCCCATCACCATCAAGACTAAACCCTCAAGAAATTCTCCACCTTCCTACCATAAGGGGAACATGATTAGGGTCTACCACGCCATCTTTCAAAGTCGGACCATGAGGACCTCCTCCCTCCTCCCCCAACCCCACTGTAGTAGACGGGTCAGTGACCCCTTCACCATCAGAACTAAACCCTGCCAAGAACATCAAATCCATAGGCAACACTGTCGTGTATATGTTTAAGGCCTAAGAGTGTCTGAATAATAGTATCCATGTCAAATATATCATAATATCCACATCTAGAACAAACATCCACGTTTCAGAAAGAAAATCATTTTCAAAACAATCAAAACATTGATTTAATATGATAAAACCATGAAACAATTTCATCAAACGACTAAACTAATACGTGTCACAATAATAGTAAGGAGTTCCATTTCTCCATATTTCACAACATAAAATTTGAGGAACTCATGTTTCATGAAGAAGTCATTCTTTGATCATGAAAGATCAATTCAAAAGTGTTCATCTATGATGGATTTGTAAACCATATGCATTTAACAATATATATACATATAGGTATATGTATATATTCAAACATGTAATCATTCATGTGAAATACCCTTATCGATAGGGTGATGATTCAGGCAAAACCATCACAAATATTAATTAGAAACATACAAAAGTAATATGGAAATGGAAACATGATAATGACAATTGAATTCATTTGGAAACTAATGGAGCTACGTAATGCAACTTAATCCCACTAACAAACTTAGGAAGTCGGGGAGCACGATCGGCTACTTCTCCGCCAGCTCCTTGCCTCTAGCCAGAGCTTCACCACCTAAGACTACACCAACACAAATCAAATAACTCAACAAAAGAATGATTTAAAATAAGATGAAATTCAAGGATGCAACTATAACCCTAGAATGCAATACAAGTCTAACTGAGGCTTGGGTAGTGCTCAACCTCGTACCCAAATAATTCCTAGGAATTTCCTTGGTAGGGATCTCCATTCAAGGCTAAGAAAACAATGGAAGTGAAGTGAATTTCTCGGTGCTACAACGATGCTATAATGACCCAGAGCTATAAGACCCACAATTTCCAGCACAAGGGGGTTCCGTGGTTCCAACAATGTTGAAGGAAAAGAAGGTTTACAACTTCTACTCATGCTCCTATCCTCTAACATACAAGAAAGGGCATACACAAAGCTTATCAAGCTTAACAATCACACACCCTAAAGTCTAGCATTCAAGATGTAAGAATCTTGGAGAAACAAGGAGGTGGAAAATCGCATACCTTGTTAACTATATGGAGTGGATAAGATGAAGAATGAGCCTTCAAACACAAGCATAATGGAGGAGATCAAGGGTTTGGCTTTCTCATCAAAGGAAATTGAAGATAAAATGATGAAGGGCAAAGGAAAGGAAAAGTCTTAAGGGTTGATAAATGATAAAATACCCTTGTCCCGTAGCTTGGAAAAGCCTTACACGGGCCATGAATCACATCTATATGGCCATGTATTACTACTTCCATTTATATAGTATAGTTTTCTATATTTCCAAAGAGTTACACATGCAAGTACACACTAGCGTACAAGCCCATGAAGTTTTCTGGGCCTGTATTCTATAGAAACATGCAAAAATGACTATTCTACAACCGTGTACTCCACAGACCAAATCAAACGCTACAAAACACACCCAAAATAGAAGACTGAAATCAAGAAAATGTCTTTCATGACACAGTAATGGTTCCACACTTAAGTTGTCGCCCTCTTTGATGGATTTACGCTCGCATCACCACTCTTCCACGAGCTTTCACAAACAAGAAGCCATGAAAAAACATCAAAGAGAAGGTAAGAAAACCACCAATTCTTGTCTTGATATCGTCAGTGCTCATCACTTCCCTCCTGTACTCTTAGCCTCCCAATCCATAAAACTGATAAAGGCCATGAAAATCTACTCCACTTAACACTCCAAGACTTTACTTCATATTAACACAAAGCTGTAAATGAAAACACACAAAGGTTAAGTGAAAACATTAAGCTTTACTAATTCTATTCAAGCTTACATAGCCACTCATCACTCCAAGAATCCACCACGTGCCACAATTTCATGTTCTGATGTTTTTTTTTATTCCTCAAATTTTTCTTCAATCACTAGCTAGAAAAATTATTACAAAAAGTTCCTCAAAAATTCACAAATAGTCCCTAACTTACCAAAAACCTTTTCAAAGCTATCCTAGGGAAATACACAATAGCACACACTAATGCAAATCATAGCCACGAAAGTCCTTGGAAATATTAAAATAATTATATGAATAATAATCTTGGGTATTACATCCGTCCTCAAGGGATTGACAACCCTGCCCTTAAGAGCACTGATATGCCCTTTTGATTATATAAAATAGTAAATTGTTCCCAAAAGGATTGGGTAGTCGAATCCACAAGGATTGAGAATCTCTTAGTACTAATTGCACTTCTAATACTAGCAAGATCAAAGATTGGTGAAAGTTCTAATATATGAATCTAAAATAAAAGAATAAGAAAGGTGGAAAGAGGATAGAAAGAAGTAGGAAAGTAAACTGAGTAGAAGCGCTGATATGAAAGCAGTGTCCCAGACTAATCCCTTAGAAAAATATGTATTGATTCTTCTATAATGTCTATCAAGTACATCTTCTCGGACCTGAGGATAAACCCTAGGTCGGAAGGCTCGACACCATATGCCCTATCTTTAGGCATGTACTCAATCCTAGACTCCTATGTGTGCTCTAAACACGGTGTTACAACTATGGCAATCATACACATCAAGTTTTTCAATCGCGACTACGGCAATCATGCACATCAAGCTTTGCAATCGCAACTACGGTAGTCATGCACATAAGGTTTTTCAATAACACTATGGCAATCACAACCATGGCAATTATACACATCAAATTTTGCAATCACAACTACGGTAGTCATGCACATAAGGTTTTGCAATCACACTATGGCAAGCACAACTATGGTAATTATGCACATCAAGTTTTGCAATTGCAACTATGGTGATCATGCACATCAACTTTTGCAACATGAGATCTTGCATAGAAGAATCCAAGAAAACTTCACATTTATTGCAAAAGAGTAAGTCAAATATACATAATAATCAAGGTTCAATAGCCCAAGGCATCGGAGAATTCTTAGCCCTTTCATGGGTTCACACAGTGACAAAAGGATAGTGAAAACAAATAAGAAAGAACTCATCAAACTCCCTTTTGCTTTCTTAATCCTCCCAATCATACTCTGAGGACCTTCCTGCCAACTTATCTCCACTCCAATTGGTACTCTAAAATCTCTGCTCTCTTCCCTAATTAGACGGTGATGAATATCGTCCAATGGCCGCCTTAGAAAATCCAAGCTGAAGCCCCCTTGAAGCCCTTAACTTTGAGGCTTAAAAACTAATTCCGGACACAAGCATGGTCATGCATAGGCCGAGCTTATTGCTCTTGCACTTTACAGTTTGGTCTAGGGTTTGCATCAATTCTATCATTCTCTAAGCAACAATCTGTACGGCCAGGAAGCACGCTCATATTTGGGACATACTTCGATCTGTATAGCCACGCTCTGGGCTCTGTGTCCATGCTTTCCTCCTTCTGATAATTTCTATTAAGTTCTGAGATTTGCACGGGGTATAAGCATGCTCTCAACATGCTTGTTCTTCTCCTAAAGAGTTATAAATGAATTCTATTGATACCAAATTTGCTCTAACTCTTGTTCTATTGTCTTAAGACTTATTAACCTGAATAAATACGCACATATACCTAAAGAAGCATCAAAATATATAAATTGAATGCTAAAAGACAAGCAAAACATATATAATAGATATGTAAAATTTTGATATAAAAACCACTCATCAAGCACACTATTGTTAATTGTGTAACCCGTATACTTGTGGATATTGTGCATAGCGAGTAGAATTTCAAGTTTTCCGTTCCTTTACCATGAACTAATATCATAGGGAAATTATGATTTTATTAATCTTCCAATTTTTTGTTTTCTTTTATTTTTATTTTAAATTTTTGCATTCAATATTTCTTTTTGACTTATTGCTTCCAACTAATTTCTCTTACTTTCCTTGTGCTAGGTGACACTACATGACTTAGGGCAACCCCTTATGAATTGTTTGAGTAAGACACTGAGATTGAAAGGAATTTAATGAGGAGGTTGAAAGAAAGATCAAATCAAAGTGAAAAGGAGGTTGTGGTAAGCATTAAACTTTGAGTTGAAGTTGAATTTTATACAAATGATCTAATGATATATCAGTTTGATGGGTTCTAAGATGAAGGCCCATATGCTTACATAAGGAGCTTTCTGGAAAATTATGACACCTTTATGGCCAATGGGGATGTCTGAAGATGTAGTTTAATTATGATTGTTCCTATTTTCATTGAGGAGTAGAGCCAAATAGTGGCTGCATTCATTTGCCTAAGGTTCTATTATGAATTGGTCTTAGCTTCCTAGGAGATTTTTTGACGAGAAATATTTCTCCTTCCAAGATTACAAAATTACGGAGTGATATTTCTTTTGTTCAAGTAACCAGAGTCTGAAACCTAGTATGACTAATGTGAACACCGACAAATGCACAGGGTTATCAAGTAATACCCTGTGTGTGACACAGGGGTTGTATTCCATGGGCCAAGGAGCTACTATTACTTGCCATTCATCTATTTCCTAGCCTAACACTTTGAATGATAAACAGTAATTATAAAAAGAGAAAGAACAAACTAAGATGAAATTCGGACTACTATTATGCACAATTGGCATTTCAAGGGAGAATCAAGCACAAGAAGGGGTGATTTGGACAATGAATCCCCCTAGGGGTGTCATTAGGTCCTGAACTTAGGATGATAAGTTGCAATGGTAGTTTGGGCCAAGAGATTCATAAAGTAGGTAATCCCGAATCCCTCGATGATTACCCCTATTCTCATACAAGTATTGGTTCAGAATCTCTTCCAACCAAATCTTCCTACGATTGCATTGAGTGTCAGGAAATCTCTAATTAGGGTCAAACACACATCTAGGTTTATCCCTAATGGTTGGAGGGGTACTAAATACCCGAATCCCTTGGTGTATTGGTACATGTATCCCTTTCAAGCCATGTGAGTCTAATACAAGGGTGCATCTCGCGTATCTAAGTACAACCTAGAATTTGAACCATAGAGTTCTCATGTAATCCAAAACATCAAAAAACACATAGCAAAAACCACAAAGTACAAGATTTCATAAAAGAAATACAACATCTAACAATACATCAACAAGGATAATCATCGAAATTACAACAAAGCAACTGATAAGTGCTTGTGTATTAGTAATACGAAGTATTCTTTTCTTACGATAAGCATTAATTTTCTCAGATTTATCACTAATACATGTATATTTGTGTTCTTTTGTGTATGTAGGGTTGTGGAGACAAATATAAAAGAAAGAAGCCAAAGTAGATTGCGAGTACACTTGGTTGATAAAATCTTGGAGTGAACAAATGTGAAGACACAAGTTGTTCTCAAAGACATGTGAGTGTGTGCCAACCTCCGTTATGTTCAAGGAAATATGCAAATTGGAGGAGCACAAAGGCAGTCGCACTCATGTATCCCGGCTTGTGCAAAGCTAGCAAGATTGTCATCAAATGTGTTTTTATTTGAAGATGCAACGCAATTTACAGCATTGATGTGTGCCCGTTTATGTTGTGACACATTTATATATGCGTGTAAACCGCAAGTGCACGGGTGTCGAAGTAATAATCCTAGATGAGTGGGTATCGTATCCACAGAGAGTAGAGAATAAAGACACTTAAGTTGTTTCTTAACTAATGTGGAAGATGAATAGTGATAAGTGTGACAAAATTTGAAATAACGAAAATAAAAGCAACAAGATAGAGAGCACAAGTAAAGGAGAAGGTAAGGCAATCGATAAAGATGGGGTACCCGGATATTGATCCGCCTAGGACAATTGTTTCAACTGCAAGAACCCTCTATTATACTTCCTAATTGATGAAACAATGAGTCGTGGAAATCCATAATTACATGATACCAAATCTAAGGTCAACCATGCCTAACTCTATACATGTCCCGGAGGAGAGATTGAATAACCTCTCAACCTCGCACTCGCATAGAATTACAATGAGCTCTAGGGATTCCAAGTGATAAACCCTATTCCTATGTATAGACCTAACCCTTTGGTCTAAGTGGAAGATCCCTAGCCACAATTATGCCCTATGTGCTAAAATCACTTCAGTGCTTCACTCTGTTGCACTCGCAACTAAGCCCCAGCAGAAGGTCATCCCTTAGCACATTCACTCTACTATGGCAGCAAAGAACTCTTGGAACGTGGAGATAAGATAGATCACACCAGAAGGAAAAGGGGACGCTCCGCTATCTCTCGACTCACCCTCTCAACCCTCTCCAATCTAGCTTTGTCTAACTCTCATGGTGTGTCACACACTCATAAGAGTTACCAACAAGAACTCTCAACCCTAGTGTCACTCTAGGGGAGTATTCATACAATCAAGTCTCCAAGATTAGAACTCACCATAAACATCAATTAATTGAAAGCATAATAAAGACATTCAATGAAACGAATACATCCTAGGGTTCACAAATACCCAAGTACCCACTAAGGGTTTAGCTCTCCATGGAGCTAGATACAATCAATGAAATCGAATGTAAAAATAAAGCATCCATAGAAAACCCCCTCATTAATCGTGGCGATGGTCTTATGGAGAGTCCTCTACTCATCTCAAGGATCCCTTTATCCGGCCTAGGATACACCTCGCCGGATCAGTGCCGACGAAAGCTCTCCCACTAACCTTCTTCCAAATGGCGCGTGATGTCGGAGCCATAGAACCTCTCCACAGCCCTAGCCAATACCTCTCAAAACCCTAGCCGCCGCCCTCTCTCAAGTTGGGGAAAAGATGGAGAAAAGAATGCTGAAATCCGGGATGAAATCGGCTTTTAA